>NC_041382.1:607055722-607072558 GCF_002162155.2 Triticum dicoccoides | reverse complement strand
CATCAGCCGGGCGCGGCCCTCCCGGAGAGCAATGCGGACAGTCATTGCCTCCTCCAACCCGCAAGGGACGACACCCGGTCGATGGATCTAGAGTGGTCGGAGTCAGATCCGCTGCCCGCCAAGCCGTAGAAGGCTGGATCTCTGGACGGAAGCTTGGGGGCGGAATGGAGTGGAGTGGACTGTCTAGGGTTTGACCCAGCAAATGGATGGGGACGAATATATGTGGGTCGGGTGGGCCAGATCCGACGTGACGGATGCGTTCGGTCGTGCCTGGGCCTCCCCTTGTCTGCTCCAGATTTCTGCTGGATATAACGGGTGACTGTCAGCCTGGCATTTGAGACCGATTTGAGACGTGACAGACGTTCGTCTTGTTCTCTTTTTTTACCACTCTGTGACCCGACCGTCCATCCAGACGTTGGGGAGAGGGGTTTGAGACGCCATGCCATATAGGGTCTCTTTGGTAGCATTCCCAACCTAGCATGGTTGTTCTCCTCTGATACATGCTCAGTGTAGATATGTTGAGTACATGCATTTGCTGTTGTTTGATAGTAGTGTATATATTGAGACATGCTAAGCTGCGACTCTGTTTGGCAGCCTGCATCTGTTTAGACATGTCGGGCGGCACTGTAGCAACCGGTATTTTCAAATAAGTGAACAAAACATTTCAAAAATGTGGACAATTGTTTGAAAACATGGAAAAAAACAACATTTTTGAAAAATTAAACATTTAAGTTTTTTTAAAAAAATAAACAAAATCTGAAAGTTTTTTTAATTTAAATAAAATTTGAAAATCTGAACATTTTTTAAATTCTTTTTAAAAATCTGAACTTTTTTGTAACAACTGAAACAAAATTTAGAATCCCGAACATTTTTTCAAAATCTGGACATTTTTCCAAAAATTGAACATTTTTTTGTATTCTGAAAATTAAATTATTTTTAGAAATTCTTAACATTTTTTGAAACACGTTGTCGCTCGATTCGTTCATGCATGCTGACCAGCGAAAGGTTGTTGGGGTGTTCTCTTTTTGTGCATACTATGAGCGTATTTGGATTGAGCTCGTGCATGCTGAGAAAGCCCCGTGCAGGCTACCAAACATCCAAAAATGAGTCGAGGAGGGAACTCTTGACCTTTTGCATCCTCTTTGCACTCTACCAAACACACCATAGATGTTCTTATGCTACCTGTTAAAGCTAGAGAAGAACCGAGTTCCTTCCGTATCCCTATTGCACATGATGAGGCAGGTGCCATAGTTAGCGCATCGCCAATCAGCTACCCCAGATGCGACTTGTCATGTCACATGTCCCAAATACAGCACGATACATATGGATCAGATGCTACGGATGATACGCTCCCGATTGCAGTGGTTGTTCATCTCAGCGCGACGCGTGACGAAAGTGCAACAAGACGCGCAAATTGGCTCCGGCGACGTCGACGTGACACCCGCCATGTATCCAACTCGATGGCTCCATCCATGCATCAGGATCGGTACGCATCCAAATATCCACTGGTTGTCAGCACAACAGTATAGCACCGGCAACAACTACTCCGATACTAGGACGACACTGTCCAGATCGTGAGGTCGGAGATGATCTTCATTAGCTAACGAGATCACGCAGATGCCTGCAATTTGATCCGGAAAGCGAGTCGTTGGGGTTCCTGAAAGTTCCTGATGGATGATGACTCCAGTACTGTACTGATTAATAAGCACGGGATAAGCCGGGGAGTGGTATTGTGCTGAAAGCAGCCCAAGGACGGACGCTTTCCTTATCCAGAGGCCTCCCTTTGCAGCGCAGCCATTATTAGAGTACTTAACAGGTCCTAATCATCTACTCTGTTTGTCTCATATGATTATCATCTTCCTTTCACGTAGTCTTATAGTACGATCGCTTTTGATATTCGTCTGGGACTAGTGCGCCTGAGGAGCTCTTCTTTTCAGTAAAGTTGCAGCAATTGGAGGGGAGTTTACTGCAAAGAGAGATCCACCTAGATCTGTGACTCCACTCCACTGAGTACCACATCTGCGTCTGCCCGGGTCATGTAAAGTAAGAGCAAAATGCTAGAGATCACTCTAGGTTTCTGGGCGGAAACATCATACATTTTTCTCCAGGTTTCGCCTTCAAACAGTTCAAGCTACTCGGAGAGTGACGGGCCTATTTGAATCTCTGTATAGAGTTGGACCGAACAAGACAAGAAAACGAAAACATTTTTTTCCTAGGTTTTGTCTTTCGGAAAAACTAACGCCCACATGTGTGCGCCTTTGCACATCGCCCACACGCCTCCATCACCACTCATTTTGCCACGTATGAATAGATGACATCAGCGGAAATCTTTTTGGTTTTCGGCTTAAAAATATTTTATCTCTTAATTAAAAAAGCGAATTAAAAATCTGTTTTCATCATTAAATCCGTCACGACGAGATCTTCAAAACTAGACCCCATGTTGATATGTTTTGACGAATTTTTTTTTGCCCAGAAGTTGCCATGATGTTTACACTGTAGTTGCCATAGTGTTTAAAGTAAAGTTGCCATGTGGCAATTTTAGTTTGTAGATCATGGCAATTTTAGTTTTTTGATTATGATAATTCCAGTACTTTGATCATGAAAATATTTTTTTGTATGAACCATGATAATTTTAAGTGCATATATCATGGCAATTTTATTTTATGGTGCATGGCAAGTCTAGTTTCTTAATTCCTCGTTTATAATATGTCAAAAATTACTTTTAAATATAAAAAAATAACTGAAACATATCATGGCAACTTCAGTATAAACACCATGGCAATTCATGTGTAATAGACATGGCAACTTTTAACCCAAAAAAAATTCATCGAAATATATTGATATGAGATCTAGTTTCGAAGATCTCGTCGCGAGAGATTTAATGGTGAAAACGGATGTTCAATCGGATTTTTCGTTTAAGAGATAAAACATTTTAAAAACTGAAAATTCAAAAAGATTCTCGCATGCATGCATGCGATGACGTGACAATCTATTTGCATTAGGGACGTATGGTGCGTCTCCCTTCCTGCCACACGTGTGGCAGTTATCGACGTCCTTGTCTTTTAAGTTTATTATACTACTGGAGAGTGAAGATTCTGCGGAAAGCTACCAGGAGAGTGACCTATTTGAATCTCAGTAGAGTTGGACGAAGCAATGGAAGAATCTCGCTTCAGATTTCAGCCAGTAGCGGCCGGCCTCGTCCCATTGGAAGTTGGAACGGTCGAGCATGAGACGAGAACAGTAAACCAGTGGACTAGGGCGAGGCGAGCCGAGCGCTTCGATTTTTTTAAAACTATCCCGTTTTTTATGGCAAATTCGGAACTATAGCACCTAAAGTAAAAAGTCAAAACTATGACCCCGTCGGTCTCGTGTGGGTCGAAGAGCGTGTTTTCGGTCTGTAGTTGACCGAAGAGGGCACTTCGGCCTGCGGTTGACCGAAGATGGGCTTATCTGGGCCGAAGAGTTGGCGTCGGTGAGGGGCCGGCCGAAAATAGTAGCTTCGGCCTACGCACGACCGAAGTGGGCCGTTTTCAGCCTGTCAGCGGCCGAAGCGCTCTTCGGCCATCCCTTGACCGAATAGATCTAGATAAGCATGACGCGCTCGTCTCCTTCCTCTCGTCTGGTCACCTCTGTTCTCTCTCTCTCTCTCTCTCTCTCTCTCTCTCTCTCTCTCTCTCTCTCTCTCTCTCTCTCTTTCTTCTCTATATACCTCGCCACCCCGCGTCGTTCTCCTCCATTTTTCACCCATTTTCACATCCAAGCCACAGAAATAGGTAGATCGTAGTAATCCCCGACGGCCTACGGTGTTTTTTTTTCTATGGGATAGTTTTTTGTGGGTTTGGGGAGGAGAAGCCATGGTGGGGTGGAGGAGGTGCAGTTGGGAAGGAGGTGGTGGTGAGGAGGAGCAGCAGTTGTGGAGGAGGAGGAGGTGCGGCTTGGGTTGTATCCTCGGTTGAACCTCCGGTCGTCGAGGGGCGGCGGTGGTGCTGTCGTTGTCCGGTGGTGCAAGTACTCCGCGAGGTGGCCGGTGCTGCTGAGTTGAAGAGAAGAGCAAGAAGCTGGGGACACACGCGTCGAAGGTATAACCATGTCCTCACAAATTTTCTCTGAGTTGTATAGTTTAGTTAGTGTAGACAAGTCATATTGCGAATTGTAGTGTTAATTTGTATGTGGTGGCATTTTAGCGGATAGTTAGTGTAGCGGGTAATAATTGTGTTCGTTGTGATTAATGAGAAGATGACAATGTCTGACAGGTGAAAATGTCTGAATCAGTAAATTTGATTGTTTACTACGGTGCTGGTAATGTCCGATATAATAAGTTGGGGGTTGATCTTAGCAAGTTTAAAAATGGTGTCATGACACTAGCAAACCCGGACAGACTGGACATTAGACAGTTGAAGTACTGGTTGACAACTAGTTTCGGGCTGGATCCTCAAGTATGTTCCGTCACTATTCATGCATTGTGGACCAAATCCTGTAAAAATGTCAAGTGGGAGTTGATGCCGATAGATAGGAGCCAGCATTGGTTGACCTTGTTAAGACGTTGCCAAGACCGAAGAATCCATCCATATGACCTTGTGCGACATGTGGCAAACGAGGAGAATACCGTACAACTCCACAGGGGGTATGAACCCGGCCAGGGCAGTCAAGTGGCTAACGAGATTGATTTATCCGGGTCACAACCACCTGATGTGGATGCTAGCCAACCCGAGAAAAAGTTGGACTACGTGCCACACAAAGTTTGTGGTCAAGATACTGGGCAAAGTAGTGAGTCGAAAATATAAGCTAGTTTTGGTTTTGCTAATGGGGATGAGGAAGGGGATGAAATGCAGAGGGTGATGGAGGAAGAGGACGAGGATGGATTGGAGGAGGATCTGGATTCTGAAAATTGCGAGGATGAAGTGGAGGTACCGATTCCTTCTGCATGGGATCGGGACATTTCCACCGGCCTTACAGTCAATGATGGCCATGAGACTCCATGGCAGTATAATCTGAACCAAGTCCAGATAAGGGCTATGTTTGATACGAAGAAAAAAAATTGAAGTATGCGGTGATAAAGTGGGCTATGTCTACGCAGAGGGTTTTCCACATATCAAGTCCAACAAACTATACCGTGAAATGTGTTAAAACAGGTTGTCCCGAAAAGGTGCACGGGCATGTGTTGAAGTATGACATCCACTGGGTTGTCACTGATGTCGTCCCACATAACCGTGTGAGAAGAAATCCTCTGGTGAATCAACCAAACCTGACTTCAACTCTCATTACGCAACTCATGTATACTGAGAACTGAGATAGTAGAGAAGAAAGATATGGAAGCAAAACACATCCGTTCATGCATTCAGTGCAGTCACCGATGCTTAGTGGTGCTGCTTCGTTCTTAGAGGGCGATGACAATGACAATGACCAAGCTGCAAACACTTATGACTGTTGGGTAACGTAGTAATTTCAAAAAAAAATCCTACGCACACGCAAGATCATGGTGATGCATAGCAACGAGAGGGGAGAGTATGATCTACGTACCCTTGTAGATCGACAACGGAAGCGTTAGCACAACGTAGTTGATGTAGTCATACGTCTTCACGGCCCGACCGATCAAGCACCGAAACTACGGCACCTCCGAGTTCTAGCACACGTTCAGCTCGATGACGATCCCCGGACTCCGATCCAGCAAAGTGTCGGGGAAGAGTTCCTTCAGCACGACGGCGTGGTGACGATCTTGATGTACTATCGTCGCAGGGCTTCGCCTAAGCACCGTACAATATTATCGAGGACTATGGTGGAAGGGGGCACCGCACACGGCTAAGAATATGATCACGTGGATCAACTTATGTCTTTGGGGGTGCCTCCTGCCTCCGTATATAAAGGATCTAAGGGGGGGTGCGGCCGGCCAGGAGAGGGCGCTCCAGGAGGAGTCCTACTCCCTCCGGGAGTAGGATTCCTGTTGGGGAACGTAGTAATTTCAAAAAAATTCCTACGCACACGCAAGATCATGGTGATGCATAGCAACGAGAGGGGAGAGTGTGATCTACGTACCCTTGTAGACCGACAGCGGAAGCGTTGTGACAACGCGGTTGATGTAGTCGTACGTGTTCACGATCCGACCGATCCAAGCACCGTTACTCCGGCACCTCCGAGTTCTTGGCACACGTTCAGCTCGATGACGATCCCCGGGCTCCGATCCAGCAAAGCGTCGGGGAGGAGTTCCGTCAGCACGACGGCGTGGTGACGATCTTGATGTTCTACCACCGCAGGGCTTCGCCTAAGCACCGCTACAATATGACCGAGGTGGAATATGGTGGAGGGGGACACCGCACACGGCTAAGAAACGATCAGGAAGATCAACTTGTGTGTCTAGAGGTGCCCCCCTGCCCCCGTATATAAAGGAGCAAGGGGGAGAGGGCGGCCGGCCTAGGAGGGGGCGCGCCAAGGGGAGTCCTACTCCCACCGGGAGTAGGACTCCTTCCTTCCTTGTTGGAGTAGGAGAAGGAGAAAGAGGGGGAGAGGAAGAAGGAAAAGGGGGCTGCGCCCCTTGTCCAATTCGGACCAGAGGAGGGGCGCAGGCCTCCTTCCTTTTGGCCTCTCTCCTCTATTCCCGTATGGCCCAATAAGGCCCATATACTCCCCGGCGAATTCCCGTAACTCTCCGGTACTCCGAAAAATACCCGAATCACTCGGAACCTTTCCGATGTCCGAATATAGTCGTCCAATATATTGATCTTTACGTCTCGACCATTTCGAGACTCCTCGTCATGTCCCCGATCTCATCCGGGACTCCGAAGTCCTTCGGTACATCAAAACTCATAAACTCATAATATAACTGTCATCGAAACCTTAAGCGTGCGTACACTACGGTTCGAGAACAATGTAGACATGACCGAGACACGTCTCCAGTCAATAACCAATAGCGGAACCTAGATGCTCATATTGGCTCCCACATATTCTACGAAGATCTTTATCGGTCAGACCGCATAACAACATACGTTGTTCCCTTTGTCATCGGTATGTTACTTGCCCAAGATTCGATCGTCGGTATCTTAATACCTAGTTCAATCTCGTTACCGGCAAGTCTCTTTACTCGTTCCGTAATACATCATCTCACAACTAACTCATTAGTTGCAATGCTTGCAAGGCTTATGTGATGTGCATTACCGAGAGGGCCCAGAGATACCTCTCTGACAATCAGAGTGACAAATCCTAATCTCGAAATACGCCAACCCAACATGTACCTTTGGAGACACCTGTAGAGCTCCTTTATAATCACCCAGTTACGTTGTGACGTTTGGTAGCACACAAAGTGTTCCTCCGGCAAATGGGAGTTGCATAATCTCATAATCATAGGAACATGTATAAGTCATGAAGAAAGCAATAGCAACATACTAAACGATCTTGATGTTCTACCGTCGCTGATCATGTTTTGCTCGTGGAAGAGGCTTAGTCAACGGATCTGCTACATTCAGATTCGTATGTATCTTGTAAATCTCTATGTGTCCCACCTGGACTAGATCCCGGATGGAATTGAAGCGTCTCTTGATGTGCTTGGTTCTCTTGTGAAATCTGGATTCCTTTGCCAAGGCAATTGCACCAGTATTGTCACAAAAGATTTTCATTGGACCCGATGCACTAGGTATGACACCTAGATCGAATATGAACTCCTTCATCCAGACTCCTTCATTTGCTGCTTCCGAAGCAGCTATGTATTCCGCTTCACACGTAGATCCCACCATGATGCTTTGTTTAGAACTGCACCAACTGACAGCTCTACCGTTTAATGTAAATACGTATCCGGTTTACGATTTAGAATCGTCTGGATCAGTGTCAAAGCTCGCATCGACGTAACCACTTATGATTAGCTCTTTGTCACCTCCATAAACGAGAAACATATCCTTAGTCCTTTTCAGGTATTTCAGAATGTTCTTGACCGCTGTCCAGTGATCCACTCCTGGATTACTTTGGTACCTCCCTGCTAGACTTATAGCAAGGCACACATCAGGTCTGGTACACAGCATTGCATACATGATAGAGCCTATGGCTGAAGCATAGGGAACATCTTTCATTTTCTCTCTATCTTCTACAGTGGTCAGGCATTGAGTCTGACTCAACTTCACACCTTGTAACACAGGCAAGAACCCTTTCTTTGCTTGATCCATTTTGAACTTCTTCAAAACTTTGTCAAGGTATGTGCTTTGTGAAAGTCCAATTAAGCGTCTTGATCTATCTCTATAGATCTTAATGCCTAATATGTAAGCAGCTTCACCGAGGTCTTTCATTGAAAAACTCTTATTCAAGTATCCCTTTATGCTATCCAGAAATTCTATATCATTTCCAATTAGTAATATGTCATCCACATATAATATCAGAAATGCTACAGAGCTCCCACTCACTTTCTTGTAAATATAGGCTTCTCCAAAAGGCTGTATAAAACCAAATGCTTTGATCACACTATCAAAGCGTTTATTCCAACTCCGAGAGGCTTGCACCAGTCCATAAATGGATCGCTGTGAGCTTTCACACTTTGTTAGCTCCCTTGGGATCGACAAAACCTTCTGGTTGCATCATATACAACTCTTCTTCCAGAAATCCATTCAGGAATGCAGTTTTGACATCCATCTGCCAAATTTCATAATCACAAAATGCGGCAATTGCTAACATGATTCGGACAGACTTAAGCATCGCTACGGGTGAGAAGGTCTCGTCGTAGTCAATCCCTTGAACTTGCCGAAAACCTTTTGCGACAAGTCGAGCTTTGTAGACAGTAATATTACCGTCAGCGTCCGTCTTCTTCTTGAAGATCCATTTATTCTCAATTGCTTGCCGATCATTGGGCAAGTCAACCAAAGTCCATACTTTGTTCTCATACATGGATCCCATCTCAGATTTCATGGCTTCAAGCCATTTTGCGGAATCTGGGCT
Source organism: Triticum dicoccoides (assembly GCF_002162155.2). Lineage (NCBI taxonomy): Eukaryota > Viridiplantae > Streptophyta > Magnoliopsida > Poales > Poaceae > Triticum > Triticum dicoccoides. The sequence goes on along the minus strand of NC_041382.1, from coordinate 607,063,648 downwards.
CACCATCGCTTCTTCATAGTTCGTAGGTTCATCATGATCTAGTAGCATGACTTCCAGAACAGGATTACCGTACCACTCTGGCGCGGATCTCACTCTGGTTGATCTACGAGGTTCAGTAGTATCTTGTTCTGAAGTTTCATGATCATTATCATTAGCTTCCTCACTAATTGGTGTAGGTGTCACAGAAACAGATTTCTGTGATGTACTACTTTCCAATAAGGGAGTAGTACAGTTACCTTGTCAAGTTCTACTTTCCTCCCACTCACTTCTTTCGAGAGAAACTCCTTCTCTAGAAAGTTTCCGAATTTAGCAACAAAAGTCTTGCCTTCGGATCTGTGATAGAAGGTGTATCCAATAGTTTCCTTTGGATATCCTATGAAGACACATTTTTCCGATTTGGGTTCGAGCTTATCAGGTTGAATCTTTTTCACATAAGCATCGCAGCCCCAAACTTTCAGAAACGACAACTTTGGTTTCTTGTCAAACCATAGTCCATAAGGCATCGTCTCAGCGGATTTTGATGGTGCCCTATTTAACGTGAATGCGGCCATCTCTAGAGCGTATCCCCAAAACGATAGCGGTAAATCAGTAAGAGACATTATAGATCGTACCATATCTAGTAAAGTACGATTACGACGTTCGGACACACCATTACGCTGTGGTGTTCCGGGTGGCGTGAGTTGCGAAACTATTCCACATTGTTTCAAATGTACACCAAACTCGTAACTCAAATATTCTCCTCCATGATCAGATCGTAGGAATTTTATTTTCTTGTTACGATGATTTTCAACTTCACTCTGAAATTCTTTGAACTTTTAAAACGTTTCAGACTTGTGTTTCATTAAGTAGATATACCCATATCTGCTTAAGTCATCTGTGAAGGTGAGAAAATAACGATATCCGCCACGAGCCTCAATTTTCATCGGACCACATACATCTGTAGGTATGATTTTTAACAAATTTGTTGCTCTCTCCATAGTACTGGAGAACGGTGTTTTTGTCATCTTACCCATAAGGCACGGTTCGCAAGTACCAAGTGATTCATAATCAAGTGGTTCCAAAAGCCCATCAATATGGAGTTTCTTCATGCCCTTTATACCGATATGACCTAAACGGCAGTGCCACAAATAAGTTGCACTATCATTATCAACTCTGCATCTTTTGGTTTCAACACTATGAATATGTGTGTCACTACTATCGAGATTTAATAAGAATAGACCACTCTTTAAGGGTACATGACCATAAAAGATATTACTCATGTAAATAGAACAACCATTATTCTCTGATTTAAATGAATAACCGTCTCGCATCAAACAAGATCCAGATATAATGTTCATGCTTAACGCTGGCACCAAATAACAATTATTTAGGTCTAATATTAATCCCGAAGGTAGATCTAGAGGTAGCGTGCCGACTGCGATCACATCGACTTTGGAACCATTTCCTACGCGCATCGTCACCTCGTCCTTAGCCAATCTTTGCTTAATCCATAGTCCCTGTTTCGAGTTGCAAATATTAGCAACAGAACCAGTATCAAATACCCAGGTGCTACTGCGAGCATTAGTAAGGTACACATCAATAACATGTATATCACATATACCTTTGTTCACCTTGCCATCCTTCTTATCCGCCAAATACTTGAGGCAGTTCCGCTTCCAGTGACCAGTCTGCTTGCAGTAGAAGCACTCAGTTTCAGGCTTAGGTCCAGGTTTGGATTTCTTCTCTTGAGCAGCAACTTGCTTGCTGTTCTTTTTGAAGTTCCCCTTCTTCTTCCCTTTGCCCTTTTTCTTGAAACTAGTGGTCTTGTTGACCATCAACACTTGATGCTCCTTCTTGATTTCTACCTCCGCAGCTTTCAGCATTGCGAAGAGCTCGGGAATAGTCTTATTCATCCCTTGCATATTATAGTTCATCACGAAGCTCTTGTAGCTTGGTGGCAGTGATTGGAGAATTCTGTCAATGACGCAATCATCTGGAAGATTAACTCCCAATTGAATCAAGTGATTATTATACCCCGACATTTTGAGTATATGCTCACTGACAGAACTGTTCTCCTCCATCTTGCAGCTATAGAATTTATTGGAGACTTCATATCTCTCAATCCGGGCATTTGCTTGAAATATTAACTTCAACTCCTGGAACATCTCATATGCTCCATGACGTTCAAAACATCGTTGAAGTCCCGATTCTAGGCCGTAAAGCATGGCACACTGAACTATCGAGTAGTCATCAGCTTTGCTCTGCCAGACGTTCATAACATCTGGTGTTGCTCCAGCAGCAGGCCTGGCACCCAGCGGTGCTTCCAGGATGTAATTCTTCTGTGCAGCAATGAGGATAATCCTCAAGTTACGGACCCAGTCCGTGTAATTGCTACCATCATCTTTCAACTTTGCTTTCTCAAGGAACGCATTAAAATTCAACGCAACAACAGCATGGGCCATCTATCTACAATCAAACAAGAATAAGCAAGATACTATCAGGTACTAAGTTCATGATAAATTTAGGTTCAATTAATCATATTACTTAAAGAACTCCCACTTAGATAGACATCCCTCTAATCCTCTAAGTGATTACGTGATCCAAATCAACTAAACCATGTCCGATCATCACGTGAAATGGAGTAGCTTCATTGGTGAACATCACTGTGTTGATCATATCTACTATATGATTCACGCTCGACCTTTCGGTCTCCGTGTTCCAAGGCCATATTTGTATATGCTTGGCTCGTCAAGTATAACCTGAGTATTCTGCGTGTGCAACTGTTTTGCACCCATTGTATTTGAACATAGAGCCTATCACACCGATCATCACGTGGTGTCTCAGCATGAAGAACTTTTGCAACGGTGCATACTCAGGGAGAACACTTCTTGATAATTAGTGAGAGATCATCTTATAATGCTACCGTCAATCAAAGCAAAATAAGATTCATAAAAGATAAACATCACATGCAATCAATATAAGTGATATGATATGGCCATCATCATCTTGTGCTTGTGATCTCCATCTTCGAAGCACCGTCATGATCACCATCGTCACCGGCGCGACACCTTGATCTCTATCGTAGCATCGTTGTCGTCTCGCCAATCTTATGCTTCCACGACTATCGCTACCGCTTAGTGATAAAGTAAAGCATTACAGCGCGATTGCATTGCATATAATAAAGCGACAATCATATGGCTCCTGCCAGTTGCCGATAACTCGGTTACAAAACATGATCATCTCATACAATAAAATTTAGCATCATGTCTTGACCATATCACATCACAACATGCCCTGCAAAAATAAGTTAGACGTCCTCTACTTTATTGTTGCAAGTTTTACGTGGCTGCTACGGGCTTAAGCAAGAACCAATCTTACCTACGCATCAAAACCACAACGATAGATTGTCAAGTTGGTGCTATTTTAACCTTCGCAAGGACCGGGCGTAGCCACACTCGGTTCAACTAAAGTTGGAGAACTGTCACCCGCTAGCCACCTTTGTGCAAAGCACGTCGGGAGAACCGGTCTCGCGTAAGCGTACGCGTAATGTCGGTCCGGGCCGCTTGGTCCAACAATACTGCCGAACCAAAGTATGACATGCTGGTAAGCAGTATGACTTATATCGCCCACAACTCACTTGTGTTCTACTCGTGCAAATAACATCAACACATAAAACCTAGGCTCGGATGCCACTGTTGGGTAACGTAGTAATTTCAAAAAAAATTCCTACGCACACGCAAGATCATGGTGATGCATAGCAACGAGAGCGGAGAGTATGATCTATGTACCCTTGTAGATCGACAACGGAAGCGTTAGCACAACGTAGTTGATGTAGTCGTACGTCTTCAAGGCCCGACCGATCAAGCACCGAAACTACGGCACCTCCGAGTTCTAGCACACGTTCAGCTCGATGACGATCCCCGGACTCCGATCCAGCAAAGTGTCGGGGAAGAGTTCCGTCAGCACGACGGCGTGGTGACGATCTTGATGTACTACCGTCGCAGGGCTTCGCCTAAGCACCGCTACAATATTATCGAGGACTATGGTGGAAGGGGGCACCGCACACGGCTAAGAATATGATCACGTGGATCAACTTGTGTCTCTAGGGGTGCCTCCTGCCTCCGTATATAAAGGATCTAAGGGGGGGGGTGCGGCCGGCCAGGAGAGGGCGCGCCAGGAGGAGTCCTACTCCCTCTGGGAGTAGGATTCCCCCCTTTCCTAGTTGGAATAGGATTCGGGAGGGGGGAAAGAGGAGGGAGAGAAGGAAGGGGGGCGCTGGCCCCCTCTCCTTGTCCTATTCGGACTAGGGGGAGAGGGGCGCGCGGCCCAGCCCTGGCCACCTCTCCTCTCTTCCACTAAGGCCCGCTAAGGCCCATATACCTCCCGGGGGGTTCCGGTAACCTCCCGGTACTCCGGTAAAATCCCGATTTCACCCGGAACACTTCCGATATCCCAATATAGGCTTCCAATATATCAATCTTTATGTCTCGACCATTTCGAGACTCCTCGTCATGTCCGTGATCACATCCGGGACTCTGAACAAACTTCGGTACATCAAAATGCATAAACTCATAATATAACTGTCATCAAAACCTTAAACGTGCGGACCCTACGGGTTCGAGAACAATGTAGACATGACTGAGACACGTCTCCGGTCAATAACCAATAGCGGAACCTGGATGCTCATATTGGCTCCTACATATTCTATGAAGATCTTTTATCGGTCAGACCGCATAACAACATACGTTGTTCCCTTTGTCATCGGTATGTTACTTGCCCGAGATTCGATCGTCGGTATCTCAATACCTAGTTCAATCTCGTTACCGGCAAGTCTCTTTACTCGTTCCGTAATACATCATCTCACAACTAACTCATTAGTTGTAATGCTTGCAAGGCTTATGTGATGTGCATTACCGAGAGGGCCCAGAGATACCTCTCCGACAATCGGAGTGACAAATCCTAATCTCGAAATACGCCAACCCAACATGTACCTTTGGAGACACCTGTAGAGCACCTTTATAATCACCCAGTTACGTTGTGACGTTTGGTAGCACACAAAGTGTTCCTCCGATAAACGGGAGGTTCATAATCTCATAGTCATAGGAACATGTATAAGTCATGAAGAAAGCAATAGCAACATACTAAACGATCGGGTGCTAAGCTAATGGAATGGGTCATGTCAATCAGATCATTCACCTAATGATGTGATCCCGTTAATCAAATAACAACTCTTTGTCCATGGTTAGGAAACATAACCATCTTTGATGAACGAGCTAGTCTAGTAGAGGCATAATAGTGACATTCTGTTTGTCTGTGTATTCACACATGTATTATGTTTCCGGTTAATACAATTCTAGCATGAATAATATACATTTATCATGATATAAGGAAATAAATAATAACTTTATTATTGTCTCTAGGGCATATTTCCTTCAATGACTTCTCGCAGACAGTATTTCACACTCTACCACCACAACCGACGCAGGAGACACAGACAATGACATGTGAGGTTATCTATAGTCATGGTTATCGTGAGCCTCGTCCACCGCCTCATCGCTTTTCGCCTTCCGGCCCTTGTCCGAGGAAGGCGCAGATTCGTCGTCGTCCCCCGCAGTGATATGATTATCTATGTATGACTCATTATATATGTTAGTTTCAGACTATTCGCATGTGTGAGTCGGTATCTATGTATGAGACATGTTTCATGTATGTGTTACTGTTGCACTTGCTTCTATCTTATCGGGAGACATATATGGATTTATGTATAGGAGATACATATTACTATTAATTCGCATTGTTATTCTAGTTATGTTTTCAAGAGACTGCAACCGATAATTAAGATACAAGTACATCTGAATTAAACGGTAGGATTGAACTTAAAAAATACAACTTACATACTACATTAAGGCATCATCGTCATCCTCCGTTGATGCGGCCCTCTTGCCCTTCAACGATGCGGTACTCTTGCCCTCTGTCGATGCAGCACTCTTGCCTTTCGACGATGCGGCCCTCTTGCGCTTCAACGATGCGGTACTCTTGCCCTTCGTCGGTGCGGTATTCTTGATCTTGGTGCTCGGCATGAAGATATCATCTTCGTCTTCGCTGTCGGCAGTCCATAAATATGTATGCTCTGTTGCAGTCCTTATGAAAGTTTCACTCTTCGTCTGCACTGCCTTCTTCCACCTTTCATGCAACCTAAGAAATTCTTTACGTACCTCCTCATATGTCCTTTCAGGCCACCCAGACCTAAGTAATGCGTGAGCCAACTCATTCAGTATGGTGTCACTACCGATGAGTTCGTCCCATGAAACTATCCTAATGTCCATCCTGAAATCGGTGGCTAGCCTTAGAAGACATTTGCATCTCAGGGCGAAAATTACTTCCTCCGTCCCAAAATATAAGAACATTTTTTACATTATTATAGTGTCAAAAACGTTCTTATATTTTGAGACAGAGGGAGTACGATCAAAAGAATAATCGGACATCTCAACTACACTAAACTAGACTGCTTATCCACCTCCGTGTGAAGGGGGTTTTATAGGTGAAGAGGGGAAAATGGCGGAAAAGAACGACTGCAAAGGGTTGACGGGAACTTATGGCGAGAACATATGGCGGGAAAGGGTGGCGGGAACATAAGGAGGAAAAGAGTTGACGAAAAAATATTGAGGAAAAGGGTTGTGCGAAAATATTTTTTTTCAAGGTGTAAAATAGGCAATGGTTGCACAGCATTCATAAGTCAAAATTCAAAAAAAAAACATTTCGGCCTAACATAACCTGAAGAGTGCAGCCATGCAGCTTCTGCCTCCCGTTCACGCGAAAAGATGGGTCCCAGGAATTCTTCGGCCTACTGCTGACCAATCCTTTTCGGCCCAGCTATGAATCTCTTTGGCCAATGCGTGACCGAAGAGTCCTTTTTGGCCAACTGCCGACCGGAAACACTCTCTTCAGCAGACAGGGTCATAGTTTTGATTTCTTTTGCATTAGGTGCTATATAGTTTTCGAATTTGCTATAAAAATATAATAGTTTTGAAAAAAAAACCGAGCGCTTCCACCAAAACAGGAGGTGGATCGGCTGCGGCGACTATTCCGCGCTCGCCTCCCCGTTTACCCGGCGACGGTTCGTTCGTCCTTTGACGCCGACCCGAAACACGACAGCCGTGGGCGGTGGTGGCCGGACGCTCCGCTGCGTGCCGTTCGCGCGACGGCGGCGGCCGGTTTGTCCCGCTCGTTGTCGTGGGTCGGGGGTCTCGACGCCGTTCGCCCGTTCGGTGCTGCGCTGAACCACGCCGTACTGGTACGTTGCTCCTCGCTTGGGGTTTATCGTCGGCACCACCACGTGGGATGGGAGGGAGGACCCATCGCCTCGTCGTCCGGCCTCACCGGTGATAGACCCGTTACACCCGTATGGATCCGGCTGGCCGATGGCCTCTGCGTGCAAGGATTTCAACGTGCGTACGCGGTACGCGTATATACTGAGTTACTCTAGGAGTATTATGTTGACGTAGGAGTAATTGATGGTAGCCATGAAGTGTACGTTTGGTGGTTGGAGGTTGGAACTTAGAGCATATCTACGGCGTCCCAAACTCGTTTCAAACGTCTCGGCGGATGGTATTAGACCGTCCATAAAAAAGCAACCCAAATGAATGTCTCAAATGAGTCTCAAACACCCCGACTATCTAGGACCTCACATATTCAAATATGGGGCAGATCGGACGCGTCCGCCAAGTCAGCCCGGCCCACCCCGACCCAACTCTGTCTCCACAAATATCCCTAATCCGGAAACCCTACCTCACTTCACTCTGCTCTCACTTTGTCTCTTCTTTTCTGATTTCTCCACTTTCGATCTAGTCCGACGACTCGGGCGATATGTCGAGCTCCGTCAGCCACTCTGACTCTGACCTGGATGTCGACAAGGAATTGGACCTCCGCATCGCCCTCGAGAGGTTC
>NC_041382.1:607049552-607055547 GCF_002162155.2 Triticum dicoccoides | reverse complement strand
CGTTGGCCCCTCCCGGCCCACGCGCAGCTTCACGAGGGCTACATTGTTCGCGCCTCCCCCGCGCCGTCCCTTGCCCCTGTCGGATGCTGCTCCCCCACGTGGGCAACGGTGGGTGCTTGCGCCCGCCACACCGGCCCGCCGCGATAGGGACGCGGCGGAGAAATTTGTGTGCCGCCGCCACGGGTTTTCGGTGGAGCCCGATGAAGACAAACGGCTCCTCGCTTGGGTCTACTGCAGATCGCTTCCGACAACGGAGACGAACGCTCGTCGGCTCCGCCGGAAGAATGCCAAGGCACTCCTGTTTGCCATTGAGCGGTCCGAGCGCGAAGCGACAGAGGCGGCGCGGCTGGCGAAGCTCAAGCGACATCAGGACAGGGCCGTCCGGCGGCTCAAAGGGCTCATCATCCTCTCCGACTCCTCCGACGACGACGACGATGGCCACGACGCCTTCTCTGACGACTCGGATGATCCTCCACCAGCCGCCGACGCTGACAACTGCGTTGTCGACCGAAAGGGGAGATGGCCGATGAGGAAGTGGTGAAGATCCACCTTCTCCACTTTAATTTCAAGTTTTTAGATGTAATTTAAACTTTGTTGTCGTATTATGTGCATTATGTGAACTTTGACGGTCTTTCGAAGATCCGACTATGATCATGGTGAACGAATTTTGCATTTGTATGTCTGTTTCTATGTCGGCTCATGATCTACGTAGCTTCATCGACATTGCATGGTTTAATATAGATATAGGGGAATGGATATAAGATACGTGAATGTGGACATCAAGATTTGAGAAGTGACTGGTCAGTGCCCGCGGACACGTCCAGACGCGTCCGCGGGCGTTTGAGGGGCTGAATTTGCCATGTCCAGCTGTAGATACTCTTACACACGTTTGTTTGGTCATTTTGTTTTCCTAAAGCCCTCATGGCAGTGAGTATCCATGTCGGTTTAAATATTTTTGTTCCCTTGATACTATTTTAGTGTTTGGACAAACTGAACGTAGCTCAAATGGCTAGCTTTTTTTTGGTAGAAATAGTTCAACCGGTTCAAGACCTATCCTTGATATTGGTGATCACATTTCCTTTAATCTATTTCAAGCCTTTTTGTGATGCGCATTCAGTGGAAGAAGACATTTTCATCGAATACGAAGGCGTCCGCGGCGACTTTATCTATCTCAAGATGATGTATCGGCTCAATCTCACGGAGCTGCTCATAAGGGTAGGTCTTTTCTGTATGGTAATACATGTCTCGTTTATATTATAAAAATCATAGTACAAGCCACGTACATACCGACTTGGTAAAATTAGAAAACAGCAGAATGCCAGCTTTTGCACAAAGAAACACCCGCCAAGAATGAAAATTACAATCAATACAGAAGAATCCCTTAATCTTGACACCAATGCCCGTCACCTGCCTTCGGCACCACCACGACAGCCACCAAACAAAAAAAATGACGGATTGCATCCTCACCCGAGCTCGACGCGGCTCTATCGGTGATATGAAGCTTTGCAGACCTCCAAAGTGGATCACCAAAGACGAAGCCATTGTCGTTGAACGAATCAGACCGCGAAACACTCCAGGCACGCCATCGAACTCCAGTGCTGGCACCCCCCACACAATTAAGATGTTGGAGGAGGAAATCATACCTGCCAGCCACGAACCATGAACTCAGCACATGATCCACCATCTTTTAGATGTCGTCGATGCAAAGCACAATCTACATCCGCTCCTAGACTACCTCACAAGCTCCCCCATTACCGCCGCCGAAACCAAGACGATGAACGACCGAAAAACCTAAGCTACTAGGGCCTAAAACCTAAAGCTAAACGATCTACACATGTGAATTGGACAACACCTCTCACCACCAATGAGGCGATGGCCGACATCGCCGGCGGAGGGGAGCCGTTGGAGGACGGCGGCTGGCTAGATTGCCCATTCTTTCTTCCATGGGGGGAAAGAAAAGCGATGTGAAATCCTCATAAGTGTAGGTGGTGCATGCGTGTGTTCATAGGGATGAGTGTATCTGCATATGTATGGGGCGTTTACGTGTGTAAAGTGTTAAAACAAACTTTAGTGTTTGGCATGACCGTGACATAGTATAGGAGTATAAGAGCATCTACAACTCCAAACACCAAATCTGACCCCTCAAACGCCCGGCGACGCGACCGGTCTCACCTCATACTTTTTCCTATGCATGCAAAAAATTAAAATCTGACGTACTACACAAATCACACTAGCCTACTACACTTCATCGTCAGAGAAGTCCACAATCTCCGTGCTGGGGCGTCAAGTAGATGTGCATGCATGAGGGCTCCGACTCATCCTCCTCGTTCATGTAGGCAAGCATCTCACCGCTTCTTGCTCCGCCTGGAGGATACGGCGGTTGGCCTCCGCCTCCGCCTCCGCCTAGATGAAATCAAGGATTTTCTGCTGCTTTGCCTGCATATTCGCATCCCCTGCATCCTCCTCGTAATTCTCCTCCTCCTGCTCTGCGTCCTACTCCTCCTCCAACTCCTCATCCGGAGGTAGCTGTAATGCCCTTGATGCGGCTATATCTCCCACGTGTCGAGGCACGACTTAGAGACATAACCGCATTGAAAGCAATGTCGCAAGTTAGGCAATCATCACAACATCCCATGTAATATAGATAATAAAAGGGGAGATACATAGTTGGCTTACACTCGCCACGTCAAACAAAGTATATAAATAGCATTACAACATTCAAACACTCATGGCCCGACTACGGCGCCAAAATAAAAGATAACCCAACATGCGACACGGTCCCGATCGCCCCAACTAGGCACCACTACTGATCATCAGGGAAAGACACGTAGTATCGATGTGAGTCCTCGTCAAACTCCCACTTGAGCTCAAGCGCGTCATCTGGAACGGAATCATCAGGCCCTGCATCTGGTTTGGAAGTAATCTGTGAGCCACAGGGACTCAGCAATCTCGCACCCTCGCGATCAAGACTATTTTAGCTCATAGGTAAAGGCAAGGTAATTATGTGGAGCTGCAGCAAGCGAATAGCATATATGGTGGCTATCCTGTTCGCAAAAGAGAGCGAGAAGAGGAGGCAAAGTGCGAACGAGTAACTAGAGGGCAACCTGCGGTAAGCATTACTCCAACACCGTGTTCACTTCCCGGACTCCACCGAGAAGAGACCATCACGGTAACTCACACTGTTGATTCATTTTAATTAAGTTAAGGTTCAAGTTGTCTACAACCGGACATTAACAAATTCCCATCTGCCCATAACCGCGGGCACGGCTTTCGAAAGTTCAAATCCCTGCAGGGGAGTCCCAACTTAGCCCATGACAAGCTCTCACGGTCAACGAAGGAATAGACCTCCTCCCGAGACATTCCGATCAGACTCAGTATCCTGGTTCTTCAAGACACTTCGACAAGTTAGAACTAATTCAGCAACACCACCCAGATGTGCCGACAAATCCCGATAGGAGCTGCACGTATCTCGTTCTCAGGGCACACCGGATGAGCAAGACGTCGGGTAGGCCAGCCTAGAGTTGCCCCTGATAGCCCCAGACATCGCTCGGTTGGACCAACACTCAGAGGAGTACTGGCCCGGGGGGCTAAAATAAGATGACCCTCGGGCTCCGGAAACCCAAGGGAAAAATAGGCTAGGTGGAAAATGGTAAAACCAAGGTTGGGCATTGCTGGAAAAGCTTTAAACAAGACGAACTATCAAGGGGTTCCCATTATAACCCAACCGCGTAAGGAACGCAAAATCCGGGAACATAACACCGATATGACGGAAACTAGGGCGGCAAGAGTGGAACAAAACACTAGGCGAGAGGCCGAGCCTTCCACCCTTTACCAAGTATATAGATGCATTAAGATAACAAGGCAATATAGTGATATCCCAACAAGTAAATAATGTTCCAACAAGGAACGGTCTCCCATCTTCACCTGCAACTAGCAACGCTATAGGAGGGGCTGAGCAAAGCGGTAACATAGCCAATCAACGGTTTGCTAGGACATGGTGGGTTAGAGGTTTGACATGGCAATTTGGGAGGCATGAAATCAAGTGGTAGGCATCGTAGTATAGGCATAGCAAAAGAGCGAGCATCTAGCAAAGCAAAGATAGTAGTGATTTCGAGGGTATGATCATCTTGCCTGCAAAGTTGTCAGAGTTGACTGGATCCTCGAAAGCAAACTCAACGGGCTCCTCGTTAGCGAACTCGTCTCCCGGCTCTACCCAAATAAGACAAACAAGCAACAAGAACACAATCAACCACGTGCAAGGCTCAAACAAAAAGATGCAAAGATGGTATGCTATGCGGGATGCGATATGGGATGTATATGCAAGATTTGACAAGGAATGCATGAAACTGGCATCAACTTGGAAATCCAAGTGTTCCACTGTAAAGGTGAGGTGAAACCGCTTGAAAACGATATAAAGAACGCCGGAATCGGAGTTACGGTTTGGAAATGGCAAGCGATTCAAATATGACAACGTTCTGCGATTTACAGCAAGTAGCCAACTAGATGCAACAAGATGAATATGCTACAGCATCCAAACATGGCATCAAAATACATGGCAGGGATCCATTCATGATGCTTAACAATAGAGAACACTGAGCTACGGCCAATTCATCCATTAACAGGTTCAAACAAGCATGGCAAAAATGCATTTGGTAAACAGATTTCAGACTTAGTGAAATTAACACTTGTCTGGAATTTCAGATCAGATAGCACACTTTGGAGCATGAAAACTATATGCTACAGGACCTGAACATGGCAAAGTAAAGCATGGCATGGAGCTACTCAAAGAGCTTAACAAAAGTCCCTTAGTGACCTTAAGCCAAAAGGGATCAGAAAATATATTTGCAAGCATGTGAACATGGCAAAAACATAATCAGTTCTCAGACTTAGTGAAAACTGAAGCATGCTGAAACATATATCAAGTAGGCATGTTTACGAGCTCGATGCACTCACTACAGAGCAAGTCATGACAATCTAAGCATACACCCATCAAGAATACACAAAATACAAGCTAGACATGGCAATAACAATAACATAGCATGCACGGATCAACTACAACATCCTCGGCAAAATTGCTAACAAGTAGACAATCTGCCCTGATTCACGAAATGACAAAAGTAGAGCTCGATTGACTCAAGCTAGGGTGCTCCATAATTCCAAACAAAGACATGGATGGAAAGAGCACTACAAGATTAACAAAACATCCTTACTGATCATCCTCAAAAGAGGCACAGATCACTAGGAAACAACAAGAACATATGGCATATTGAGATAAACAGATCAAGGACTTGGTGGAAATGCTAAGTCCCTGAAATCGGCATTAACGAATGCTCCACTTCGCAAGGTTGTGCTAGTCACCACACACATCACAAAAATACATGGATTGCACCTCTGGATAGATGGCAAAACATATAACAAAACTCATGTAGAGCTCAGGGGCATATCATGCACACAATAATCATGGCAAAAATGACAAATATCTAATTGGAGCAGCAGATCTGACAATTATCTCAAATAGCACTCTTCCAACAGCATTTCGGGCATCAAGATGAACTCAAATGAAAATGATGCAATGAGATGAAATGATGTGCTCTCTGAGACGAACATTTTGATATGCTATATGCCCAAAACAAAGCTACGGATGCAAAGTTACGATGCGATGAACATAGCAAAATAATAAGGGTTTCGGGGCAAAAGTCAACCGAGGTGGATCTCAGATCCAGATCCGGATCTCGCCAGAGTTACTGTTCATGCATGAACTTCGAGGACCACCGGGGGGACTTGGAGCTCGCCGGAGTTGGAAGGAGGCACGCCGGAGGAGGGGAATACGCCCGGAGCAGCGGTGGCGATGGCGGTGGCCGGCGAGGCAGGCCCGGCCGCTGTAGGAGGAGCGGGCGGCGCCGGCTTGCTCCGGCCGGCAACAAGGGTTGCGCCGGAGCGGAGGCGCGGCGGCTCGGTGCCCGGAGCTGGAGAAGGCGGCGGCGGGGCGATGCGC
>NC_041382.1:607009875-607048717 GCF_002162155.2 Triticum dicoccoides | reverse complement strand
CCGCGGGGGCCTCGCCTGGGCCTCCCGGGCCAGCGCGGTGAGAGAAGGTGGCGACGAGTGGCGGCTTGCCACGTGGCGGCGGCGGCGCGGGTCGGACATGTCCGGCCCGGCGATTTTTGTTCGGTGGCGGCGGACGAAGTGAACCTAGGGTTTCGGGGGGAAGGAGAAGGAGAAATTCGGGGGTGTCTTTATATAGGCATAGAGGGAGCTAGGAGAGTCCAAGTGAGGTGTGGTTTTCGGCCACGCGATCATGATCGAACGCTCTAGATGATGGAGAGGGTTTTGGTGGGTTTTGGGCCAACTTGGAGGGGTGTTGGGCTGCAACATACACGAGGCCTTCTCGGTCCCTCGGTTAACCGTTGGAGCATCAAACGAAGTCCAAATGGTATGAAACTTGACAGATGGTCTACCGGTAGTAAACCAAGGCCGCTTGGCAAGTCTCGGTCCAATCCGGAAATGTTTAATCCCCACACACAACAAAAAGGTAGAAATGACCACCGGAGGAGAACGGAGCGCCGGAATGCAAAACGGACAACGGGGAAAATGCTCGAATGCATGAGATGACCACGTATGCAAATGCAATGCACATGATGACATGATATGAGATGCATGACAACGACAACAACACACGGAGACAAAAACCCGAACCCGAGAAAATAAAATAACTTAACGCCGGAAACGGCAAGAGTTGGAGTACATATTGGGTAAATCATATCCGGGGTGTTACAGTAGCCCCATGGTGATCCCGGCTTCGCGCCTTGCCCAGATCTTCTCAAGGAGCTGCAGCCGACGCTCCCGGCGTTTAAGGGTAGCTCCTGACTCGCCAGCGTGGTAGCATGGCTTCTTGATGGTGGGAGGATGGTGAGCGGCCCATGACTAAAATGAGGGGGTGGTTGACGATTGGAAAGTGGTGGCGGTGGATGGGAGGGAAGGATATGGACGGGTAGTGTTTCAGTGTCCGAGCCCGCCTTAAATAGATGGGGCCTTGCGCGGCAGCACGGAGCGCCGACTTGCAGCGCCATCAGTCCCTCGGAGGAGACGAGTTTTGGACCGCTGGGTTTCGAAATGTTTTCCGTGAAGGACCGCACGTCAGTCCGCCGCGGCGCTCGGGCCTTCCCATATCCACTCCAGATTTGGGCTAGATATAGGGGCTGCCGATCAGCCGGTTGTTTATGACCGGTTTGTGGCGCCCGACTGAAACTTTTTTCTTGAACTGGTCAGTGACTGTGAGGGCCGTCCGGGCGGGGGTTTTACACGTCATACTTAAGGGCGTGCTTGGTTACATTGCTGATCCAGCCTGGCCCAGCGAGCCTGGCTCTATTGAGCTGGTTTGAGGGGACGCGGGCCAAAAAACCAGATGCACATAGTTTGGTTGCCTGCATGCCCCTAGTTGCATGAGACAACCATTTGCGACCCAGCGTTTGGTTGCCCGCATTGCATTAAGCGCACATATGACATGGTGTTTGGTTGCAACCTGCATAAGGTGTTGTCACCACTTCTAACTAGTGGTGAGCTTACCACACAGAATCTGAACATGTAGTGCGATCTATTTAAAAAAATGACAGTTCATCCTAACTACTATCAAATGACAGTTCAAATTATTAAGAGCCATTGGCTAAATAGGGGATGGTTCATCGGTGTTGCTGCTATCAGATCTACCTCTTCCTCTTCTTCTACTTCTGCTACTGCTGCTGCTTCTGCTACTGCTTTTGCTTCTGCTACTGATGCTGCTGCTGCTTGTTCTTCTTCTTCCATCTTCTTCAAATCCTGCACTGACCTCTGTTAAGCCACATCACCTCTGCCCACTCCAACCTTTTGTTCTTCCAAGCATCATTGTCAAATGCCTCCACACCATGGCCGGAGCTAATAACATCATCAGGCTCGACATCTTCCTCCTCGGGCACGTGTTCATCAAAGCCCCACTGGAGGATCCAGTTGTGCAGAATGCAACAAGCAAGAACTATCTTAACCTGAGTGGAGTATGGGTGGAATGGCTTCCGATCCAGGATCTTAAACCTATTCTTCAGAGCTCTAAATGCCCTCTCAACGGTTACTCTAAGGTTGGAGTGTCTGAGATTAAATAGCTCCTGTGCAGTCCTAGGATAGTTCCTACCAGAGAACTCGTTGAGATGGTACCTTGTTTTCCTGAAGGGTGGAAGAATACCTGGCCGACATGCATAGCCAGCATCTCCAAGGTAGAACTTGCTGTCGGGGATGTTGATCCCATCAGGTTGACTCATGCTGTCAGTGAGAATGTTAGCATCTTGAGCTGACCCCTCCCAGCCAGCCAACACATATGTGAACTTCAGATCAAAGTCAAGAGGAGCAAGCACATTCTGGCTTGTGTAGTGCTTCCTCCCCCTGTATGTCGCAGACTGTGACCTAGGAACTCTGGCAGTGACATGAGTACCATCTATTTCCCCAATGCAATCCTGAAAATGGCATCACAAGCCTGTGTTTGTGCTCAACTTGAACAATACAAGCATATCAAGCCATGAAAAGTGTATATTGTCAATGCTCACCTTGAAGTATGGATACCATCTTGGGCTTCCGCGAATCTTGGGTGGAGTCTGACCAGACGGTCTCCTAATCATCTCTCCTCTAAGCTCCCCAATAGCATAAAGTACTTGCTTGAAGTACCTAGAGATGGTATCCATTGATCTCCTGGACGTGTTGTGAATGACCCTGAACCTCTAGTTATGGCCAACAACATGGAGGAACATGGCCACTTGCTCTTCCACATTGGTGTTGATGCTATCTTGTAGCAGCCCCCTGCTCCTGAAGGTCTCGACAAGCCTGGCAAATGGTGCTCTTTTCATTCGAACCATCCACAAAGCCTCGACGTCATTGAAGTTGTAGATGTAGTTCAAGTTTTGGATCCTCTCCTGTTCCCGGGGAAACAATGGACCATAGCGGATCAAAGGTCTCCCAGCACGACGAACAGCTCTCTGGTGCATGAACATGACCCATGCCCGAATCACACTAATCAGTATCGCTGCCTGGATTATCAGCCTCATCCATGCGTCCATCACCTAGTCGACATCGACGATTCGTTCGGTGAGAAATTGATCCTACACCTAGCTTAACGGCCTAACCACTTGTTGGGGAACGCAGTAATTTCAAAAAAAATCCTACGCACACACAAGATCATGGTGATGCATAGCAACAAGAGGGGAGAGTATCGTCTACGTACCCTCGTAGACCGTAAGAGGAAGCGTTATTACAACGCGGTTGATGTAGTCGTACCTCTTCACGATCGACCGATCCCTAGTACCGAACGTACGGCACCTCCATGATCTGCACACGTTCAGCTCGGTGACGTCCCGCGAACTCATGATCTAGTAGAGCTTCGAGGGAGAGTTTCTTCGGCACGACGGCGTGATGATGGTGATGATGATGCTACCGGAACAGGGCTTCCCCTAAGCACCGCTATGACATAACCGAGGTGGATTATGGTGGAGGGGGGCACCCACACGGCTAAAAGATCAATGATCAACTTGTGTGTCCATGGGGTGCCCCCTCCCCCATATATAAAGGAGTGGAGGAGGGGGAGGGCTGGCCCTCTCTATGGCGCGCCCTGGGGAAGTCCTACTCCCTTCGAGAGTAGGATTCCCCCTTTCCTAGTAGAAGTAGGAGCCCTTCTAAATAGGAGTAGGAGAGGAAGGAAGGAGGAGACAGGGAGGAAGGAAAGGGGGTCGGGCCCCCTCTCAATTCGGATTGGGCTTGGGGGGCACCTCCCTCCTTTCCCTTCCCTCTCCTCTATTCCACTAAGGCCCATAAGGCCCATATACTCCTCGGGGGGTTCCGATAACCTCCCGGTACTCCAGAAAAATGCCCGAACCACTCAGAACCATTCCGATGTCCAAATATAGGCTTCCAATATATCGATCTTTACGTCTCGACCATTTCAAGACTCCCCGTCATGTTCATGATCAAATCTGGGACTCTGAACTACCTTCGGTACGTCAAAACACATAAACTCATAATACCGATCGTCACCGAACGTTAAGCGTGCGGACCCTACAGGTTCAAGAACTATGTAGACATGACCGAGACTCATCTCCAGTCAATAACCAATAGCGGAACCTGGATGCTCATATTGGTTCCTGTCGTGGAATTATCATGGCAGATGTCCTAGCAAAAGGACTTAGTCGTAGGGCCATCGCAACTAGGAAGCTTAAAGGGGTTAATCGGGACAAAGGACACAAGAGGTTTCATACTAGTTCGACCCCTTATGATGAAGGTAAAAGCCTACGTCTAGTTGTGTTGATATTGTTGGGTTTTCGATCACCAAGAGGCTAGTTCGCCGGCTTGGTTATCGATCTCTTCTTTCTTGCCCTAAGCCGCCACCGGGTCGTCCCCTTATATACATGGGTTGACGCCCGGTGGCCTACAGAGTCCCGGTCGGCTCATAGCATGTTCGGCTCGGTCACTTCTTTTACATGCCTTGTCTTACAAGTCTTTCCTTACATACGGCGGTTTACAATATTGGGCCTTAAGCCGCCTCTGGGCTTAGACCTTCTATAAGCTTTAATAAACTATTGCCTTAACTGTTTTCTGGGATTCCTTTGTGACCCGTCATTGGGACTGACCCGGCCCCTCCTGGGCGGGTCATAACTGATAGCTATATCCCCAACATTAGGCCCCAGGTTGACTTTGAACTTTGTTCTTTGTCAATCTTCAATACTTAGAAAAAATTCATCTTCTTCTCTTCGTAGAAATTTTTGTAACCCGCCATGACGTCGTCTCTTGAAAACACAAAAAACTATCATGACATCATCTTCTCAACGGATCTTCATCTTTAATACTTTTCGAGAATCGAGGCACACGTTTGGTTGGATAATCATTATATGGGTCTTCCTCATTTTTCGCGCCCGCCTGTTCACTTTTCTCCTTATAAATGGGCACGCCCCGGTCTTTCCCATTCTCTCTTCTTCGTCTTCCTCCTCTCGCGACCTCCGCTGCTGCTCAAGCTCCGTCGCCGTCACAGAGCCCTTCACCTCCGCCGACCTTGGCCGCTGCATCGACCGGATTTGAGTCCAGAAAACGGCGGCGACCTTCCGCGGAAGATCTGTGGCTGTAAGTATTTCCCTTCTTGCTCCTCAGATCTGCATTACGGTTTTCTAGGTCTCTGCATGTTCTTCGCAGTTACTCCGTAGTTCTTCAACTGCAGCCTCTTCTTGATCCCCAAAGAGATATATGCTTGTGTGGTAGTTGTTTTTCGTACCTGCTCTTGACACTGACAGATCCCTTTTTCCATATAAAGGCCTCATTAGAACTCACAAACTCATCTATGCAAGATTTTTAGGTCCGGCATTTTTCTATTTTGAATAGCCATTTGATCTGGAATAATATCGAGCAATTAGGAAACTTGTTTGTCTCAACACTTAGCCGAATCTGCTTTCTCAAATATCTGTAGTCATGGCGGCTTATTGCACCGACTTACGTTTCCTTATATGACATTAGCCCTTACTTAAGCCGCCATTACTCCCCTGTACCATTATCATTGAATTGAACCGGCATGTTTCCTTCTTTTTAGTTCGTCTTTTGAACATCATGCCGTCCAAAGCACCGGCTGTTTGCAACTGGGTTCCCTCAACAGTAACCGAGGACAATTTGAAGGAGTTCTTCTCCATAGGATTTTTGCCAGGGAAGAATGTCATGTCTTATCGTGCACCTGACCCGGACGAGGAACGGCCCAATCCAAGAGATGGTGAAGTCATTGTCTTTTCTGACCACATGAACCGTGGTTTTTCCCCACCCGGCTCAAAGTTCTTCAGAGAAGTCCTCCATTTTTTCAAACTCCGCCCTCAAGATATCGGGCCCAATTCCATATCCAATATCTGCAACTTCCAAGTGCTCTGTGAGGTTTACCTTCAAGAAGAACCAACTATGGAACTCTTTAGAGAGTATTTTTATCTGAACCGCCAGAACGAGTGCACCAATGGCCTTAGCTTGGAACTTGGAGGCATCTCGATTCAACGCAGACAAGGCGCCATCTTCCCCATCATAGTCTTGCCGAGTCATCCCAAAGACTGGAATCAGACTTGGTTCTATTGTCAAGACACTTCACCAGCAAATGAGAAGCCACTGTCGGGTTATCGCGCCGAGCGTCTTGACTCCAAATTTGCACTCCCTGACAAGCTTACTGCTGCCGAACGCAAGAAGCTGATTCCATCAATCAAAAGGATTAATGCTTTATTGGGGAACAGCTTAATCGGGGTTGATTTGACCCGTTGCTGTATCTCATGGCGGGTCATCCCTCTAAGCCGCCGATCCAAACTGATGTATGAATATGGTGGAGGTCCGAATGATTCTCTTTGTTACAGCTCCCTTCAGTTACCCAAAGAAGATATTGTTGCAATGTTAACTCTTCTAGTAAACGGCAAATATGAAGACTACAGTAAAGTCGGGTTAAACCCCTTCTGCAGACTTAACCCGGCGCCAGAGGTAAAGAACCTCTGATCTCTTTCTCTTTTGTATTTTTCTCAGCCGTTTTTAAATACTTGCCTGACCTTTCATATTGTTTTACTTGTTTATATGCCAAATCTGATTTCTGGAAAGCCAAATATGACCACGAAGCTGCCAAGAAAGTGAAAGCCGCTGCCATAAACGCCAAGAAGATGACCCGGAGATCTAAAAAGAAGAAGAAGAGCACCGCTGAAGACCTGCTGAAGCTTGACGATGATACTTCTGAGTTGGAGGTAGCCCTTGACTCCCTTGGCCAGCTTTTTAATAATCTTATTAACACTGATCATTGCCAGGATGACACAGGGGCCAGTCAGGCCGTGGAAGAAGAGTAACTATTTCCTCCGACTCAGCCCATTTGCCAAGACAGAAACTTCGAGTCGTAACCCGGAAAGTAAGGTTTTCACACCCTTTGGCTTATCTGGACCCTCATTTTCTTTTGAAAAAGCAGCAACATGAGAGCCGCCGTCAGGCCCGGAACGACGATGAACCGCCTGCTATTCTTCAATAAACTCCTCAAAAGCGCCAGAATGAGGTTTATTCCTTCGCCCTTTACTTTCTATTAATGGATCTTCTCCCTTGCATTACTAACTTTATTTTATCTTTGCAGGAGGTGTCTCGCTCTTCTGGCGACTCATCTCAAACTCATTCCCGGCCTTTAAGACTGCCCCTGGGTAAGGAAGAAATCATTGCTACCTCTTGAGCTTGCGTTGGATTTCCCTGAAGAGGAAAGGATGATGCAGCGGAGTAGCGTAAGTATTTCCCTCAGTTTTTGAGAACCAAGGTATCAATCTAGTAGGAGGCCACGCTCAAGTCCCTCGTACCTGCACAAAACGATAGCTACTCGCAACCAACGCGATTAGGGGTTGTCAATCCCTTCACGGTCACTTATGAGAGTGAGATCTGATAGATATAATATTTTTGGTATTTTTGGTATAGAGATGCAAGTGAAAAGTAAAAGTCAAAGTAAAAAAGCAAAGCAAGATTAAAGTGATGGAGATTGATATGATGAGAATAGACCCAGGGGCCATAGGTTTCACTAGTGGCTTCTCTGAAGAGCATAAGTATTCTACGGTGGGTGAATAAATTACTGTTGAGCAATTGACAGAATTGAGCTTAGTTATGAGAATATCTAGGCATGAGCATGTATATAGGCACCACGCTCATGACAAGTAGACCGAAACGATTCTGCATCTACTACTATTACTCCACTCATCGACCGCTATCCAGCATGCATCTAGAGTATTAAGTTAAAAACAGAGTAACGCTTTAAGCAAGATGACATGATGTAGAGAGATAAATTCATGCAATATGAAATAAACCCCATCTTGTATCCTTGATGGCAATGATGCAATACGTGCCTTGCTGCCCCTTCTGTCACTGGGAAAGGACACCGCAAGATCGAACCCAAAGCTAAGCACTTCTCCCATGGCAAGAACTACCAATCTAGTTGGCCAAACCAAACGGATAATTCGAAGAGACTTGAAAAGATAACCAATCGTACATAAAAGAATTCAGAGAAGATTCAAATATTATTCATAGATAGACTTGATCATAAACCCACAATTCATCGGTCTCAAAAAACACACCGCAAAAAGAAGAAAATTACATCGAATAGATCTCCACAAGAGAGGGGGAGAACTTTGTATTGAGATCCAAAAAGAGAGAGGAAGCCATCTAGCTACTAACTATGGACCCGAAGGTCTGAGGTAAACTACTCACACTTCATCAGAGAGGCTATGATGATGTAGAAGCCCTCCGTGATGACGGCCCTCTCCGGCGGAGCTCCAGAACAGGCCCCAAGATGGGATCTCGTGGATACAGAAAGTTGCGGCAGTGGAATTAGGTTTTTGGCTCCCTTTCTGTTCGTTTGGGGGTACGTAGGTATATATAGGAGGAAGAAGTACGTCGGCGGAGCTTCGATGGGCCCACGAGGGTGGGGGCGCCCCCCTACCTCGTGCCCACCTCGAAGCTTCCTTGGCGTAGGGTCCAAGTCTCCTAGGTCATATTCAGGAAGAAAATCACGTTCCAGAAAGGTTTATTCCGTTTGGACTCCGTTTGATATGCCGTTTCTTCGAAACAGTGAAATAGGCAAAAACAACAATTCTGGGCTGGGCCTCCGGTTAATAGGTTAGTCCAAAAAATAATATAAAAGTGGAAAATAAATCCCAATATAGTCCAAAACAGTAGATAATATAGCATGGAGCAATCAAAAATTATAGATACGTTGGAGACGTATCAGGCATCCCCAAGCTTAATTCCTGCTCGTCCTTGAGTTGGTAAATGATAAAAAGAGAATTTTTGATGCGGAGTGCTACTTGGCATAATTTCAATGCAAATCTTCTTAATTGTGGTATGAATATTCATATTAGGAAGATTCAAGACAAAAGTGTTGGGGATCGTAGCAGAAATTCAAAATTTTCTACGCATCACCAAGATCAATCTATGGAATAATCTAGCAACGAGGGGAAGGAGAGTGCATCTACATACCCTTGTAGATCGCCAAGCGAAAGCGTTCAAGTGAACGGGGTTGATGGAGTCGTACTCGTCGTGATCCAAATCACCGATGATCCTAGCGCCGAACGGACGACACCTCCGCGTTCAACACACGTACGGTTGGGAGACGTCTCCTCCTTCTTGATCCAGCAAGGTGAGAGGATAAGTTGAGGGAAACTCCGACAGCACGACGGCGTGGTGGTGATGGAGCTCGTGGTTCTCCGGCAGGGCTTCGCCAAGCACTACGGAGGAGGATGAGGTGTTGGAGGAGGAAGAGGGCTGCGCCAGCGGAAGGGTGCGGCTGCCCTCTCTCTCCCTCACTATATATAGGGGGAGGGGAGGAGGGGGAGGCGCCCTAGGGTTCCCTAGGGGAGGGGCGGCGGCCACAGGGGAAACCCTAGATGGGTTTGGGCGCCCCCACCCCCTAGGAAACTTGCCCCCCAAGCCGGGAGGGGCGGCTACCCTAGGGGTGGCGCCCCCACCTCTCCTGGTTACATGAGATGGGGTGGGAGGGGCGCTCAGCCCCTTAGTGGGCTGATGTGCCCTCTCCCCTTGGCCCATAAGGCCCCCAACGCTTGTCGGGGCCTCCGAAACCCCTTTCGGACACGCTGGTCATCACCTGGTACCCCCGGAACAATTCCGGACTCCAATACCCTTCGTCCAATATACCGATCTTCACCTCCGGACCATTCCGGAGCTCCTCGTCATGTCCGGGATCTCATCCGGGACTCCGAACAACCTTCGGTAACCACATACTATTTCCCATAACAACTCTAGCATCACCGAACCTTAAGTGTGTAGACTCTACGGGTTCGGGAACCATGCAAACATGACCGAGACAACTCTCCGGCCAATAACCAACAGCGGAATCTAGATACCCATGATGGCTCCCACATGTTCCACGATGATGTCATCGGATGAACCACGATGTCGAGGATTTAATCAATCCCGTATACAATTCCCTTTGTCCAGCGGTATTGTACTTGCCCGAGATTCGATCGTCGGTATCCGATACTTTGTTCAATCTCGTTACCGGCAAGTCTCTTTACTCGTTCCGTAACACATCATCCCGTGATCAACTCCTTGGTCACATTGTGCACATTATGATGATGTCCTACCGAGTGGGCCCAGAGATACCTCTCCGTTTACACGGAGTGACAAATCCCAGTCTCGATTCGTGCCAACCCAACAGACACTTTCGGAGATACCTGTAGTGTACCTTTGTAGCCACCCAGTTACGTTGTGACGTTTGGCACACCCAAAGCACTCCTACGGTATCCGGGAGTTGAACAATCTCATGGTCTAAGGAAATGATACTTGACATTAGAAAAGCTTTAGCAAACGAACTACACGATCTTGTGCTAGGCTTAGGATTGGGTCTTGTCCATCACATCATTCTCCTAATGATGTGATCCCGTTATCAACGACATCCAATGTCCATGGTCAGGAAACCGTAACCATCTTATTGATCAACGAGCTAGTCAACTAGAGGCTTACTAGGTACATGGTGTTGTCTATGTATCCACACATGTATCTGAGTTTCCTATCAATACAATTCTAGCATGGATAATAAATGATTATCATGAACAAGGAAATATAATAATAACCAATTTATTATTGCCTCTAGGGCATATTTCCAACAGTCTCCCACTTGCACTAGAGTCAATAATCTAGTTCACATCGCCATGTGATTAACACTCACAGGTCACATCACCATGTGACCAACATCCAAGAGTCTACTAGACTCAATGATCTAGTTCACATCACTATGTGATAAACACTCAAAGAGTTCTGGGTTTGATCATGTTATGCTTGTGAGAGAGGTTGTAGTCAACGGGTCTTGCCATATTCAGATACCTATGTATTTCGCAAAACTTTATGTCATGTCGTAGATGCTGCTACCACGTTCCACTTGGAGCTATTCCAAATTGTTGCTCCATTATACGTATCCGGTATCTCTACTCAGAGCTATCCGGATAGGTGTTAAGCTTGCATCGATGTAACTCTTTACGTCGAACTCTTTATCACCTCCATAACCGAGAAACATTTCCTTATTCCTCTAAGGATAATTTTTGACCGCTATCCGGTGATCTACTCCTAGATCATCTTTGTACCCTCTTGCCAGACATGTGGAAAGACACACATTAGGTGCGGTACTTTAGCATGGCATACCGTATAGAGCCTATGACAAAAGCATAGGGGACGACTTTCGTCCTTCCTCTTTCTTCTGCCGTGGTCAAGCTTTGAGTCTTACTCAACTTTACACCTTACAACTCAGGCAAGAACCCCTTCTTTGACTGATCTATTTTGAACTCCTTCAAAAACATGTCAAGGTGTGCGTTCTTTGAAAGTATCATCAGGCATCTTGATCTATCTCTATAGATCTTGATGCCCAATTTGTAAGCAGCTTTATCCAGGTCTTCCTTTGAAAAACACTCTTCAAACAACCGTTTATGCTTTCCAGAAATTCTTCATTATTTCGGATCTACAATATGTCATCCACATATACTTATCAGAAATGTTGTAGTGCTCCCACTCACTTTCTTGTAAATACAAGTTTCTAGCAAACATTGTATAAACCTAAAAGCTTTGATCACTCCATCAAAACATATATTCCGATTCCGAGATGTCTGCTCTAGTCCATAGAAGGATTGCTGGAGCTAACAAACCTTTTAGCATTCTTAGGATCGTCAAAACCTTTTATTGTATCACATACAACTTTTCTTACGAAAACTGGTAAGAAAACTTGTTTTGACATCCATCTGTAAGATTTCATAATCGAAAAATATAGCTAATGCTAACATGATTCTGACGGACTTAAGCATCTCTACGGGTGAGAAATTCTCATCGTAGTCAACTCCTTGAACTTGTGAAAAGACTCTTTCCCACAAGTCGAGCTTCATAGACGGTAACATTACCGCCCACGTCCGTCTTCTTCTTAAAGACCCATTTATCTCAATGGCTTGCCGATCATCGGGCAAGTCCACCAAAGTCCATACTTTGTTCTGATATATGGATCCTATCTCGGATTTCATGGCTTCTAACCATTTGTTGGAATACAGGCCCACCATCGCTTCTCCATAGCTCGTAGGTTCATTGTTGTCTAACAACATGATATCTAAGACAGGATTACCACTTAGGAGTAGTACATATCCTTGTCGACCTACGAGGTTCGATAGCAACTTGATCCGAAGCTTCATGATCACTATCATTAACTTCCTATTCAACAGACGTAGGCGCCACAGAAAATATCTTTCTGTGTTGCGTCACTCTCTGGTTGAAGTAAAGGTTCGACAACCTCATCAAGTTCTATCTTCCTCCCACTCAATTCTTTCGAGAGAAACTCCTTCTCGAGAAAGGACCCGTTCTTAGCGACAAACAATTTGCCCTCGGATCTGAGATAGAAGGTATACCCAACTATCACCCTTGGGTATCCTATGAAGATGTGTTTGTCCGCTTTGGGTTCGAGCTTCTCCGGCTGAAGCCTTAAGCATCGCAGCCCCAAACATTAAGAAATGACAACTTTGGTTTCTTGCCAAACCATATTCTTACGACGTCGTCTCAACGGACTTAGATGGTGTCCTATCTAAAGTGAATGGAGCTGTCTCTAACGCATAACCTCAAAATGAAAACGGTAGATCGGTAAGAGACATCATAGATCGCACCATATCTCATAAGGTTCATTTATGACGTCTGGACACACCATTACCCTGTGGTGTTCCAGGTGGCTTCAACTGTGAAACAATTCCACAATGTCTTAAGTGATTGCCAAACTCATAACTCAGAAAATCCCCTTTTGATCAGATCGTAGGAACATGATCTTTTTGTTATGATGATTCTTAACTTCACTCTGAAATCGCTTGAACTTTTCAAACGTTTCAGACCTGTGCTTCATTAAGTAAATAT
The DNA here is from genome assembly GCF_002162155.2 of Triticum dicoccoides. Lineage (NCBI taxonomy): Eukaryota > Viridiplantae > Streptophyta > Magnoliopsida > Poales > Poaceae > Triticum > Triticum dicoccoides. The sequence continues at coordinate 607,035,847 of NC_041382.1, read as the reverse complement.
ACCTATATCTACTCAAATCGTCAGTGAAGATGAGAAAATAGCGATATCCACTGCACGCTTCAATTCTCATTGGATCACACACATCTGCAAGTATGATTTCCAACAAGTCACTTGCCCGTTTCATTGTACCTAAAAACGGGGTCTTAGTCATCCTGCCCATGAGGCATGGCTCGCATGTGTCAAGCGATTCAAAATCAAGTGACTCCAAACATCCATCGATATGGAGTTTCTTCATGCATCTTACGCCAATATGACCTAAGCGGCAGTGCCACAAGAAAGTGGTACTATCGTTATTAACTCTACATCTTTTGGCGTGAACATGTGTATCACCACGACCGAGATTCAATGAACCATTCACATAGGATGCATGACCATGAAAGGTATCATTCATGTAAACAGAATAACCATTATTCTCTAACTTAAATGAATGACCGTATTGCAATGAACATGATCTAATCATATTCATGCTCAACGTAGACACCTGATAACATTTATCTGGGTTCAATACTAATCCCGAAGGCAGATGGAGCGTGCGATGGTGATCTCATCAACTTTGGAAACACTTCCAACACACATCGTCACCTCGCCCTCAGCCAGTCTCCGTTTAGTCCGTAGCTTTTGCTTCAAGTCACCAATAATAGTAACTGAACCAGTATCCAATACCCAGGTGCTACCAGGAGTACTAGTGAGATACACATTAATAACACATATAAATTTTGTTGAAGTTGCCAGCCTTCTTATCTACCATGCATTTGGGGTAATTCCGCTACCAGTGACCATTCCCTTTACAATAGAAGCACTTAGACTCGGGTTTGGCTTCAACCTTGGGTTCCTTCACTTGAGCGGCAACTGGTTTGCCATCCATGAAGTTTCCCTTCTAGCCCTTCCCCTTCTTGAACCCAGTGGTCTTGTTAAACCATCAACACTTGATGCTCCTTCTTGATTTCTACCTTTTGCGGTCTTAAGCACCGCGAACAGCTCCGGGATCTACTCCATCCCTTGCATGTCATAGTTCATCACGAAGATCTAGTAGCTTAGTGATAGTGGCTAGAGAACTCTATCAATCACTATCTTATCCAGAAGTTTAACTCCTACTTGATTTAAGTGATTGTAGCACCCAGACATTCTGAGCACATGCTCACTAGCTGAGCTATTCTCCTCCATCTTGTTGGCTAAAGAACTTGTCAGAGGTCTCACACCTCTCAACACGGGCATGAGCCTGAAATCCCAATTTCAGCTCTTGGAACATCTCATATGTTCTATGGCGTTTAAAATGTCATTGGAATCCCGATTCTAAGCCGTAAAGTATGGTGCACTAAACTATCAAGTAGTCATCAGGACGTGTCTGTCAGGTGTTCACAACATCCACAGACGACGTTGTAGGGGTTTGCACATCGAGCGGTGCATCAAAGACGTAAGCCTTCTGTGTAGCAGTGAGGACACTCCTCGGACTATGGACCTAGTCCGCATCATTGCTTACAATATCTCATAACTTAATCTTTCTCTAGGAATGTATTGAAACAGGGAGCTGCAACGTGAGCTATTTATCTACAACATATTTGCGAAGACAATTTAGACTATGTTCATGATAATTGAGTTCATCTAATCAAATTATTTAATGAACTCCCACTCAGATAGACATCCCTCTAGTCATCTAAGTGAAACATGATCCGAGTCAACTAGGCCGTGTCCGATCATCACGTGAGATGGACTAGTCAACATCAGTGAACATCTTCATGTTGATCGTATCTTCTATACGACTCATGCTCGACCTTTCGGTCTTCCGTGTTCCGAGGCCATGTCTGTACATGCTAGGCTCGTCAAGTCAACCTAAGTGTATTGTGTGTGTAAATCTGGCTTACACCCGTTGTATTCGAACGTTAGAATCTATCACACCCGATCATCACGTGGTGCTTCGAAACGACGAACCTTATCATGCACAACCCCAATGACAAGCCAAGCAATTGTTTCATACCTTAATAATTTCAAACTCATAAACTTTCACGCAATACATGAGCGTGAGCCATGGATATAGCACTATGGGTGGAATAGAATATAATGATGGGGGTTATGTGGAGAAGACAAAAAGGAGAAAGTCTCACATCAACGAGGCTAATCAATGGGCTATGGAGATGCCCATCGATTTATGTTAATGCAAGGAGTAGGGATTGCCATGCAACGGATGCACTAGAGCTATAAATGTATGAAAGCTCAACAAAAGAAACTAAGTGGGTGTGCATCCAACTTGCTTGCTCACGAAGACCTAGGGCACTTGAGGAGGCCCATTGTTGGAATATACAAGCCAAGTTCTATAATGAAAATTCCCACTAGTATATGAAAGTGATAACTCAAGAGACTCTCTATATGAAGAACATGGTGCTACTTTGAAGCACAAGTGTGGAAAAAAGGATAGTGGCATTGCCCCTTTTTATTTATTTTCTCCTTTTTGGGGGGCCTTCTTTTTTTCTTTGGCCTTTCTCCCTTTTTTGGGACAATGCTCTATTGAATGATGATCATCACACTTCTATTTATTTACAACTCAATGATTACAACTCGATACTAGAACAAAGTATGACTCTATATGGATGCCTCCGGCGGTGTACCGGGATATGCAATGAATCAAGAGTGACAAGTATGAAAAAATTATGAACGGTGGCTTTGCCACAAATACTATGTCAACTACATGATCATGCTAAGCAATATGACAATGATGAATGTGTCATGATAAACTGGATGGTGGAAAGTTGCATGGCAATATATCTCGAAATGGCTATGGAAATGCCATAATAGGTAGGTATGGTGGCTGTTTTGAGGAAGATATAAGGAGGTTTATGTGTGACAGAGCGTATCATATCACGGGGTTTGGATGCACCGGCGACGTTTGCGCCAACTCTCGATGTGAGAAAGGGCAATGCACGGTACCGTAGAGGCTAGCAATGATGGAAGGGTGAGAGTGCGTATAATCCATGGACTCAACATTAGTCATAAAGAACTCATATACTTATTGCAAAAATCTACAAGCCATCAAAAACCAAAGTATTACGCGCATGCTCCAAGGGGGATAGATTGGTAGGAAAAGACCATCTCTCGTCCCTCACCGCCACTCATAAGGAGGACAATCAAATAACACCTCATGTTTCAAATTTGTTGCATAACGTTTACCATACGTGCATGCTACGAGACTTGCAAACTTTAACTCAAGCACTTCTCAAATTCACAATTACTCTACTAGCATGACTTTGATATTACTACCTCCATATCTCAAAACAATTATCAAGCATCCAACTTTTCTTAGTATTCAACACACTCAAAAGAAAGTTTCACAAATCTTGAATACCAAGCATGTTATTATTAAGCAAATTACCATGCTATTAAGACTCTCAAAATAATTTAAGTGAAGCATGAGAGATCAATAGTTTCTTTAAAACAAATCCACCACCGTGCTCTAAAATATCTAAGTGAAGCACATAGAGCAAAATTACAACGCTCAAAAGATATAAGTGAAGCACATAGAGTATTCTATCAAATTCTAATTCATGTATGGCTCTCTCAAAAGGTGTGTAGAGCAAGGATGATTGTGGTAAGTTAAAAAGTAAAGACTCAAATCATACAAGACGCTCCAAGCAAAACACATATCATGTTGGTGAATAAAAATATAGCTCCAAGTAAATTACCGATGGAAGTGGACGAAAGAGGGGATGCCTGCCGGGGCATCCCCAACCTTTGACTTTTTGGTGCCCTTGGATTATCTTGGGGGTGCCATGGGCATCCCCAAGCTTAGGCTCTTGTCACACCTTGTTCCATAATCCATCACAAGAATTCACCCAAAACTTGAAAACTTCACAACACAAAACTCAATAGAAATCTCGTGAGCTCCGTTAGAGAAAGAAAACAAAAGACCACTTCAAGGTACTGTAACGAACTCATTCTTTATTTATATTGGTGTTAAACCTACTGTATTCCAACTTCTCTATGGATTATAAACTATTTTACTAACCATACATTCATCAAAATAAGCAAACAACACACGAAAAACAGAATCTGTAAAAAACAGAACAGTCTGTAGTAATCTGTAACTAACGCAAACTTCTGGAACCCCAAAAATTCTAAAATAAATTTCTGGACGTGAGGAATTTATCTATTAATCATATTCAAAAATAATTAACTAAATATCACTTTCCAAATAAAAATGACAGCAGTTCTCGTGAGCGCTAAAGTTTCTGTTTTTTACAGCAAGTTCAACAAGACTTTCCCCAAGTCTTCCCAACGGTTCTACTTGGCACAAACACTAATTAAACACAAAAAACACAACCAAAACAGAGGCTAAATAAATTATTTATTACTAAACAGGAGCAAAAAGCAAGGAAAAATAAAATTGGGTGCCTCCCAACAAGCGCTATCGTTTAACGCCCCTAGTTAGGCATAAAAGCGAGGATAGATCTAGGTATTGTCATCTTGATTCTTAATTCTTTTAGTGATGTTATGCTCAAATCTGGGAGGTTCCTTACGTTTCCCTTCATATTCAGAGATCTTGAGATCTAAAGAATCCAACCGCTTATTGCAAAGAGTAATCAACATATTCATGCGGTGAAGATTTCCGCTAACGCTCTTAAGAGGTTCAAGAGATTTTTGTAAAATCTTAGTTACTTCGCAAATTTTCTCAAAAACTTGCGTTTCCTCTTGGGTATGATGGGGCCCCTTTTGTTGAGGTAAAGTTCCTACTATACCTTCTATAATTTCATGCGCGATACTGGGATCAATTTCAATAAAATTGCCTTTGGCAACACAATCCAAAAGTTGTCTATGAGACATATTAAGCCCAACATAAAAGTTGCGAAGCAAAATTCTGAAATTTACTTCTAGGGTGCATTTGCGATTAGATTCCATCATTCTAAACCAAGCATCCTTTAAGTTTTCTCCTTGCTTTTGTTTGAAGTGAAGGACTTCAAACTCGGGGGACAAAGGAGCAGAAAGAGGACTAGCCATGACGACAAGGCAAGCGAGAAAAAGGCAAACAGAGCAAGAGAAGGAGGAGGAGATTGAGAAAGAGAGGGCGAATAAAACGGCAAGGGTGAAGTGGGGGAGAGAAAAACGAGAGGCAAATGGCAAATAATGTAATGAGAGAGATAGGGATTGTGATGGGTACTTGGTATGTTGACTTTTTGCGTAGACTCCCCGGCAACGGCGCTAGAAATTCTTCTTGCTACCTCTTGAGCTTGCGTTGGATTTCCCCGAAGAGGAAAGGATGATGCAGCAGAGTAGCATAAGTATTTCCCTCAGTTTTTGAGAACCAAGGTATCAATCCAGTAGGAGACCACGCTCAAGTCCCTCGTACCTGCACAAAATGATAGCTACTCGCAACCAACGCGATTAGGGGTTGTCAATCCCTTCATGGTCACTTACGAGAGTGACATCTAATAGATATAATATTTTTGGTATTTTTGGTATAGAAATGCAAAGTGAAAAGTAAAAGGCAAAGTAAAAAGCAAAGCAAGATTAAAGTGATGGAGATTGATATGATGAGAATAGACCCGGGGGCCATAGGTTTCACTAGTGGCTTCTCTCAAGAGCATAAGTATTCTACGGTGGGTGAACAAATTAGTGTTGAGCAATTGACAGAATTGAGCATAGTTATGAGAATATCTAGGCATGATCATGTATATAGGCATCACGTCCGTGATAAGTAGACCGAAACGATTCTGCATCTACTACTATTACTCCACTCATCGACCACTATCCAGCATGCATCTAGAGTATTAAGTTAAAAACAGAGTAACGCTTTAAGCGAGATGACATGATGTAGAGAGATAAATTCATGCAATATGAAATAAACCCCATCTTGTTATCCTCGATGGCAACGATGCAATATGTGCCTTGCTGCCCCTTCTGTCACTGGGAAAGGACACCGCAAGATCGAACCCAAAGCTAAGCACTTCTCCATGGCAAGAACTACCAATCTAGTTGGCCAAACCAAACGGATAATTTGAAGAGACTTGCAAAGATAACCAATCATACATAAAAGAATTCAGAGAAGATTCAAATATTATTCATAGATAGACTTGATCATAAACCCACAATTCATCGGTCTCAACAAACACACCGCAAAAAGAAGAAGATTACATCGAATAGATCTCCACAAGAGAGGGGGAGAACTTTGTATTGAGATCCAAAAAGATAGAAGAAGCCATCTAGCTACTAACTATGGACCCGAAGGTATGAGGTAAACTACTCACACTTCATCGGAGAGGCTATGATGATGTAGAAGCCCTCCGTGATGACGACCCTCTCTGGTGGAGCTCCGGAACAGGCCCCAAGATGGGATCTCGTGGATACAGAAAGTTGCAGCGGTGGAATTAGGTTTTTGGCTCCCTCTCTGTTCGTTTGGGGGTACGTAGGTATATATAGGAGGAAGAAGTACGTCGGTGGAGCTTAGGTGGGACCACAAGGGTGGGGGCGCGCCTGGGGGTATAGGACGCGCCCCCCTACGTCGTGCCCACCTCGAATCTTCCTTGGCGTAGGGTCCAAGTCTCCTGGGTCATATTCGGGAAGAAAATCACGTTCTAGGAAGGTTTATTCCGTTTGGACTCCGTTTGATATTCCGTTTCTTCGAAACACTAAAATAGGCAAAAAACAGCAATTCTGGGATGGGCCTCCGGTTAATAGATTAGTCCCAAAAATAATATAAAAGTGGAAAATAAAGCCCAATAGAGTCCAAAACAGTAGATAATATAGCATGGAGCAATCAAAAATTATAGATACGTTGGAGACGTATCAATCATCTTTCCTCCGAGTTTTTCAAACTGCTTTTTTATACTAACTGTTTCATAATATCTTTCTTAGTGGCCAAGACAAGTCCAAGAAGGCCAAGGTGACTAAGCCGGCGGAAGACCTGCCAGTCCTTGCACCCGAATCGGCTATGCCATCTTCTCCTCCATTAACTGAAGCACCAGAAGACCCGACTGCCAATGCTGAAGTAGATCCTCCTAAGCCATCAGCTGACGATACTATCGTTAATCCTTCTGCTACTGGTCCATCTAGCTCAGTCAACCCGCCATCGCCGTCTGCCCAGGACGTTCTGATCACTGGAAGCCGCTTTGTTGAGCTAGGGAATCCCACCGTGTTGGCTCGTCACACGGCTAAACAAGAGGCTTTGGAGAGACAAAAAGTGTGTTTTGACATTTCTCATTATAGCCATCTAAACGCCAACGACATATTGTCCAGCTATCTCAGCCATGTGCACTCCAGCCGTGACTCAGAAATCGAAATGGTCAAGCAGTTGCAGCTGAAGTATGAGGTATGCTCTTCCGGCTTACTTATATTCTTCCAGCCCCCAAGTCTTCAGATTATGATAAAACCTTGAGTGATCTGTAGACTTATGATATAGGCTAAAACTTTACCTTTAGATATTTCTGGAGACCAATAAAATATAATAAACTTCACCGGTAGTCCCCAAGGGCCAGTTCACTTGACCATAAATGAGCCAGTACTTTCATAACTGTCTTATGCCGAACTCAAAAAATATTGTAATCCGGCTTAACCTTGAGATACTTGCTGAATATCATACGTTAGCCCCCAAGTGCCAAGTGTTGTTACTTTGTAAAGTACTTGGGACTTGAATTATATTAGAGTCATAAGAAATTGTTTTGGCATACATTAGCCCCCAAGTGTCAAGTGGTTTTGCAGTGCAAAGTACTTGAGACTTGAATCTTGACTCTTGAATTTTAATTGAAACCTTGACACACCTGTGTATGTTTTATAGAATGCCTTATCCGAACTGAGTTTGCAATTAACTGATGCGAAGACCCAGCTGGCGGATCAGGAGGAAGAAATCAAGTCTGCTGACTCCAAACTGCAATTAAGTCTCGCTGAGACGGAGAAATTGAGAACCAGTTGCTTGACTGCCAAGAAGAAAACCTGGGCTGAAGAGAAAATGCCGCTGACACAACGTGCCGAAAAAGCTGAGGCAGCTCTTGAAGAGGTTACTACGGAGCTGACCGAATTAAAGGACCGGGTGTCTCAGATGGTTTCCGCCATCTTTGGTACGTCATCTGTACTGATCTTTTGTACCTTCTGCTGACCCGGAATATAAACCGCTAGTTGACCCTTTGTGTACAAAATATGTGCAGGCCCACGAAGCAAGAATCTGAGCCAAGACAACGTGACTAAACTGAAGGCGGTCTATACCTTAGTGGAGCATTTGTACATTGGTGCACAACGGGCACTTGCCGCTATCTCTCCTGCCAATCAAGGACCCAACCGGCTCGGTGATGTCTTGAAAAAGTTGTCAATCTTACTCGCCAGGTTCCAAGAAGTCAAGCGATCATGTGCCAGAGCCGGAGCTTTGACTGCCCTGGGCCGCTCCAAGGCTTGGGTGCCAGATCTAGACCCGACGGATGTAGCCAGAGGGTACCCCACGGTGAAGGAAGACGGGTCTCTGTATGAACAGGATGACTTTGTTGCTTGCGTGAGGGAGGTGCGTCCTCAGGCCACCATTCTCGGAGATGAAACAAATATCGATAAATACTAGCCGGGTTTTGATTTGGAAAATAAAAGATGGCGACTCCCTCCTACAAGGTGACCGACCTTATCCCGCCGGTTCATCAACATACATTTTCTCCAGATGTTGATCCAGCCGGCTTGATTGATGAAGAATCAGAATTCATCACCGTGAACGGCTTTGACTGGTCCAACCCCGGCTTCCAATTAACAGAAAGAAGTGAACCAGCAAGGGAGGAGTGAGAACCATCTTTGTGGGCTTTTTAACAGCCTTGTAATAGACTTATCTTTGAAAACAACTGCATATTTTGCTTATGCCATCGCGCACAAGATGCCGTGTGTGACTCCTTGCTTCTTGATGTCAATATATGCGTCACATTCATGGTTATTTTTGCGATATTTCAACTCTGTTCCTATAGCGAAAAGAAAAACTTGCTTGGCAGTTTAACACCGAACGGGTCAGAACACCCGGTGTATAACCAATACTTTATCATAGTAGATGAAATAGAAAAACAGTTGCGAAAAATAACCAAGGTGGAAACAAACCTTGATTAATATAGAAAGCAATTGTTCTTAAATAACAATCATAACTGTATTTTTACCTCTGGACCATCGGTTTATGCGATCCGGGTGATGAGGTTGATGAACCAATCTTTGTGAGAAGTCAATGATTCAGTACGACTGATGACTGTAATGCCTTGGCGGCTTATTGTCAAATAGTTAAGCCGGTGAAAAGACAGTGCTAACTAGTTTAAAATTGAGACAATAAAAGACCAATAAGACAAATAAAACAAATAACAGTTGGTAACCAATATAAATTAACCTTGTAGTTAAAGGCTGGGGGTTTCTGATTCGAATACGATCAGTAAACTGGATCAAAGGGGTTAAGCTAAGATTCGAATACGACCATATAGCCCCCAGTGGCTTTGGCATTGCGCCGATCAAGAGGGTACCGATAGCTATGTTCTCTTTGGTTCGAATACGACCTATGTTTGAACAGGAAGCCCCGAAATGACCTTGAGAGGTTTTTAACGACCCTGATTCGAATACGATCCAAGTCGGACCCAAAAGGGGTTAAGCTTTGATTCGAATACGATCAAGAAGCCCCCTAGTGAGTTTGGCTTTTGAGCCGATCAAGAGGGTTATGGTAGCTATGTTCTCTTTGGTTCGAATACGACCTATGTTTGAACAGGAAGCCCCCAAGTGACCATGATAGTTTACAGCTAGATTCGAATACGATCATAAGCCAGACCAAAAAGGTTAGACTTGATTCAGATATGATCAGCTCCTTAATAGTCATATTAAAATAAAAAATAGTAAAGATATGTAATCTTTGAAAGGAAAAAAGACCGAGGTCTTGCTTTATTACTTATCATAGTATATAGAACGTCAAAGTATGTACATGATGAGAGTCGGTGGCTCAGGTGTAGTATGGCCGAAGTTGAGCAATGTTCCACGGCCGGCGGGTCTCCTCCTCTGACTTATGTGAGTCTTTGTGCTCTCGAACGTCAATGAGGTAATATGACCCGTTGTTTAAGTTCTTGCTAACCACAAAGGGTCCTTCCCAAGGCGGGGATAGCTTGTGTGCATCTGACAGATCCTGGATGAGCCGGAGCACCAGGTCACCTTCTTGAAAAGTTCTGGACTTAACTCGGCAGCTGTGATAACGGCGCAGGTCATTTTGATAAATTGTTGATCGAGCCGCTGCTAAGTCTCTTTCCTCATCCAACAAGTCAAGTGCATCCTGTCTAGCTTGCTCGTTATTAGCTTCAATATAAGCTGCCACACGGGGCGAGTCATGACGGATGTCACTAGGCAACACTGCTTCTGCTCCATAAACCATGAAGAAAGGTGTATAACCTGTAGACCTGTTAGGAGTGGTGTTGATACTCCACAGCACCGAGGGTAATTCCTCTACCCAACAACCCAGCGTTCACTGCAAGGGAACCATAAGCCGGGGTTTGAGACCTTTTAAGATTTCCTGATTTGCTCTCTTAGCTTGACCATTGGATTGAGGATGAGTTCGCAGCATCGCTCCAAACGAAATCATTTGTTTTCTTCATCATCTGATACAAAGGCATCGCCTTCTCACCTAACCGGCTTATGAACCGGCTCAAAGCAGTAACACGACCCGCCAGCCGTTGAATGTCATTGATGCATGTTGGTTTGGCCAGGGATGTGATTGCCTTAATTTTCTCTAGGTTAGCTTCAATACCTCGGTTGGACACCAAAAAACCCAAGAGCTTGCCAGCTGGGACTCCAAAGACACACTTGGCCGGGTTAAGCATCATTTTGTAGACCCGGAGGTTATCAAAGGTCTCCTTCAGATCTGTTAACAAGGTTTCCTCTTTCATGGACTTTACCACTATGTCATCCACATAAGCATGAACATTACACCCAGTCTGATTGTGAAGGCAAATCTGCATACACCATTGATAAGTTGCCTGGGTGCTCTTAAGCCCGAAGGGCATAGACACATAGCAGAAGGCTCCAAACGGAGTAATGAAAGCTATCTTCTCCTGGTCCTTGACTGCCATCTTGATCTGATGATAACCTGAGTAATCATCCAGAAAACTCAAACGCGCGCAATCCACCGTAGCATCGATGATCTGATCAATACGGGGGAGAGCAAAAGGGTCAGCTGGACAAGCTTTGTTTAAATCAGTGTAATCCACACACATACGATAGGTGCCGTTCTTTTTGAGTACAAGCACCGGGTTGGGCAACCACTCTGGGTGAAAGACTTCCACAATGAACCCGACCGCCAAGAGCTGGGCCACCTCTACTCCAATGGCCTTGCGCCTTTCCTCGTTGTACCATCGGAGAAGTTGCCTGACCGGCTTAAACTTTGGATCAATATTGAGAGTGTGCTCAGCGAGTTCTCTCGGGACACCCAGCATGTCAGAAGGTTTCCATGCAAAGATGTCCCGGTTCTCACGGATGAACTCGACGAGCGCGCTTTCCTATTTTGGATCCAAGTTGGCACTGATGATGAACTTCTTGGATGAGTCGCCAGGCACAAAATCAATCATCTTGATGTCGTCAGCTGACTTGAACTTCAACACCGGTTCCTGCTACGTTGTTGGCTTCTTTAAAGATGTCATGTCTGTCGGGTCAACATTATCCTTATAAAACTTTAACTCTTCTGTTGCACAAACCGACTCAGCATACGCAACATCTCCTTCTTCACACTCCAGGGCTATTTTCCGGCTTCCATGTACTATAATGGTGCCCTTATAACCCGGCATTTTGAGCTGCAAATACACATAACATGGCCAAGCCATGAACTTGGCGTAAGCTGGCCGTCCAAACAGAGCATGATATGGGCTTTTGATCTTAACCACCTCAAAGGTTAATTTCTCCGCTCTGGAATCATATTCATCCCCAAAGGCTACTTCCAGTTCAATCTTACCAACTGGGTATGCCGACTTGCCAGGTACCACACCGTGAAAAACAGTGTTGGATTGCTTAAGACTCTTATCAGTCAACCCCATCCGACGGAACATCTCATAGTAGAGGATGTTGATGCTACTGCCTCCATCCATGAGTACTTTAGTGAATTTATATCCACCAACCTGAGGTGCTACTACCAAGGCCAAGTGACCCGCATTATCAACCCAGGGAGGGTGATCCTCTCTGCTCCACACAATAGGTTGTTCTGACCACCATAAGTAACATGGAATCGCCGATTCAACGGCATTGACAGCCCTCTTGTGAAGCTTCTGGTCCCTTTTGCACAAGCTAGTGGTAAACACATGATATTGCCCACTATTCAACTGTTTTGGGTTGCTCTGATATCCAGATTGTTGCTGCTGATTACCTTGGCCGGGTTGTGGACTATAACCTCCTTGGTTACCCGTATGACCCTGACCGTGAAAGCCGCCTCCACCTGAACCGGCGCCCGGGCCATGAAAGCCGCCTCCACCTGAACCGCCGCTAGGGTCGTGACTTCCATCAAATGCATTTGAATTTTTAAACGCCTTCATGATTGTACAATCCTTCCATAGATGGGTGGCTGGCTTCTCCCGGGTGCCGTGTCTTGGACAAGGTTCATTCAATAGTTGCTCAAGGGTGGGACCTGACCCGCCCGACCGATAGGGTTGCCTACCCTTGCATCGTTGATTGTTGCCCTGCGCATTGGTGTTAGCGACAAATTCATCAGTTTTACATTTATTGCCTCCTTGATTTGTCGGGTTATGCTGGTGACCCTTGTCGTTGCCATTCTTCTTTCCCTTCCCTGTCTTTTCATCATCAGACACATGGTCCTTGGTACTATCGGAATCAACATACTTGACGAGAGCCGCCATCAACTGGCCCATGTCATTGCAGTCACGTTTAAGCCGCCCCAACTTCTGCTTCAGAGGTTCAAAACGGCAATTTTTCTCCAACATTAAGACTGCCGAGCCGGCATCCATCTTATCAGATGAATGAATTATCTCCTTGACCCAACGCACCCAATGGGTTGTGGACTCACCTTCCTCTTGTTTACAATTAGTCAAGTCCACGATTGACATAGGTTGTTTGCATGTGTCCTTGAAGTTCTGAATGAACCGGGCTTTTAACTCTGCCCATGAGCCGATGGAATTGGGGGGCAATCCTTTTAGCCAAGTGCGAGTCGTTCCATCTAACATCATAGTCAAATACTTAGCCATTGCCGCGTCGCTGACCTCCAACAGCTCTATTGCCATCTCATAACTCTCAATCCAAGCCCCAGGCTGCAAGTCGGCCGTGTAATTGGGCACCTTACGAGGCCCCTTGAAATCCTTCGACAGACGCTCATTACGTATGGCCGGCACCAGGCAAGGGACACCTCCAGTTCTCGTGGCCACTCCTGCCTCAACCGAGGTTGGCGGATAAGCCAGAAAAGTCTGATGAGCCTCCTGCTTCGCTACCAGTTGAACCGCTCGCTCAGCCTCTTGTCGGATCCTCTCCTGATCCGCTAAGTTAAGGGCTCCAGCCTGTACCCGCTCGTGCCTGTGTGGACGGTTGCGGCGTTGAGCATTGCTTGACATATCAGCTAAGTCCATATGCCTACTGTAGCTTGGGCTCCGGCTCGGGCGAGGGGTTGAATGGATTCTGTCGAGTACGCATCCTGCTACGCCAGAGCTGTTTGAAGAAGTTCTCTCACCCTTCACGTCTCGATCGCCGCCGGAGAGTCACCTTCCATCGGGAGAGCCGTCAAACGAGCCGACGCAGCAATGAGGATTTCCAAAGGATTGGAGAAGTGACCCGGTGGTGTTGGCACATAATGAGGTGGAGCGGTATGTACGCGCGGTGGTTCCATGGCGCGCGGCTGAACCGGTGACCCGGGTGTCGGGATCCAATTTGCCTCTGGCAGGTTACTTGGGCTGGCTCCGGGCGTATGGACTTTCGGAAAAGAAGGAATTCCTTATTGATATGAGTAGTATATCATCCCTAATAAGCCAGGCTATCACATACACCCACACTAAGAGGAATCGACGTCCTCGTCGAGCCACAGGAACGTTCCCTCTTGGTACATACGTCTGTGCATCCAGTCCAGTACATGTGCCATGTCGGGTGCCACGACGGGTCACAAACGTCATGAACAACATGACCCCGCACCTGTTCGCAAACATCCGTGTAACCACGAGGGTCGGCTGGCTCTGATACCAACTTGTAACGCCCCGGACACACCCGCCGGTGGTCGTTACTCCTGGTGAGATCTAGACTGGCCCCACAGATCAATACTAGTCTTTTCTGCGCACTTTATCCTCACTCGTGCGCACCCAGGAGCAACTTCCCGGTCGGTCACCCATCCTGAAACTACTCCAAGCTGAGCACACTTAACTTTGGAGTTCTGTCCAAATAGGCTTCCGGAAAAGAAGGAATTCCTTATTGATATGAGTAGTCTATCATCTCTAATAAGCCAGACTATCACACATCCTGACCTCTTCTGCTGCTAAATTTTCCTTAGCTTGTACCATCTCTTCACGTACGCGTGCCATCTCCGCGTCGTGCTAAACCTTATCCGCCGGCTCCACCACGGCAGTCAACAGAGCTGTCAGCTTATCTGTGAGGTCCATTAGAATCTGAGCCGGGGGGCGCGCGGGGTGTCCTGACCCGGCTGTTGCCGACCCGGTGGTTGTTGCTGCTGCAGTTGTGGAGTTCCGCCCGGGCTGCGTGCCTGCCATGAAGACTCCGGCCCGTTTTAGCGGCTCAAAGGGGTCCGGAATACTGCTGTCGTTGGAACAGCCCCCGAGCATGCCATCTTGCAGCTGATACAAAGAGTCCGTCTCGCCCGTTGATGATGTAGCGTTAGAAAAGATGGCCATCTAACCACCATCCACCGATCCTTCCAAGTATTCACCGCCGTGGATGCAACCTACGAAGGCATGCTTCACGATAGATTGAACACGGGTGGACCTCGCACTGAGCCGTTTCGACGAGGTTGGTGTGGACGTCCGGCTCACGGCCCGATTCGCCGATCCGGCCGATGAAGACATGAATTCCGCCAAAGGGGACCCGGTACCCATACTCAATTGAGTCGGCCTCAGGGGCCCAGCATTCGTCGTCGATGTAGAGCTTGCCACGATGACTCTTGGTCATCCGGCCCACAGCGTATCCCTTGAGCCCTTCGAAGTTGCCCTTCAAGAACTCAAATCCACCGTGCGCTGGCCCCACGGTGGGCGCCAACTGTCATGGAATTGTCACGGCAGATGTCCTAGCAAAATGACTTAGTCGTAGGGCCATCACAACTAGGAAGCTTAAAGGGGTTAATCGGGACAAAGGACACGAGAGGTTTTATACTAGTTCGCCCCTTACGATGAAGGTAAAAGCCTTCGTCTAGTTGTGTTGATATTGCTGGGTTTTCGATCACCAAGAGGCTAGTTCGCCGACTTGGTTATCGATCTCTTCTTTCTTGCCCTAAGCCGCCACCGGGTCGTCCCCTTATATACACGGGTTGACGCTCGACGGCCTACAAAGTCCCGGCCGGCTCATAAAGCGTGTCCGGCTCGGTGACTTCTTTTACATGCCTTGTCTTACAAGTCTTTCCTTACATACGGCGGTTTACAATATTGGGCCATAAGCCGCCTCTGGGCTTAGACCTTCTATAAGCTTTAATAAACTATCGCCTTGACTGTTTTCTGGGCTTCCTTTGTGACTCGTCATTAGGACTGACCCGGCCCCTCCTGGGCGGGTCATAACTGATAGCTATATCCCCAACAGTTCCTACATATTCTACGAAGATCTTTATCGGTCAAACCGCATAACGGTATACATTGTTCCTTTTGTCATCCGTATGTTACTTGCCCGAGATTCGATCGTCAGTATCTCAATACCTAGTTTAATCTCGTTACCGGCAAGTCTCTTTACTCGTTCCGTAATGCTACATCCTGTAACTAACTCATTAGTTACATTGCTTGCAAGGCTTATAGTGATGTACATTACCGAGAGGGCCCAGAGATACCTCTCCGACAATCGGAGTGACAAATCCTAATCTTGATCCATGCCAACTCAACAAACACCATCGGAGACACCTGTAGAGCACCTTTATAATCACCCAGTTACGTTGTGACGTTTGGTAGCACACAAAGTGTTCCTCCGGTATTCGGGAGTTGCATGATCTCATAGTCATAGGAACATGTATAGTTATAGAGAAAGCAATAGCAACAAACTAAACGATCATCATGCTAAGCTAACGAATGGGTCAAGTCAATCACATCATTCTCTAATGATGTGATCCCGTTAATCAAATGACAACTCATGTCTATGGTTAGGAAACATAACCATCATTGATTCAACGGGCTAGTCAAGTAGAGGCAAACTAGTGACACTCTGTTTGTCTATGTATTCACACATGTACTAACTTTCCGGTTAATACAATTCTAGCATGAATAATAAATATTTATCATGATATAAGGAAATATAAATAACAACTTTATTATTGCCTCTAGGGCATATTTCCTTCAGTCTCCCACTTGCACTAGAGTCAATAATCTAGATTACATTGTAATGATTCTAACACCCATGGAGTGTTGGTTTTGATCATGTTTTGCTCGTGAGAGAGGCTTAGTCAACGGGTCTGCAACATTCAGATCCGTATGTATCTTGCAAATCTCTATGTGTCCCTCCTTGACTTGATCGCGGATGGAATTAAAGCGTCTCTTGATGTGCTTGGTTCTCTTGTCAAATCTGGATTCCTTTGCCAAGGCAATTGCTCCAGTATTGTCACAAAAGATTTTCATTGGACCCGATGCACTAGGTATGACACCTAGATCGGATATGAACTCCTTCATCCAGACTCCTTCATTTGCTACTTCCGAAGCAGCTATGTATTCCGCTTCACATGTAGATCCCGCCACGACGCTCTGCTTGGAACTGCACCAACTGACAGCTTCACCATTTAATAAAAACATGTATCCGATTTGTGACTTAGAGTCATCCGGATCAGTGTCAAAGCTTGCATCAACGTAACCGTTTACGACAAGCTCTTTGTCACCTCAATATACGAGAAACATATCCTTAGTCCTTTTCAGGTATTTCAGGATGTTCTTGACCGTTGTCTAGTGATCCACTCCTGGATTACTTTGGTACCTCCCTGCTAAACTTATAGCAAGGCACACATCAGGTCTGGTACACAACATTTCATACATGATAGAGCCTATGGCTGAAGCATAGGGAACACCTTTCATTTTTTTTCTCTATCTTTTGCAGTGGTCGGGCATTGAGTCTGACTCAACTTCACACCTTGTAATACATGCAAGAACCTTTCTTTGCCTGATCCATTTTGAACTTCTTCAAAACTTTATCAAGATATGTGCTTTGTGAAAGTCCAATTAAGCGTCTTGATCTATCTCTATAGATCTTGATGCCCAATATATAAGCAGCTTCACCGAGGTCTTTCATTAAAAAATTCTTATTCAAGTATCCTTTTATGTTATTCAAAAATTCAGTATCATTTCCGATTAATAATATGTCATCTACATATAATATCAGAAATGCTACGGAGCTCCCACTCACTTTCTTGTAAATACAGGCTTCTCCAAAAGTCTGTATAAAACCATATGCTTTGATCACACTATCAAAGCATATATTCCAACTCCGAGAGGCTTGCACCAGTCCATAAATGGATCGCTGGAGCTTGCACACTTTGTTAGCACCTTTTGGATCGACAAGACCTTCCGGTTGCATCATATACAACTCTTCTTTAAGATATCCATTAAGGAATGCAGTTTTGACATCCATTTGCCAAATTTCATAATCCTAAAATGCGGCAATTGCTAACATGATTCGGACAGACTTAAGTATCGCTACGGGTGAGAAGGTCTCATCATAGTCAACTCCTTGAACTTGTTGAAAACCTTTCGCAACAAGTCGAGCTTTGTAGGTAGTAACACTACCGCCAGCGTCAGTCTTCTTCTTAAAGATCCATTTATTCTCTATGGCCTTCCGATCATCGGGCAAGTCAACAAAGTCCACACTTTGTTCTCATACATGGATCACATCTTAGATTTCGTGGCTTCAAGCCATTTTGCGGAATCTGGGCTCATCATCGCTTTCTCATAGTTCGTAGGTTCGTCATGGTCAAGTAACATGACTTCCAGAACAGGATTATCGTACCACTTTGGTGCGGATCTTACTCTGGTTGACCTACGAGGTTCGGTAGTAACTTGATCAGAAGTTTCATGATCATCATCATTAGCTTCCTCACTTACTGGTGTAGGAATCACTAGAACTGATTTCAGTACTGAACTACTTTCCAATAAGGGAGAAGGTACAATTACCTCATCAAGTTCTACTTTCCTCCCACTCACTTCTTTCGAGAGAAAACTCCTTCTCTAGAAAGGATCCATTCTTAGCAACGAATACATTGCCTTCAGATCTGTGATAGAAGGTGTACCCAACAGTCTCCTTTGGGTATCCTATGAAGACACATTTCTACGATCTGGGTTTGAGCTTATCAGGTCAAAGCTTTTTCACATAAGGATCGCAGCCCCAAACTTTAAAAAACGACAACTTGGGTTTCTTGCCAAACCACATTTTATAAGGTGTCGTCTCGACGAATTTAGATGGTGCCCTATTTAATGTGAATGCAGCTGCCTCTAAAGCATAACCCCAAAACGATAGCGGTAAATCAGTGAGAGACATCATAGATCGCACCATATCTAGTAAAGTACGATTACGATGTTCGGACACACCATTACGCTGTGGTGTTGCAGGTGGCGTGAGTTGTGAAACTATTCCGCATTGTTTCAAATGAAGTCCAAACTCATAACTCAAATATTCGCCTCCACGATCAGATCATATAAAGTTGATTTTCTTGTTACGATGATTTTCCACTTCACTCTGAAATTCTTTGAACTTTTGAAATGTTTCAGACTTATGTTTCATTAAGTAGATATACCCATATCCGCTCAAATCATCTGTGAAGGCGAGAAAATAACAATACCCGCTACAAGCCTCAATATTCATCGGACCACATACATCAGTATGTATAATTTCCAACAAATATGTTGCTCGCTCAATTGTTCCAGAGAACGACGTTTTATTCATCTTGCCCATGAGGCATGGTTCGCAAGTACCAAGTGATTCATAATCAAGTGATTCCAGAAGTCCATCAGAATGGAGTTTCTTCATGCGCTTTACACCAATATGACCTAAACGGCAGTGCCACAAATAAGTTGCACTATCATTATCAACTCTGCATCTTTTGGCTTCAATACTATGAACATATGTATCACTACTAACAAGATTTAGTAAAAATAGACCACTCACTAGGGGTGCATAACCATAAAAGATATTACTCATATAAATAGAACAACCATTATTCTCTGATTTAAATGAATAACCGTCTCGCATCAAACAAGATCCAGATATAATGTTCATGCTCAACACTGGCACCAAATAACAATAATTTAGGTCTAATACTAATCCTGAAGGAAGATGTAGAGGTAGCGTGTCGACGGCGATCACATCGACTTTGGAACCATTTCCCACGCGCATCGTCACCTCGTCCTTAGTCAATCTTCGCTTAATCCATGGCACCTGTTTCGAGTTGCAAATGTTAGCAACTAAACCAGTATCAAATATCCAGGCACTACTGCGAGCGTTAGTAAGGTACACATCAATAACATGTATATCGAATATACCTTTCACTTTTCCACCCTTCTTCTCCACCAAATACTTGGGGCAGTTTCGCTTCCAGTGACTAGTTCCTTTGCAGTAGAAGCACTCAGTCTCAGGCTTAGGTCCAGATTTGGGTTTCTTCACTTGAGGAGCAACTAGCTTGCTATTCTTCTTGAAGTCCCCCTTCTTTCCTTTATCCTTTTTATTGAAACTAGTGGTCTTGTTGACCATCAACACTTGATGCTCCTTCTTGATTTCTACCTCCACAGCCTTTAGCATTGCAAAGAGCTCGGGAATGGTTTTATCCATCCCTTGCATATTATAGTTCATCATGAAGCTCTTGTAGCTTGGTGGCAGTGATTGAAAAACTCTGTCAATGACACTATCATCAAGAAGATTAACTCCCAGTTGAGTCAAGTGGTTGTGGTACCCAGACATTCTGAGTATATGTTCACTGACAGAACTATTCTCCTCTATCTTGCAGCTCTAGAACTTATTGGAGACTTCATATCTCTCAATCCGGGCATTTGCTTGAAATATTAACTTCAACTCCTGGAACATCTCATATGCTCCATGACGTTCAAAACGTCGTTGAAGTCCCGGTTCTAAGCCGTAAAGCATGGCACACTCAACTATCGAGTAGTAATCAGCTTTGCTCTACGAGGTGTTCATAACATCTGGCGTTGCTCCTGCAGCGGGTTTGTCACCTAGCGGTGCTTCCAGGACGTAATTCTTCTGTGCAGCAATGAGGATAATCCTCAAGTTACGGACCCAATCCGTGTAGTTGCTACCATCATCTTTCAACTTAGCTTTCTCTAGGAACGCATTAAAACTCAACGGAACAACAGCACGAGCCATATATCTACAACAACACAGACATGCAAAATACTATCAGGTACTAAGTTCATGATAAATTAAAGTTCAATTAATCAAATTACTTAAGAACTCCCACTTAGATAGACATCTCTCTAATCATCTAAGTGATCACGTGATCCATATCAACTAAACCATGTCCGATCATCACGTGAGATGGAGTAGTTTTCAATGGTGAACATCACTATGTTGATCATATCTACTATATGATTCACACTCGATCTTTCGATCTCCAGTGTTCCGAGGCCATATCTGCATATGCCAGGCTCGTCAAGTTTAACCTGAGTATTCTGCGTGTGCAAAACTGGCTTGCACCCGTTGTATGTGAACGTAGAGCTTATCACACCCGATCATCACATGGTGTCTCGGCACGACGAACTATAGCAACGGTGCATACTCAGGGAGAACACTTATACCTTGAAATTTAGTGAGAGATCATCTTATAATGCTACCGTCGAACTAAGCAAAATAAGATGCATAAAGGACAAACATCACATGCAATCAATATAAGTGATATGATATGGCCATCATCATCTTGTGCCTTTGATCTCCATCTCCAAAGCACCGTCATGATCACCATCGTCACCGGCTTGACACCTTGATCTCCATCGAAGCATCGTTGTCATCTCGCCAACTATTGCCTCTACGACTATCGCTACCGCTTAGTGATAAAGTAAAGCAATTACATGGCGATTGCATTTCATACAATAAAGCGACAACCATATGGCTCATGCCAGTTGCCGATAACTGTGTTACAAAACATGATCATCTCATACAATAAAATTTAGCATCACGTCTTGACCATATCACATCACAACATGCCCTGCAAAAACAAGTTAGACGTCCTCTACTTTGTTGTTGCAAGTTTTACGTGGCTGCTACGGGCTGAGCAAGAATTGTTCTTACCTACGCATCAAAAATCACAACGCGGTATAGTGATTGCTTTTTGATCTTCAGAAAGAACCCTGTTCATTGAATCCGATTGAACTAAATCTGGAGAAACAGACACCCACTAGCCACCTGTGTGCGAAGCATGTCGGTAGAACCAGTCTCGCATAAGCGTACACGTAATGTCGGTCTGGACCGCTTCATCCAACAATGCCGCTGAATCAAGAATCAACTAGTGACGGAAAGCAATATGTATATACCCATGCCCACAACTCCTTTGTGTTCTACTCGTGCATATAACATCTACGCATAAACCTGGCTCGGATGCCACTGTTGGGGAACGCAGTAATTTCAAAAAAAATCCTACGCACACGCAAGATCATGGTGATGCATAGCAACGAGAGGGGAGAGTATCGTCTACGTACCCTCGTAGACCGTAAGCGGAAGCGTTATGACTGTTGGGGAACGTAGTAATTTCAAAAAAAATCCTACGCACACGCAAAATCATGGTGATGCATAGCAACGAGAGGGGAGAGTGTTGTCTACGTACCCTCGTAGACCGGAAGCGGAAGCGTTAGCACAACGCGGTTGATGTAGTCGTACGTCTTCACGACCCGACCGATCAAGCACCGAAACTACGGCACCTTCGAGTTCTAGCACACGTTCAGCTTGATGACGATCCCCGGACTCCGATCCAGCAAAGTGTCAGGGAAGAGTTCCGTCAGCACGACGGTGTGGTGACGATCTTGATGTTCTACCGTCACAGGGCTTCGCCTAAGCACCGCTACAATATTATTGAGGATTATGGTGGAGGGGGGCACCGCACATGGCTAAGAGAACGATCACGAAGATCAACTTGTGTGTCTAGAGGTGCCCCCTGCCCCTGTATATAAAGGAGCAAGGGGGAGAGGCCGGCCGGCCCTTGGGGCGTGCCAAGGAGGGGGGAGTCCTCCTCCTAGTAGGAGTAGGACTCCCCTTTCCTAGTCCAACTAGGAAGAGAGAAGGGGGAAGGAAAGAGAGGGTGAGGGAGAGGGAAAGAGGGGCCGCGCCCCCTCCCCTAGTCCAATTCGGACTCCCCATGGGAGGGGGCACGCCACCTCCTGGGCTGCTGCCCTCTCTCTCCCCTCAGGCCCACTAAGGCCCAATACTTCCCCGGGGGGTTCCGGTAACCCTTCCGGCACTCCGGTTTTCTCCGAAATCACCTGAAACACTTCCGGTGTCTGAATATGGCCGTCCAATATATCGATCATTATGTCTCGACCATTTTGAGACTCCTCGTCATGTCCGTGATCATATCCGGGACACAGAACAACCTTCGGTACATCAAAATATATAAACTCATAATGAAACTGTCGTCGTAACGTTAAGCGTGCGGACCCTACGGGTTCGAGAACAATGTAGACATGACCGAGACACGTCTCCGGTCAATAACCAATAGTGGAACTTGGATGCTCATATTGGCTCCTACATATTCTACGAAGATCTTTTATCGGTCAGACCGCATAACAACATACGTTATTCCCTTTGTCATCGGTATGTTACTTGCCCGAGATTTGATCGTCGGTATCTCAATACCTAGTTCAATCTCATTACCGGCAAGTCTCTTTACTCGTTCCATAATACATCATCCTGCAGCTAACTTATTAGTTGCAATGCTTGCAAGGCTTATGTGATGTGTATTACCGAGAGGGCCCAGAGATACCTCTCCGACAATCGGAGTGACAAATCCTAATCTCGAAATACGCCAACCCAACAAGTACCTTCGGAAACACCTGTAGAGCACCTTTGTAATCACCCAGTTACGTTGTGACGTTTGGTAGCACACAAAGTGTTCCTCCGGTAAACGGGAGTTGCATAATCTCATAGTTATAGGAACATGTATAAGTCATGAAGAAAGCAATAGCAACAAACTAAACGATCAAGTGCTAAGCTAACGAAATGGGTCAAGTCAATCACATCATTCTCCTAATGATGTGATCCCGTTAATCAAATGACAACTCATGTCTATGATTAGGAAACTTAACCATCTTCGATCAACGAGCTAGTCAAGTAGAGGCATACTAGTGACACTATGTTTGTCTATGTATTCACACATGTATTATGTTTTCGGTTAATACAATTCTAGCATAAATAATAAACATTTATCATGATATAAGGAAATAAATAATAACTATATTATTGCCTCTAGGGCATATTTCCTTCAATGACAACGCGATTGATGCAGTCGTACGTCTTCACGATCGATCGATCCCTAGTACCGAACGTACGGCACCTTCGCGATCTGCATACGTTCAGCTCGGTGACGTCCCGCGAACTGATGAACCAGTAGAGCTTCGAGGGAGAGTTTCGTTAGCACGACGGCGTGATGACGGTGATGATGATGCTACCGGAATAGGGCTTCGCCTAAGCACCGCTACGATATAACCGAGGTGGATTATGGTGGACGGGGGCACCACACATGGCTAAAAGATCAATGATCAACTTGTGTGTCCATGGGGTGCCCCCTCCCCCGTATATAAAGGAGTGGAGGAGGGGAGGGCCGACCCTCTCTATGGCGCGCCCTGGAGAAGTCCTACTCCCTCCAGGAGTAGGATTCCCCCCTTTCCTAGTAGAAGTAGGAGCCCTTCCAAGTAGGAGTAGGAGAGAGGAAGGAAGGAAAGGGGGGTCGGCCCCCCTCCCAATTCGGATTGGGCTTGGGGGGCGCGCCTCCCTTCTTTCCCTTCCCTGTCCTCTATTCCACTAAGGCCCAATAATGCCCATATACTCTCCGGGGGGTTTCGGTAACCTCCCGGTACTCCGAAAAAATGCCCGAACCACTCGGAACCATTCCGATGTCCAAATATAGGCTTTCAATATATCGATCTTTACGTCTCGACCATTTCAAGACTCCTCGTTATGTCCGTGGTCAAATCCGGGACTCCGAACTACTTTCGGTACATCAAAACACATAAACTCGTAATACCGATCGTCACCGAACGTTAAGCGCGCGGACCCTACGGGTTCGAGAACTATGTGGACATGACCGAGACTCATCTCCGGTCAATAACCAATAGCGGAACCTACATGCTCATATTGGTTCCTACATATTCCACGAAGATCTTTATCGGTCAAACCGCATAACGTTATACGTTGTTCCTTTTGTCGCTGGTATGTTTACTTGCCCGAGATTCGATCGTCGGCATCTCAATACCTAGTTTAATCTCGTTATCGGCAAGTCTCTTTACTCGTTCTGCAATGCTACATCCCGTAACTAACTCATTAGTTACATTGCTTGCAAGGCTTACAGTGATGTACATTACCGAGAGGGCCCAGAGATACCTCTCCGACAATCGGAGTGACAAATCCTAATCTTGATCCATGCCAACTCAACAAACACCATCGAAGACACCTGTAGAGCACCTTTATAATCACCCAGTTACGTTGTGACGTTTGATAGCATACAAAGTGTTCCTCTGGTATTTGGGAGTTGCATGATCTCATAATCATAGGAACATGGTTAGGAAACATGACCATCATTGATTCAATGAGCTAGTCAAGTAGAGGCAAACTAATGACACTCTGTTTGTCTATGTGTTCACACATATACTAAATTTCCGGTTAATACAATTCTAGCATGAATAATAAACATTTATCATGATATAAGAAAATATAAATAACAACTTTATTATTGCCTCTAGGGCATATTTCCTTCGGCACTGAGCTAACAAAGGGGGAGGGGGTGCTGCTTACCGGCATCGGAGACGAGGACGGCGTAGGGGGAGCCCTGGCACATATTAGGCCGACCAGATGGTGGCCAACAGCAAGGGGAGCACTAGATCCGCCGCAAACGCCGCCGCCGTCTATAGCGCAGATCTGAAATCGCAGCCGCCGCCGGTAGTGAGACAGTAGGGAAGAAAGGGGGGCAGTGGCTATGGGTGAGCGAGTGAAAGGGGGGTGAGGCTAATTTGGCGCCGGGACGACGCACCAGATTTCCATCTCCCGCCATCCCCCCTCGCCCTCGCCTCGCTCCTGCCCGTGCGACCTCGCGCCACACTGAGCTTGGCTCGCGAGAAACTGCCGATCCGAGCGTTTCCAGCGAACCAGGCTCTGAACTGCTTTGAGGAGCGTGCGATGCATGTCCAACAGAAAAACCAGACAATCAAATAGGCCCTTTTCTTCTCGCGCGGGCCTGGTTGGGCTCGATGCGGGCAACCAAACACGCCATAAATGAATGATGTAAGCGTGACATACCGTCTGAAGAGAAATACTACGTGGAACACAAATGAAAATCGTGAACAAACAACCGAGTTCCAGGGCCAACCCAGCCAACCCAACCCAGCCCCGCGGGCCGCGGCACCACATCCATGAAGCACCTGCAGAACGCTCCTCCTCCGTATGTATACTCTTTCCCCATTTTCCTCCGACTCGGAACAACCAAAGGAGTCATCCCCTCCCCTCCGCTCCCCACCGCAGCCGCAGCCGCAGCCGCAGCCCCAGAACAGATCGGCAGGCAGGCAGGCAGGCAGATCCATCCTTCCCTCCTCCCTCCCATCCACCCGCATGGGCAGCGCCTCCCCACGCATCCCGGGGGCGCCCGCCTAGCATGGGCCAGTCCCCCTCCGCCCCCCACCCCTCCAAATCCCCCGCC
>NC_041382.1:606960737-607009439 GCF_002162155.2 Triticum dicoccoides | reverse complement strand
CCCCCTTCGCGCCGCCCCCGCCGGCGCGCGACCACACGCAGGACCTCCCCGACGAGATCCTCACGCTCGTCTTCGCCTCGCTCACCCCGGCCGAGCGCAACGCCTGCTCCCTCACCTGCGCGCGCTGGAAGGAGGTCGACGCCGCCACGCGCCACCGCCTCTCCCTCGACGCGCGCGCCATGCTCGGCTACAACACCCCCGCCATCTTCTCCCGCTTCACCGCCGTCACCAAGCTCGCCCTCCGCTGCGCGCGCGGCTCCGGCGCTGACAGCCTCAACGACGGTGGGGCCGCCGCCGTCGCCGCCACGCTGCCCTCCGACCGCCTCGCCAGGCTCAAGCTCAGGGGCCTCAGGCAGCTCTCCGACGCCGGCCTCGCCTCCCTCGCCGCCGCGGCCCCCGTGCTCCGCAAGCTCTCCGTCGCCTCCTGCACCTTCGGGCCCAAGGCCTTCGTCGCCGTGCTCCAGTCCTGCCCCCTCCTCGAGGACCTCTCCGTCAAGCGCCTCCGCGGCCTCCCGGACACTTCGGGCGCCATCACCGCCACCGCCATCACCGAGGACATCCTCTTCCCGCAAGCCATGTCGCTGCGCTCGGTCTGCCTCAAGGATCTGTACAGCGCCCTCTGCTTTGTGCCGCTCGTCTCGTCCTCGCCCAATCTCCGCTCGCTCAAGATCCTGCGGTGCTCCGGTGCCTGGGACTTGCCACTGGAGGTCATTGCCGCCCGTGCTCCTGGCCTCGTCGAGATTCACCTTGAGAAGCTCCAGGTCGGTGACCGTGGTCTGACTGCTGTCTCGGCCTGTGCGAATCTGGAGGTGCTGTTCCTTGTCAAGACCCCTGAATGCACCGATGGAGGCATCATCAGTGTTGCGCAGAACTGCCACAAACTGCGCAAGCTGCATATCGATGGCTGGCGCACAAACCGGATCGGTGATTGCGGCCTCATGGCTGTTGCTCGAGGATGCCCGGACCTTCAGGAGCTTGTCTTGATAGGGGTCAACCCCACCGTGCAGAGTCTCCGGATGCTTGGTGAGCACTGCCGCGCATTGGAGCGTCTTGCGCTTTGTGGCTGCGAGACTGTAGGGGATACCGAGATCATTTGCCTGGCGGAGCGGTGTGCTGCTCTCAAGAAGCTTTGCATCAAGGGATGCCCGGTCACAGACCGCGGGATGGGAGCACTCAATGGGGGTTGCCCCAGCTTGGTCAAGGTGAAGTTGAAGAGGTGCCGTGGAGTGTCGTATGAATGTGTTGAGCATCTGAAGATGGCCAGGGGGGATTCCTTCTCGATCAGCCTGGATATTGTGTTGGAGCATGATGCAGTCGCTCCAAGTGAAAATGGTGTGCAAGAGACTGGACAACAAGCACAGGTTACAGAGCTAACTGGTCAGATGGCTGCCATGGACCTTCCCACTAATGCTGCTGGTGCACAATCTTTTGCTCAGGCGAACAGTAGGATGCGGAGCGTCATGTCGGCACTTAGAAGGAGATTCGGCAACCCTCCACCAGCGTGATGTGGGATGGAAACCTCCATGAACTCCTTTGCTATTGATCGTTTCTAGTCTCATGTTCGTGTTCCTTAGCTTGTTACATTTCATATCCAGTCCATGCAGAACCTCCATTATGGATAATTCCGTGTTTTACTTGTGGAGCTAATAGCATCATCAGTAGTCTCTCCCTTGTTCTGATTTTACCTTGCTATATGGCATAGCACTGCTGGTGATCAACATGCTTCCATCCGTATCCAGGGAAAACATTTTTTGTTTGTTTGCATCAAGCTGCAACTCCATGTTTGCATTTCTAGATCAGTACTTAAACATTAACCTTCACTGTCGAACACATACATATAGTCGATATATCGATGCCAAACACTGTCGATTGTCGGTGTACAATGTTGGCACATGCTATGCAACCATGCACAATAGTTTGAGTTAGTTTTGTATGCAGAATTGAGATTTGATATCTTTCCTTGTGCAGAGACGATTCTTATTCAGTTTGTCCAACTTGTCATCCATAAAGCATGCAAATGAAATGGTGCACGGAAACAATCAAAGAAAATGCATACTTTGAACCAGGTGCCATTTCCTGTTGTTACTTATAAAGGTCTCGGATAGCGAAATGCTAGTTGTTGCTTGGAAGTTTAATTAGCAGTGGTAGTGATATGCTGATTGTGAAGGATTCCATATCGTGTAAAGTGGTATACGTGTCTTATCGGTTTACGCTGGCATGTTAATTGAGTCGTCATCTTAACCAATTCATGATGACCTACATCTAGAAACAGAGTAAAGTCAGTGATTATTTATTCTCTTCTGTTTGTGTATAATATCTAGTCCGTGCCTGTGCCTGTGCCTGTCAATACTTTTGAGTCGTAAATTTTACTCCCTCCGTTCCAAAATATAGCGCGTCCTCGGTTTCCGCGCTTCAACTTTGACCATTAATTTAATCAACAAGACCGACTGCGGCGGGCGAAAAAATTATATCAATGAATTCGTATTCAAAAAAAGTTTTTAATTATATAATTTTTGATCCCGCCGCAGTCGGTCTCGTGGGTTAAATTTATGGTCAAAGTTGAACCTCGAAAAGCGTGGGCGCGCTATATTTTGGAACGGAGGGAGTATATGGCGAGACTTTGGTTAGTTGTTGTCATATCACTCATAACAACATTGTTGGTGCTGAGAATTAACTTGTAGCAAATGTGTGTCACGAAACATTTAGAAGTGCGCTTGTAGACTTGTTTGTTTGGAGTAGAAGTTAAGCAAATAGGAAGTTCATTCAAGAACACTTGTCCTTTTGTCACAAAGACATCATTCATAGTCAGTTGTCGGTAAATGATGCCTTTGTCACGGGGGTGTATCTTCCTCGGTGAATATGTCTCGTTGGCCAAAGAAAATAAGGTTAATGAAATGAGATAGTTGCGCGCCTTTCTAAGGGCCAGTTCTCTCTCCCCAGCTTAAAAAATAAGCCGCTCTCTAAGTTTCTTGAGACTTCTAAATTAGTTATCTCATAATTAGTTTAGAAGCCTCAATGAAAAGAGAGGCGGCTTATGAAAAAGCTAGGGATGGGACGGCTTATTTTTTAAGCTGCCAAAAGAACTGGAGTGAGATATTTGTTGTACTTCCGTCTGGTCCTTAAGAAACTATTAGGAGCTTTCAAGGGTTAGTCTGATGGCGATGTGCATGTGTGAAGTCTTGCATACGCGTTACAGGTTAGTCTTGGACCTCGACAGATTTCTGAGGATGTAGTCAATGTTAAACTTTTATATGCTTCGTCATTGCCCTGACACGGAGGGCTAGAAAAAATCGCTGTAGTTATCGATCAATAAAAGTAATAATAAAGAGTACTTATCAATACTCTTTCTGATATTTTCAGCGGATCAGCCTGACAGAAAACCATGAGATAGTGAACGGGGCACAAAATATATTTTACCAGTAGCGCAAAGCATACGGCATGGTTGGTCAAACTAGGGCATCTCTGCTTTTTAAAAACTGCTTATAGCTAACCAAACATAACAACTGGCGGTATAAAATACAGCCAGGGAAAATGCTGCCCAAATGAACCAAAGTCCACAGGACATTGCATATGCTAGTAGTGAAAATTTGAATTTGCGGGTCATGCTGCCCGGTTCGTCGACACGAAGCGCCTCTCTATCGTGGACGTTCGAAATGGTGCCGTCTCCGGCTGGGCGATTGCCGCCACGGCCGGACACTGATGGAACAGTGCTCCCACTGTGCCGGGCGCGTGAGCGCCATTAATCGGAAACGTGAAGCCTGTCGGACGTTTTGTCCGCTTCCACATCTTTCGTTGTGCGCTTTGCTTCGGATGCTCGTCGCCTGCACGGAAACTGGGGCCTCTGACCCTGGTAGTGATGCCCACACTACACCCCGGGGAACTGCGCGCCCGTTTTTCAAATTTTGTCCGTCTCCCTGGGAGGCTGGGCACCACTCTGAATTTTATTATAGGTCTCTGGCGCCGCTCGTGAATTCCAGTACTACTATACCTCATTTGTGACCATATTCCAAAACTGATGGTCGAGCTGCTGCAGGCTGCAGTTTCCTCTTCCTGCCACCATCTTAGCCGTCGCTCTCATCTCGATCGATTGCATTATTATTTGCCAGACCCGTTCCTACAGTCTATGGATATGCATTATGGAGCTTGAAGAGAGCTCACCGGGACGTGTCCGCTGAACGGCCCACGCCGACCTGTAGCTAGGTCCTGCATGAAGCTTGTTTATAAAATTCAGTGCCCAGTTTCGCTGGACGTTCCTTGTCTTCCTGCCTCACCACGCCCCCGATGATATTTCTTGGCCCGTTTGATATTTTGCACACCAAGTATATGTGCGGTTGGTGCTCGTGGCCGCGAGGAGGACCCTTGCTCTGCAATCGAGACGTTGCCATTTCTCCAGTTTTATAAGTTAAGCCAGCGTGAGATGTGTTACACATGCGCGCTACCAGTGTCTTTTCACGGTAGCAGCTCCGTGACACCGTGACAAATTGGCAATGCCGTGGCAGGCAAAACGTTGTGTACTCATTCATCGGTGCTCCGTCATGATGATGTACCCAGGCGGTATGGATGTGTAGCTTAATGCATTGTCTGTTGCTACAACAATCAACAAGGGAGATGCATTATATGTTCTCATCTTGACCTCGCCATAAGTGCAGCGTCTCTGAGTTAAACTTCACGTCGAAACCGATCGGAATTTGGTAGCGAAAACCAACCCAGCTTGACGAAACTGGGTATCCAGCTCACGTGATGAAGGCATTTTCCTCCAAGTCTCAACCGCCGGTATCTCTTTGCGTCTCTCGCGTGATATGCCTAGCTAGTTCTGGGTTGGTACGAACTTGGTAGGTAGGATCGGAGGAGTAGGTCTGAACCCGTGAAGTCGTGACGTCCTGGAGTAAGTAAACCAGAAACAGAAGCTACGCGTGAAAAATCTTCTGTGACGCCAAGGATGATGGACGACACCGGCACCCGGCACCGGATGCAGGCGGAGGCGGTTGTCGTCCCTTGTGGGTTCTCTAGAAAAAAAAACAGCCAACAGTACAGCCCAACATGGAGCATCGTCTCAGCGTCTCGGAGACCGGGAAAAGTTGAAGCTGCTAGGATCCATCTTTTTTGCTTTTGAATGAACAAATTTGTGGCTGCATGATTCCTCTTGCCGGTAGATACAATCATGGTAGCATGTGGAAGTTGCTTCGAGCAAAATGAGTAGTACGTAGTACATTCAAGTTCCAACACTGCACAGTACTACTCCCTCCGTTTCAAATTACTTGTCGCATAAATAAATGTATCTAGAACTAAAAAATGTCTAGATACATCCATTTCTACGACAAGTAATTCCGAACGGAGGGAGTAGTCCGGATGAAGATCGTATACAGAACCTTGAGGTTCCACGAACAAGTATACAAAACCCTTGGTGGTAGTAGTACTATATTTCAGTGCATGAAACATCAAACCTTCGTGTACCTTGCAGATCATCAAACCCTTGGTTTTTTTTTGAGCAACTACATCCTTTATTAAGAGTTCACGCGCATAGGGATACATAGATGATATTGGGCCTACTAGCAAGTCACGGAACGGGATCCTCTAACATTGAGAAGGAAAGTTAGAGAAGCTACAATACCCTAACTTTTCTTTCTTCTATCCATATGATTATGGTCAAAACGACTTAAATTAATCTGCAAATTGATGACCTACAGTGTACATTTATACTAATTACTTACAAACAAATTGATGGTGAAATAAAATTAATTTTAAATTATTTATATCTACAGTAAATACCGACAATAAACTATGTACTAACTACCTACTGACAGTCCCTAACTTTTCTTCTTCATTTTGCACTAGGCTAATACTGTAGCACCGTGACTTTCCTTCTCAATGGTAGAGGATCCGGTTTCGTAAGCCACACGTGGTGCCCGGGAGGCAGAGTGGCCGCTGCCTTAGCCAAGGCATGAGCATCCCCATTATACTTCCTACTCTCATGAATAAACTTGACATCACTGAAAAACCTCCTCTAGTGCTTGATGTCTTGGAGGATGGAGAAATAGCGGCAAGGCGAATCATCCCCTATCCGGTTGACGACTTCCAGGCAATCCGAGGCCACGCACACGGACTGTATATGAAGATCACTTGCCAAGGCGAGTGGCTCGCCACACGCCTGAGCCTCCAGAACTGTTGGATCCATTTGACCAAATGAGATAATCGCCGAGGCCCCAAGATAATTACTGAGGGAGTCCTGGATTAGGGGTGTCCGGATGGGCGGACTATACCTTCAGCCGGACTCCTGGACTATGAAGACACAAGATTGAAGACTTCGTCCCGTATCCGGAAGGGACTTTTCTTGGCGTGGAAGGCAAGCTTGGCGATACGGATATGCAGATCTCCTACCATTGTAACCGACTTTGTGTAACCCTAACCCTCTCCGGTGTCTATATAAACCAGAGGGTTTTAGTCCGTAGGACAACATACACAACAACAATCATACCATAGGCTAGCTTCTAGGGTTTAGCCTCTCCGATCTCGTGGTAGATCTACTCTTGTACTACCCATATCATCAATATTAATCAAGCAAGACGTAGGGTTTTACCTCCATCGAGAGGGCCCGAACCTGGGTAAAACTTCGTGTCCCTTGCCTCCTGTTACTATCCGGCCTAGACGCACAGTTCGGGACCCCCTACCCGAGATCCGCCGGTTTTGACACTGACATTGGTGCTTTCATTGAGAGTTCCTCTGTGCCGTCGCCGTCAGGCTCGATGGCTCCTACGATCATCAATAGCGATGCAGTCCAGGGTGAGACCTTACTCCCCGGACAAATCTTCGTCTTCGGCGGCTTCGCACTGCGGGCCAATTCACTTGGCCATCTGGAGAAGATTGAAAGCTATGCCCCTGGCCGTCAGGTCAGATTTGGAAGCTTAAACTACACGGCTAACATCCGCGGGGACTTGATTTTCGACGGATTCGAGCC
The DNA here is from genome assembly GCF_002162155.2 of Triticum dicoccoides. Lineage (NCBI taxonomy): Eukaryota > Viridiplantae > Streptophyta > Magnoliopsida > Poales > Poaceae > Triticum > Triticum dicoccoides. The sequence continues at coordinate 607,002,484 of NC_041382.1, read as the reverse complement.
ACTGCCGAGCATGCCGCACTGTCACGACGAGCATGATCTAGCTCTGCCGCCGAACAGTGCCCTGGAGGCCGCACCCGCATCGGCTTCGACCCTTAATTCGGAGCCAACTGCGCCGATCGAGGATGGGTGGTTGGACGCCGCCTTGGGGGCTGCGATCCCAACGGCGATCGAGCCGAACACCAGCCCCGCACTTTGTGAGACTCGTGACTCCTCTCCGGACTCCGAACCCTCCGCGCCCCTGCCGATCAAATCCGATTGGGCGCCGATCATGGAGTTTACTGCCGCGGACATCTTTCAGCACTCGCCTTTCGGCGATATTCTGAAGACTCTGAAGTCTCTCTCTTTATCAGGAGAGCCCTGGCCGGACTACGGTCAGCAAGGTTGGGGTACGGATGATGAAGAAATTCAAAATCCACCCACCACCCACTTTGTAGCCACTGTCGACGATTTAACCGACATGCTCGACTTCGACTCCGAAGACATCGACGGTATGGGCGCCGATGAAGGAGACGATGAAGAACCAGCGCCTATTAGGCCCTGGAAAGCCACCTCGTCATATGACATATACATGGTGGACACCCCAAAAGAAGGAGTGACGATGGAACAGCGGAGGATGACCCCTCCAAGAAACAGCCTAAGCGCCGGCGTCAGCGGCGCCGCTCAAAATCCCGCCAAAACAAATACGGTGATTCAAGCACGGGAGATAATAATACTCCGGAGAGTGCCAAAGAAAACCCCCTCTAGCAAGATTCAGCACAGGAGGATGGAGAAACCAGCCCTCATGAGAGAGCGGCAGACAGAGAGGTCGAGGACGATAATTATATGCCTCCCTCCGAAGACGAGGCAAGCCTCGACGACAACGGATTCGTCGTGCCAGAGGATCCCGTCGAGCAAGAGCGTTTTCAACGCAGGCTTATGGCCACAACAAGAAGCCTCAAGAAAAAACAGCAACAACTTAGAGCTGATCAAGATTTGCTAGTCGACAGATGGACTGAAGTCCTGGCGGCCGAAAAGCATAAACTCGAACGCCCCTCCAAGAGCTACTCAAAGCGCAGGTTGCTACCCCGATTAGAGGAGGAAGCACTTGATACGGCCGACCGACCACCTCGTGGCCGCGACAGAGAGGCCTCTCGGCCCTCCACTCAAGCCGCACCCCGTACCAAGGCACGGGAAAATGCGCCAGACCTGCGAGATATGTTGAAGGACAAGGCAAGGCAAACAAGATCGATCTACGGATCGCGTGGGCGCCCCACGACTCGAAACAATAACCATCACGCCGGACATAAATCCGGTAGGACCGAACACAGTAGACAAAGCTCATTGGAGCTACATCGTGACATAGCCCAATACAGAGGCGCCGCACACCCTCTATGCTTCACAGACGAAGTAATGGATCATCAAATCTCCGAGGGTTTCAAACCCGTAAACATCGAATCATATGATGGCACAACAGATCCTGCGGTATGGATCGAGGATTATCTCCTTCATATCCACATGGCCCGCGGCGATGATTTCCACGCCATCAAATACCTCCCACTCAAGCTTAAAGGACCATCTCGGCATTGGCTTAACAGCTTGCCAACAGGATCAATCAGTTGTTGGGAGGACCTGGAAGCCGCATTCCTCGACAATTTCCAGGGCACTTATGTGCGACCGCCAGACGCCGATGACCTAAGTCACGTAATTCAGCAGCCAGAGGAATCGGCCAGGCAATTCTGAACACGGTTCCTAACAAAGAAAAATCAAATAGTCGACTGGCCGGACGCTGAGGCCCTAACAGCCTTCAAGCACAATATCCATGATGAGTGGCTTGCCCGGCACCTTGGACAGGAAAAGCCGAAGTCTATGGCAGCACTCACGACACTCATGACCCGCTTTTGCACGGGAGAAGACAACTGGCTTGCTCGTAGCAACAATATGACCAAGAACCCTGGTAATTCGGATACCAGGGACAGTAGTGGCAGGTCGCGTCGCAACAAGCAGAAGCGCCGCATTAACGGCGACAATGCTGAGGATACGACAGTTAATGCCGGATTCAGAGGCTCTAAATCCGTCAGCGGAAAAAGCCATTCAAAAGGAATCCTAGGGGCCCGTCCGGTTTGGACCGAATACTCGACCGCTTGTGCCAGGTACATGGCACCCCCGAAAAGCCGGCCAATCATACCAACAGGGATTGTTGGGTGTTCAAGCAGGAAGGCAAGTTAAATGCCGAAAATACAGACAAGGGGCTGCATAGCGATGACGACGAAGAGCCCCGGCCACCGAACAACAGTGGACAGAAGGTTTTTCCCCCACAAGTGCGAACGGTGAACATGATATACGCAACCCACATCACCAAGAGGGAGCGGAAGCGTGCGTTAAGGGACGTATACGTGATAGAGCCAGTCGCCCCAAAGTTCAAACCATGGTCCTCCTGCCCGATCACCTTTGATCGAAGGGACCATCCTACTAGCACCTGTCATGGCGGATTCGCCGCATTGGTTCTAGACCCAATTATTGATGGATTTCATCTCACTAGAGTCCTTATGGACGGCGACAGTAGCCTGAACCTGCTTTACCAGGATATAATGCGGAAAATGGGCATAGATCCTTCGAGGATTAAGCCCACCAAAACGACCTTTAACGGCGTAATACCAGATGTAGAGGCCAACTGTACAGGCTCAGTCACACTTGAAGTGGTCTTTGGATATCCGGATAATTTCCGAAGCGAGGAGTTAATCTTCGACATAGTCCCATTCCGCAGTGGCTATCACGCACTGCTCGGGCGAACCGCATTCGCCAAGTTCAATGCGGTACCGCACTATGCATACCTTAAGCTCAAGATGCCAGGCCCTCGAGGAGTAATTAAGGTCAATGGAAACACCGAACGCTCCCTCCGAACGGAGGAGCACACGGCGTCCCTTGCAGCGGAAGTACAAAGCAGCCTCTCCAGGCAGTTCTCCAGTCCAGCCACTAAACGACCGGACACTGTCAAGCGCGCTCGGAGTAACCTACAGCAATACCGCCTGGCACGATCGGAGCAGGCGTAGAAATGCGGCCCCAACCCCAGCCCTCGCAAAAAGGCGACGCCGGTACTTCGTGTACATAACTACGCTCTAGAGATACCATGGGTACAGGGGGAGGGGCACCATCACGGCACGCCGGAAACACGGCTTAAACCGTACCAGGGGCTGCTGATTTTTTAATTTTCTCTTACTTTCAGGACTCCATCCTTTGGAAGGCCTGTTCGGCAATTCAATTGCCGCACAAACGATGCAAGAACCAGGGAAGCAGACAAGCCACGCCGCATTACGGAACCCCCAGGTGGTCTCTATCACGAGCAGTATACCTATTTCGCATACCATTCCGCAGCCTGCCCCTGGAACGGACATGTTAAATAGTCCAACTTTTTGCTTATCGCATTATTTGTATCATTCTGTTTTGATCGCAGCCCTCTTTAATAAAAAATGCATAGCTTTTGTCTATTTTTGCATTACTCTTTTTTTAATATATGTTCCTTAACGACATGTTGCACCCGCACACTTTGGTACGGCCAAAATACGCCAGGGGCTTCAGTACCCCTCAGTATGGTGTGAGAAGTCCGAACACTTTAACAAGTGCGGCACCCCGAACTTATAGCATTATATGCATCGGCTCTGAATCATGTCTTGGATCAATAGTTGGGTTTACCCGGCTCCTATGTTTTGGTGCCTTACGTTCCGCTATATCGGCTAAGGTAGCACTAGGAGAACCACTGCGATTGTGCCCCAGTTGAGCTGGGTCGAGCACCTCAGTGGAGAAAGCTAAAACTGACTGTCATGATGAAGCGAGAGCTGGTCGCTGTTCAGGAGGTTTTTCGAGTCCCTAAAGACTTATGCCGCTTAGAGCGAGGAGTCGGCTCTGTCCGGCCAAGGCGTGGATAGTGCCCCGAACTCGGTCTTCCGAATACTAGGGGCTTCGCCGAAATTTAAAATTATAGAATTCTATGGCTAAGTGAGAGTGTTCACGCATTATAGTCCGATTGCCTTGTTCGTTGGGCTGAGCGCCTCCCTCGAAGGACCCAAACATGGGAAAAAGAGCGCTCAGGTTGATCCCCGAACACCCCAGCACTAGCGGCACGGGGGCAGAAGCCGACGACTCTCCATCTCTCAGAATTGATAAACAACCGCATAGAAGGTAATATTTTAAATTCGAACAGCATTGCTTAGCGCATATGAACAAGTTTTCAGCGCACAGGACAAAACGAGCAAGTTTCACTCAAAAATTACATCCCTAGAACATTCATCCGCCACAAGGCAGGCACCCTTCAGAACATACTTATAATAATTCTCGGGCTTGCGATGCTCTTTCCCCGACAATGGCCCGTCCTTCACAAGCTTCTCAGCATCCAGCTTGCCCCAGTGCACCTTAGCACGGGCAAGGGCCCTACGGGCACCTTCAATGCAGACGGAGCGCTTGATGACTTCGAGCCTTGGACAGGCCTCCACCAGCCGCCGCACCAGCCCGAAATAGCTCCTAGGCAGAGCCTCTCCAGGCCACAGCCGAACTATGAGGCCCTTCATGGCCTGTTCGGCCGCCTTGTGGAGCTCGACCAGTTGCTTCAGCTGGTCGCTCAGGGGCACGGGGTGTCCGGCCTCAGCATACTGAGACCAGAACACCTTCTCTGTCGAGCTGCCCTCCTCGGCTCGATAGAATGCGGCGGCATCGGACACACTCCGGGGAAGATCTGCGAACGCTCCTATAGAGCTCCAGATTCGGGTAAGTAACAAGTAACTCACGTTTATGTGTTTGCTTTGCATAAAGAATGCCTTACCCGCCGCTATCTTCTTCACCTCATCCAACTCCTGGAGGGTCTTCTAGGATTCGGCCTTGGCAGACTTGGCATTTTCAATAGCCGCCGCGAGCTCGGACGCTCGCGTCTTTGAGTCAAGCTCCAAACTCTCATGTTTTTTCATGAGAACCTGGAGCTCTTGCTGCACCTTGCCAACCTAGGCCTCGTACTTCTCCCGCTCGGTGCGCTCCGTGGATGCCCTCTTCTCGGCCTCGACCAACGCTTGCTTAAGGGTCACCACCTCAGACGTGGCCCCTACAATAGCCACGATAATCCTGTCATTTTTTGCAATTGCACCTTTTTATATATATTTAAACAAGGTATTTCTTACCTTCATTGTCCTCGAGCTGCTTCTTGGCACGCCTGAGCTCTTGCTCGGACCGATCGAGGTTCTGCTTTAGCGTGTCCACTTCCGCAGTCAGTGCGGCGGACACAAGCAGAGAAGCCTGCATACGCATATTGACTCCTTTTTGTTAGACTCCTGCGAATTTTATTTGATCCTCTATTCGGCTCTTCTTCCCGAACGCCAAACAGAGCATCAGGGGCTACTGTCTATGCGGTAATATTATTTACACATTCTTTACTTACCTCAAAGCCTGTTAAAAGGCTAGTACAAGCTTCAGTCAGTCCGCTCTTGGCGGACTGAACCTTCTGGACCACCACACTCATAATGATGCGGTGCTCCTCATCGATGGAGGCGCCTTGGAGCGCCTCCAACAGATTGTCCGGCGCCTCCGGTTGGACGGGGGTCACCGGCACGGTGGGTTTGCTCCTCTTGGAAGGAGGTCCCCCGCCGGACTCTGGAACCTTTCAAGGTTCCGGAGCGGTGTCCAGCCTGGAGCCGGACTTGGAGCCCTGGGAGATTTTATCCCCTTCACCCCTAGAGTCCGGGGAGGTCGCCTTGCGGCGCCTCTAGGACCACCTCCTCCTGGCTTGGAACCTGTTGGGACAACACTTCGGCGTCGTCCGTAGGGCGGGGGGAGGAAGCCGTCGGAAGCGAATTCACGCCCGACGAGTCCAGTGAACCGCTCGACGACGCGTCGAGCCGGTCTTTTGGTGGGCTGCATATTCATATTCGACATAAGGGAAAGCTGTGCAATAAAGGAATACTATGAATTACTCTGGTATCCGGATACTTACGATTTCGCCAGGGGCTTGTCCCTGTGCGGCCACTCCTCTTCGCTGTCGTCGGCGTCGGTGGAGTAGTCCGGAGGAAGGGTTTTCCCCTTCTTGGATCCTTCGGCCTCCCGAGTTGTGGCGGCCTTCCTTTTCTTCCCTTTCCCCGCTGGGGGGGGGGAGGTCTCTTCTTCCTCCTTCTCGTCTTCGTGGGAGGAGTGCGTCTTGGAGCCGTCGGATGATGGATCCGACACCTCCTGGCGTCGGGCACTCTTTCGAGTCCCCGTGGCCTTCTTCTTGGCCTTCTTCTCCGGCACCACATAGGGTGCCGGAACCAGCAGCTTCGCCAAACGAGCGTCCGCTGGCCCTTCGGGCAAAGGAGCCGGACAGTTGATTTGTCCGGACGTCTCCTGCCAATCCTGTCAAAGGTAAGGGAGCTTAGATCCCGCATGGAGTCAAACTATGAAAAACTGATACCCTGTAGAAGGTAAAAATAGCTTACCGCACGAGTGTGATGCTGCGTGCTGAATCCGCGATCCTCGGTAGCGGATGCGGGGGCCTCAGCGCCTTTGAAAAGCACCTTCCAGGCATCTTCGTACGTCGTGTCAAAGAGCCTGCTCAGAGTTCGGTGCCGCACTGGGTCGAACTCCCACAGGTTGAAAGCCCGTTGTTGACACGGGAGGATCCGGCGGATGAGCATAACCTGGACTACGTTGACAAGCTTGAAGTGCTTGTCTACCAGGGTTTGGACGCATGTTTGGAGTCCGGACAGCTCTCCTTTTTTACCCCATGACAGGCCCGTCTCTTTCCAGGACGTGAGCCGCGTTGGGGGTCCGGATCGGAACTCGGGGGCTGCAACCCACTTAGGGTCGCGCGGCTCGGTGATGTAAAACCACCCTGATTGCCACCCCTTCAGGGTCTCCACAAAGGAGCCCTCGAGCCATAAGATGTTGGGAATCTTGCCCACCATGGCGCCTCCGCACTCCGCCTGGTTTCCACGCACCACCTTCGGCTTGACATTGAAAGTCTTGAGCCATAGGCCGAAATGGGGGCGGATGCAGAGGAAAGCCTCGCACACGAAGATAAACGCCAAGATGTTGAGGACAAAGTTCGGGGCCAGATCGTGGAAATCCAGGCCATAGTAGAACATGAGCCCCCGGACAAATGGGTGGAGAGGGAAACCCAGTCCGCGGAGGAAATGGGGGAGGAACACCACCCTCTCATGGGGCCTAGGGGTAGGGATGAGCTGCCCCTCTCCGGGAAGCCGGTGCGCAATGTCGTTGGACAAGTATCCGGCCTTCCTTAGTCTTTTGATGTGTCCCTCCGTAACGGAGGAGACCATCCACTTGCCTCCCGCTCCGGACATGGCTGGAGAAGGTTGAGGTGGGGAGTGCGGACTTGGGCGCTGGAGCTCGAGTGCGCGAAAATGGATAGGCAAAGAAGGAAGAAGGCGTAGGTGAAAAGGTGGATCCTTATCCCCTTATATGGGTGGACGCGACTATGCATCCCCACCAACCTGGTAAAACTCGCTTATCTCCCAAGCGCCATAATCAATGGCGCGGTTGGGTTACCCATGCCCGTATTGATGAGAATCCCGGAATAAGGGGACACGATCTCTGCTTTAACAAGACGTGCCAAGGAAACCGCCTCGCATAACACGCTGAGATGGGACAGTAAAACGATTCGAATAAAGGCTTGGCCGTGTTGTGATGTCACGCTACGGAATACGTCAGCAGATTAGATTTGTGTAAATATTATTCTCTCTATGGCGATATGTGGAAACTTATTTTGCAGAGCCGGACACTATCTTTGTGTTCAAAATCTTCTATGAAGTACTTGGAGGAGGAACCCGCCTTGCAATGCCGAAGACAATCTGCGCGCCGGACTCGTCATCATTGAAGCCTGGTTCAGGGGCTACTGAGGGAGTCCTAGATTAGGGGGTGTCCGGATGGGCGGACTATACCTTCAGCCGGACTCCTAGACTATGAAGACACAAGATTGAAGACTTCGTCCCGTATCCGGAAGGGACTTTCCTTGGCGTGGAAGGCAAGCTTGGCGATACGGATATACAGATCTCCTACCATTGTAACCGACTTTGTGTAACCCTAACCCTCTCCGGTGTCTATATAAACCGGAGGGTTTTAGTCCGTAGGACAACATATACAACAACAATCATACCATAGGATAGCTTCTAGGGTTTAGCCTCTCCGATCTCGTGGTAGATCTACTCTTGTACTACCTATATCATCAATATTAATCAAGCAGGACGTAGGGTTTTATCTCCATCGAGAGGGCCCGAACCTGGGTAAAACTTCGTGTCCCTTGCCTCCTGTTACCATCCGGCCTAGACGCACAGTTCGGGACCCCCTACCCGAGATCTGCCGGTTTTGACACCGACAATTACCATTCATATCGCGGCAGACCACAGCCGAGGCCCCGCTATCTCCAATCTTGGAGAAGCCAGCATATGAGTTTATTTTGAATGCATGTGCTTGAGGTGGTAGCCACCCTAAATTTCGGGTAGGTCCTTCAACAACTCCTCGAGTTGCATGCCGGTCCCTGTCCCTTACATGCAGGTCCCTAGAGATCGCATGTAGGTCCTTTGTACGTGCCATTTTCTCAGGAATTTGCTCGAGCTCTGCAATGAACTTGTTAATGAACACATGAGTGCTCAACGGACTCTAGAACTGATTATCATGAATGGCCCACCGTCTCGCCCACCAAATTTCCCACATGGTGACAAGCACATGAGCTAATTCTGCTGTAGGTAGTGTATCAACCAACCAAAACATCCATGGCTTGGCGTCGTCCGTCCGGTTCGAGATGACAGTCTCCATCAGGTCTTCGTCAGCAAGGGCCCACATGCAGCATGCCATGTGGCAATCAAAGAGAGAGTGGCGCCATGAGTCCAGGGTCGCATGGCAAAGTGAGCATCCCGCTGAACCAGTCATGTTTCTGTGTTTGCGGGCATCTCCTGTAGGAATCGAGGTTTTGGCCAGACGCCAAGCAAATACTCGGACCTTGGAGGGAACCGGAGCTCCCCAAAGTTTGGCCCAAGATCGGCTATCCGCTGCACCATTGGAATGACCCTCATTATGTTCAAGCCAGTCAGTCCGCTGCTGCTTGGTTGAAGACATAAGACGGTAGGTTGACCGGACCGTGAAGGTACCCTTCCGTTCATAATGCCATGACCAGAAATCCTCTCGGACCCTGTTACTGAGAGGGATCTGTAGGATTGCCTCGATGTCCATCGCATAGAAATACTCATCTAAGATAGCTCGGTTCCAAGAAACTGTTACGGGATTAATGAGCTCGGAGACCAGTACTGGAGGATTTTGAGTTTTTGGACACACCGGTCGGAGTTTGAGGTCCTAAGGGATCTAGTTATCGGACCATATGTTGGTTTCATTACCTGAACCAATGCGCTTAATTAGGCCGAGCTTGAGTGAATCGCGGCCTTCAACAATAGAGCGCCACACTTGCGATGGATTCTTCGCCACTTCTGCCTCAAGGATTGTAGATGCGGGATAATAAACGTCCTTCAGAATCCGGGCACTAAGGGTGCTAGGCTCGGTAAGAAGCTGCCAAGCTTGACGTGCCAGCAAAGCTTGGTTGAAAAGCTCGATGTTTCTAAAGCCCATGCCTACCATACACTTAGGTTGTGACATAACTTCCCATGATACCCATGCAGTCTTTCTTTCACCATTCTTCGATCCCCACCAAAACTTCCTCAAAATACCATTGATGTGTTGGCATAAACCCGGTGGCAGTTTGAAGCAAGCCATAGAATATGTGGGGATTGCTAGAGCTACAGATTTGATAAGCACCTCCTTTCCACCTACAGATAGGGCTTTTTTCCATCCAACCCTGCACATGCTTCCAAATCCTATCCTTGAGATATTTAAAAGATCCTTCCTTGGCTCTCCCCACATAGGTAGGTAGCCCAAGATATCGATCGGATAGTTGCTCGTTTCGAACTTGCAAGGTTTCTTTGATTTCTTGTTTTAAAGACTCGGCACAACCTTTGCTAAAGAAAATTGAAGACTTCTCCTTATTTATGCGCTGGCCCTAGGCACCGCAGTAACGTTGAAGGAGAGAATCAACTCTAGCGGCCATCTCAGGTGTAGCATTAAAAAATAAGAGGCTATCATCTACGAAAAGTAGATGGTTTACCTCAGGGGCTCCTGCTGCCACCGTTATACCCTGCACACTCTCATCAGGGTTAGTAGAATTCAATAAACAAGATAAACCCTTCGCCGCTAGCAAAAAGAGATAGGGGGATATTGGATCCCCCTGTCTTAGGCCCCGTGATGGAGTGAAATCCTCTTGCCTCCCTCCGTTGAAGATGACAGAGAAGGACACCGGTGAAACACACCTCATTACAATCTCCGTGAAGCGTGGGCTGATCCAGAGTTTTAACATGACCTTCTCCAGGTAACTCCACTCAAGTCTGTCATATGCTTTCATCATATCAAGTTTCAAAGCACATAACCTGTTGCCCTTCAACTTCCTCGTTTTCATATAGTGCAGGCACTCGTAGGCTGAAATGAAATTGTCAGTAATAAGACGTCCTGGTACAAAAGCTGACTGCTCAGAGATGATGTCGGGGAGAATGAGCTTGAGTCGGTTAGCTAAAACCTTGGATGCGATCTTGAAGATCACATTGCAGAGGCTAATCGGTCGAAACTGTCCTAAATTTTTTGGACTTGCAATCTTGCGAATTAAAACTATGAACGTTTTGTTAATCTCCTCCGGGAAATCCTCCCTGTTAAGAACACGCAACACCATATCAGTTACCTCATCACCGCACAGATCCCAATGCTGCTGGAAAAAGTGTGCCGAAAAGCCATCCGGTCAGGGTGCCTTCATCGGGAACATCTGAAACAAGGCCGCTTTGATCTCTGATTTAGTATACTGAGCATCCAGGGTGCTATTCATGGTCTCGTCAACCGGTTGTGGTATATGAGATAGTACCTCTTCTATGCCAACAATATTTTGAAAAGCATACAGATTGCTATAGAAGCTTGAGGCCATATTCGCCATCTCCTGTACATCCATGCAAACTGTCCCATCAGCTTGCTGCAGCTCCGTGATGCGGTTCCTCGCTCTGCGGGCACTAGCCTTGCGATGAAAAAACTTAGTGTTACTGTCACCTTCTGCTAGCCACTGGACACGAGCTCTTTGATGCCACATGATCTCTTCCCGGAGGCACGGTTCAACCATCCGAGCTTGAATTCTTTCCTCCTCCACCGAGGGACCAACCCGCTCCGGAAGTGCTTGATACGTCTCCGTCGCATCTACTTTTCCAAACACTTTTGCCCTTGTTTTGGACTCTAACTTGCATGATTTGAATGGAACTAACCTGGAACGACGCAGTTTTCAGCAGAATTGCCATGGTGTTATTTTTGTGCAGAAATAAAAGTTCTCAGAATGACCTGAAAATCAACGGAGATTATTTTTGGAATATATAAAAAATACTGGAAGAAAGATCCACGTCAGGGGGCCCACACCCTGTCCACGAGGGTCGGGGGCGCGCCCTACTCCCTGGGCGCGTCCCCTGCCTCGTGGGCCCCCTGACGCACCACCGACTTCAACTCCAACTCCATATATTCGTGTTCGGGGAGAAAAAATCAGAGAGAAGGATTCATCACATTTTACGATACGGAGCCGCCGCCAAGCCCTAAACTCTCTCGGGAGGGCTAATCCGGAGTCCGTTCGGGGCTCCAAAGAGGGGAATCTGTCACCATCGTCATCATCAACCTTCCTCCACCATCAATTTCATGATGCTCACCGCTGTGCGTGAGTAATTCCATCGTAGGTTTGCTGGACGGTGATGGGTTGGATGAGATTTATCATGTAATCGAGTTAGTTTCGTTAGGGCTTGATCCCTAGTATCCACTATGTTTTGAGATTGATGTTGCTATGACTTTGCTATGCTCAATGCTTGTCACTAGGGCCCGAGTGGCATGATTTCAGATCTGAACCTATTATGTTTTCATGAATATATGTGAGTTCTTGATCCTATCTTGCAAGTATATAGTCACCTACTATGTGTTATGATCCGGCAACCCCGAAGTGACAATAATCAGGACCACTCCCGGTGATGACCGTAGTTTGAGGAGTTCATGTATTCACTATGTGTTAATGCTTTGGTCTGGTACTCTATTAAAAGGAGGCCTTAATATCCCTTAGTTTCCAATAGGACCCCGCTGCCACGGGAGGGTAGGACAAAATATTTCATGCAAGTTCTTTTCCATAAGCACGTATGACTATATTCGGAATACAAGCCTACATTACATTGATGAACTACAGCTAGTTCTGTGTCACCCTATGTTATGACTGTTACATGATCGATCGCATCCGGCATAATTCTCCATCACCGATCCATTGCCTACGAGCTTTTCATATATTGTTCTTCGCTTATTTACTTTTCCGTTGCTACTGTTACAATCACTATAAAACCCAAAAATATTACTTTTGCTATCGTTACCACTACTATCATATTACTTTGCTACTAAATACTTTGCTGCAGATATTAAGTTTCCAGGTGTGGTTGAATTGACAACTCAGCTGCTAATACTTGAGAATATTCTTTGGCTCCCCTTGTGTCGAATCAATAAATTTGGGTTGAATACTCTACCCACGAAAATTGTTGTGACCCCCTATACTTGTGGGTTATCAAGAGTATTTTCTGGTGCCGTTGCCGGGGAGCATAACTCTATTCTTTAAATCACTTGGGATTTATATCTGCTTATCACTATGAAGAACTTGAAAGATCAAAGAACCAAGACCTATCTCTCAACTACGAGGGGAGGTAAGGAACTGCCATCTAGCTCTGCACTTGATTCACCTTCTGTTATGAGTAAACTTGCGACACCTACACCTGCTATTCATTCTGATATGTCGCATGTTATTGATGATGCCACTTCTGCTATGCATGATACTTATGATGAAACTACTTCTATACTTGATACTACTATGCCACTTGGTGAACTTCTTGATGAACAACTTGCTAGGGCTAGAGAGAATGAAATTATTGAAACTAATAATATTGATGAAAGTGATGATGAAGATTCTCCCCCTAGATATGAATTTCCTGTTATTCCTAAGGGTTATGTTATGGATGAAGAAACTACTAGAGACTTTCTTGCTTGCAATGATAGAAGTGATCTTAAGAAATTATTAGCTAAGCTGAAAGAAAAATCTCTGAATGCTAGAATGAAATATAATCCTGCTTATGCTACTTCACATATCTTTATTACTGATAAAGATTATGATTTCTCTGTCGATCCTGAGATAATTACTTTGGTTGAATCTGATCCTTTCTATGGCTATGAATCTGAAACTGTTGTGGCACATCTTACTAAATTAAATGATGTAGCTACCCTGTTTACTAATGATGAGAAAACTCGCTACTATTATATCCTTAAATTATTTCCGTTCTCATTAAAGGGTGATGCTAAGATATGGTTTAATTCTCTTGTTCTTGGTTGTGTGCGTAGTCCCCAGGATATGATTTACTACTTCTGTGCTAAATATTTCCCCGCTCATAAGAAACAAGCTGCTTTAAGGGAAATATATAATTTTGTGCAAACTGAAGAAGAGAGTCTCCCACAAGCTTGGGGAGGCTTCTCCAATTACTTAATGCTTTGCATGATCATCCTCTCAAGAAAAATGAAATACTTGATATCTTTTATAATGGACTAACCGATGCTTCCAGAGATTACCTGGATAGTTGTGCTGGTTGTGTTTTCAGGGAAAGAACTGTTGATCAAGCTGAAATTCTATTGAATAATATGTTGACTAATGAAAATAATTGGACACTTCCTGAACCAACTCCTAAGCCAACTCCGAAGAAAAGGGGTATTCTATTTATCAGTCCTGAAGATATGCAAGAGGCAAAGAAATCAATGAAAGAAAAAGGTATTAAAGCTGAAGATGCTAAGAATTTACACCTATTGAAGAAATACATGGTCTTAATTTGCCGTCTGTTGAAGAAACACACGGTCTTGATAACCCGACACAGGTAGTAAAGGTAAATTCTCTCTATAGATATGATAAAGCTGAAATCCCTCCTGCTAAGTTTGCTAGCCAATGTTTGGATGAATTTGATAACTTTATGGTTAAGCAAGAAGATTTTAATGCTTATTTTGGTAGACAACTGAAACATAATGCTTTTATGATTGAACACTTGAGTGATTATATGGCTAGTGTTAAAGGTGAACTTAAACTTATTAGTAAACATGCTTCTATGGTTACCACTCAAGTAGAACAAGTACTTCAAGCTCAGAATGATTTGCTCAATGAATTGAATAGTAAGAATAATGACTTTGCTGTTAGAGTTGCAACTAGAGGAGGTAAAGTGACTCAGGAACCTTTGTATCCCGAGGGCCACCCTAAGAGAATTGAGCAGGATTCTCAGAGAAATAAAGTTGATGCACCTAGTCCTTCTAAGAGGAAGAAAAAGAAAAATGATAGGACTTTGCATGCTTCTAGTGAACCTGTTATTGACACACATGAGAATCCCAATGATATTTCTATTTCTGATGCCGAAACACAATCTGGTAATGAACATGAACCTAGTGATAATGTTAATGATGATGTTCATGTTGATGCTCAACCTAGCAATAATAATGATGTAGAAATTGAACCTGTTGTTGATCTTGGTAACCCACAATCAAAGAATCAACGTTATGATAAAGAGAGACTTTGTTGCTAGGAAGCACGGTAAAGAAAGAGAACCATGGGTTCAGAAACCCATGCCTTTTCCTCCTAAACCATCCAAGAAAAAGGATGATGAGGATTTTGAGTGCTTTGCTGAAATGATTAGACCTATCTTTTTGCGTACACGTTTGACTGATATGCTTAAAATGAATCCTTATGCTAAATATATGAAGGAAATTGTTACTAATAAGAGAAAGATACTGGAAGCTGAAATTTCCACCATGCTTGCTAATTATACTTTTAAGGGTGGAATACCAAAGAAACTTGGATATCCAGGAGTACCAACTATACCATGCTCCATTAAAAGAAACTATGTTAAAACCGCTTTATGTGATCTTGGAGCTGGTGTTAGTGTTATGCCTCTCTCTTTTTATCGTATACTTGATTTGAATAAGTTGACACCTACTGAAATATCTTTGCAAATGGTCGATAAATCAACTGCTATACCTGTCGGTATTTGTGAGGATGTGCCTGTTGTGGTTGCAAACGTTACTATTTTAACGGACTTTGTTATTCTTGATATTCCCGAGGATGATAGTATTTCTATTATTCTTGGAAGACCTTTTTGAATACGCAGGGGCTGTTAGTGATTGCACCAAAGGCAACGTCACTTTTCATGTTAATGGTAATGAGCATATGGTACACTTTCTGAGGAAACAACCTCAAGTCAACAGTATCAATTCTATTAGAAAAATTTCAACAATCACTATTGGAGGTTTTGAATTTCCTCTTCCTACTGTCAAGAAGAAATATGATATTCTTATTGTTGGGGACATGCATATCCCCGTTGAGGTAACCTAGTGTTATTCGAAATTTCTCCAGTTTCATGCAATTCGGAATGAGTTTGTTAACAAGACTTGATCAACCTTGTTAGTGGATCCTAATTCCACCGCCGTAACTTTCTGTATCCATGAGATCCCATCTTTTGGCCTGTTCTGGAGCTCCGCCGGAGGGGGCATCGATCACGGAGGGCTTCTACATCAACACCATAGCCCTTTCGATGAAGTGTGAGTAGTTTACCTCAGACCTACGGGTCCATAGTTATTAGCTAGATGGCTTCTTCTCTCTTTTTGGATCTCAATACAAAGTTCTCCCCCTCTCTTGTGGAGATCTATTCGATGTAATCTTCTTTTGCGGTGTGTTTGTTGAGACCGATGAATTGTGGGTTTATGATCAAGTTTATCTATGAACAATATTTGAATCTTCTCTGAATTCTTTTATGTATGATTGGTTATCTTTGCAAGTCTCTTCGAATTATCAGTTTGGTTTGGACTACTAGATTGATCTTTCTTGCAATGGGAGAAGTGCTTAGCTTTGGGTTCAATCTCGCGGTGTCCTTTCCCAGTGACAGTAGGGGCAGCAAGGCACGTATTGTATTGTTGCCATCGAGGATAACAAGATGGGGTTTATTTCATATTGCTTGAGTTTATCCCTCTACATCATGTCATCTTGCTTAAGGCATTACTCTGTTCTTATGAACTTAATACTCTAGATGCATGCTGGATAACGGTAGATGTGTGGAGTAATAGTAGTAGATGCAGGCAGGAGTCGGTCTACTTGTTTTGGACGTGATGCCTATATACATGATCATACCTAGATATTCTCATAACTATGCTCAATTTTGTCAATTGCTCAACAGTAATTTGTTCACCCACCGTAAAATACTTATGCTCTTGAGAGAAGCCACTAGTGAAACCTATGCCCCCCGGGTGTATCTTCCATCATATTAATCTTCCAACACTTAGTTATTTTCATTGCCTTTTATTTTACTTTGCATCTTTATCATAAAAATACCAAAAATATTATCTTATCATATCTATCAGATCTCACTCTCGTAAGTGACCGTGTAGGGATTGACAGCCCCTTATCGCGTTGGTTGCGAGGATTTATTTGTTTTGTGCGAGGGACTCGCGCGTAGCCTCCTACTGGATTGATACCTTGGTTCTCAAAAACCGAGGGAAATACTTACGCTACTTTGCTGCATCACCCTTTCCTCTTCAAGGGAAAACCAACGCAGTGCTCAACAGGTAGCAAGAATGATTTCTGATGTCGTTGCCGGGGAGGTCTACGCAAAAGTCAACATACCAAGTATCCATCACATACCCCTATCTCCCGCATTACATTATTTGCCATTTGCCTCTCGTTTTTCTCTCCCCCACTTCACCCTTGCCGTTTTATTCGCCCTCTCTCTCTCTATCCTCCCTCTCTTTCTCTATTTATTTTTTTGCCCACTTCTTGTTTGCTCGTGTGTTGGATTGCTGTTTCGATGGCTCTTCCCCGATTTAGTGATCTTCACCTTAAAAGGTTAGAAGAAATCGAAAGCAACTTTAGGAGATTTATGGTCTTACAATTTGAGCATAATAATTTCTTTAGAAACAAGCTTAAGGAACAAAAAAGCTTTATGAGTTATATGAATAAAGAGCTCGATGATATGTCTAAAGAATTTGATGGTTTGAGATCCTAAATTGCTTGTCTTGAGAAGTTAATAGCTGATGAAGGCACGACCTCGGACGTGCCGCTAATTTTGCCCGATCTTTCACGATGCAACAACCGTGACTAAATTTCACTGATAAAAGTTTCCAATTACGCGAGATACACGCAACCTGAAACTGTGGTAACAACAACTGACTAGCAATACCTCGGCAAACAAGGCACCTCTCGTCGGCGTAGACGTCACCAGCACGCAATCCGTCGTCGCCGACGGACCTCAAGCCAAAAGCTAGCAAACTCTCGATCACGAGAACCCTCTCGCCAAAGTGTAATTTTCTTGATAGAAAATCTCACAATAATAAACAAGATGAATGCCCAGAGGGTCGCTTCATAGTCTGCCCAAACTCTAAAGAAACTAACCTAAAAACTATAAAGTCTGGACGTCCAAAACTATATATAGCTAGATACAAACCGACTCTGATGAGTTCGGCCTAAACAAGGCACGCAGGCCGTATTACGTGCATGATTTACCTACCCTTGCTTGACTTGTGGCGCAGCCGATTTCCTTGCTGTAATTGTTATGATCTTCTATTTTTCTTTTCTTTTTCCAAACGTACACAGCTGGCCGATTGATATCTGCATGTACACGCAGACTCCTTCCCTTCCTATTTTCTAGGACATGCAGATCGGTGGTTTGTATATCCCGTGAAACACAACTAACAAATCTGGCGCATGTTGTAGTCTCTTTCGTTTTAATTCTCCATGTTCTCCATGTCCTGTTATTTCTCCAAACGCATGCACGGTATTGTTTTCCAAATCGGTTAGTGAACAAACAATTCCTTTCTGGCTTTGTGCGTGCATGCACTTGTATGGACCCATCTAATCTAGCAACTCTCTCATGATTAACATTAACTCCTTTGTGTATTATGAGCAGAAAGTCTGGACCACATAATATACGCAAGTGCCCATCTTTTCCTTTGCTAAGATGTGTCATCTCTTCTGTAATTTTATGGTCCTTGTCTTGGTTAACTAACTTTCTGGCATCCGCCTCCTCAACCTGCACCGTAGTTGTCTCATCCATTATGTCCTCTGTTTGCACCCCTTTGTCGACGACCGCCGCAGTCGCTTGCAACCCCTTGTCATTGACCGGTGTATTCACCATGACTTGTGTATCGCGCATGTTTGCGGTAGGGTATGCCGCATCAATAGCTGAAATTTCGGATAAGCAGGTTACCTTAGTTAATAAGATGGCCGCTAAGTTGGAAAACTTTGAAAATAAAGATGAAGATCTAAAAGTTATTGATGTGTCCCCTATTAAATCTTTGTTTTGCAATATGAATCTTGATAATGATGGGACTGAATATGATCCACCTTTACCTAGACGGTGTTCCAAGAATTTGGAGTCTTTAGCTCTTGATGCTAAAATTGTTAAAAGTGGGATTGAAGAAGTCAAAACTTTAAATGTTAATGAACCCACTATTTTGGATTTCAAGGAATTTAATTATGATAATTGCTCTTTGATAGATTGTATTTCCTTGTTGCAATCCGTGCTAAATTCTCCTCATGCTTATAGCCAAAATAAAGCTTTTACTAAACATATCGTTGATGCTTTGATGCAATCTTATGAAGAAAAGCTTGAGTTGGAAGTTTCTATCCCTAGAAAACTTTATGATGAGTGGGAACCAACTATTAAAATTAAAATTAAAGATCATGAATGCTATGCTTTGTGTGATTTGGGTGCTAGTGTTTCCACGATTCCAAAGACTTTATGTGATTTGCTAGGTTTCCGTGATTTTGATGATTGCTCTCTAAACTTGCACCTTGCGGATTCCACTATTAAGAAACCTATGGGAAGAATTAATAATGTTATTATTGATTCAAATAGGAACTATGTGCCCCTAGATTTTATTGTTCTTGACATAGATTGCAATCCTTCATGTCCTATTATTCTTGGTAGACCTTTCCTTAGAAAGATTGGTGCAATTATTGATATGAAGGAAGGAAATATTAGATTCCAATTTCCGTTAAGGAAAGGCATGGAACACTTTCCTAGAAATAAAATTAAATTACCTTATGAATCTATTATGAGAGCCACTTATGGATTGCCTACCAAAGATGGCAATACCTAGATCTATCCTTGCTTTTTATGCCTAGCTAGGGGCGTTAAATGATAGCGCATGTTGGGAGGCAACCCAATTTTATTTTTATTCCTTAATTTTTGCTCCTGTTTAGTAATAAATAATTTATCTACCCTCCGTTTTGGTTGTGTTTTTTTGTGTTTAATTAGTGTTTGTGCCAAGTAGAACCGTTGGGAAGACTTGGGGAAAGTCTTGTTAATCTTGCTGTAAAAAACAGAAACTTTAGCGCTCACGAGAACTGCTGCCATTTTTATTTGGAAAGTGCTAGTTAGTTAATTATTTTTGAAGATTATTAATAGGTAAATTCCTCACGTCCAGAAATTTATTTTAGAATTTTTGGGGCTCCAGATATTGCGCTAGCTACATATTACTACAGACTGTTCTGTTTTCGACAGATTCTGTTTTTCGTGTGTTGTTTGCTTATTTTGATGAATCTATGGCTAGTAAAATAGTTTATAAACCATAGAGAAGTTGGAATACAGTAGGTTTAACACCAATATAAATAAAGAATTAGTTTACTACAGTACCTTGAAGTGGTCTTTTGTTTTCTTTCGCTAACGGAGCTCACGAGATTTTCTACTTTAAGTTTTGTGTTGTGAAGTTTTCAAGTTTTGGGTAAGGGTTTGATGGATTATGGATCAAGGAGTGGCAAGAGCCTAAGCTTGGGGATGCCCAAGGCACCCCCAAGATAATCTAAGGACACCAAAAAGCCAAAGCTTGGGGATGCCCCGGAAGGCATCCCCTCTTTCGTCTACTTCCATCGGTAACTTTACTTGGAGCTATATTTTTATTCACCACATGATATGTGTTTTGCTTGGAGCGTCTTGTATGATTTGAGTCTTTGCTTTTTAGTTTACCACAATCATCCTTGCTGTACACACCTTTTGAGAGAGAGACACATGATTCGGAAATTATTAAAATACTCTATGTGCTTCACTTATATCTTTTGAGTTATATAGTTTTGCTCTAGTACTTCACTTATATATTTTAGAGCACGGTGTTGGATTTGTTTTATAGAAACTATTGATCTCTCATGATTCACTTAGATTATTTTGAGAGTCTTAAATAGCATGGTAATTTGCTTAAATAATCCTAATATGCTAGGTATTCAAGATTAGTAAAAACTTTCTTATGAGTGTTAAGAGATGTTTGATGCTTGATGATTGTTTTGAGATATGGAGGTAGTGATATTAAAGTTGTGCTAGTTGAGTAGTTGTGAATTTGAGAAATACTTGTGTTGAAGTTTGCAAGTCCCGTAGCATGCACGTATGGTAAACGTTATGTAACAAATTTGAAACATGAGGTGTTCTTTGATTGTCCTCCTTATGAGTGGCGGTCGGGGACGAGCGATGGTCTTTTCCTACCAATCTATCCCCCTAGGAGCATGCGCGTAGTGCTTGGTTTTGGATGACTTGTAGATTTTTGCAATAATTATGTGAGTTCTTTATGACTAATGTTGAGTCCATAGATTATACGCACTCTCACCTTTCCATCATTGCTAGCCTCTTCGGTACCGTGCATTGCCCTTTCTCACATTGAGAGTTGGTGCAAACTTCGCCGGTGCATCCAAACCCGTGATACGATACACTCTTTCACACATAAACCTCCTTATATCTTCCTCAAAACAGCCACCATACCTACCTATTATGGCATTTCCATAACCATTCTGAGATATATTGCCATGCAAGTTTCCACCATCCCGTTTATCATGACACGTTCATCATTGTCATATTGCTTTGCATGATCATGTAGTTGGCATCGTATTTGTGGCAAAGCCACCGTTCATAATTCTTTCATACATGTCACTCTTTGTTAATTTGCATATCCTGGTACACTGCCGGAGGCATTCATATAGAGTCATACCTTGTTCTAGTATCGAGTTGTAATCATTGAGTTAAATAAATAGAAGTGTGATGATCATCATTCAATAGAGCATTGTCCCAATAAAAAAAAAAGGCCCCCAAAAAAGAGAAATAAAAAGGGACAATGCTACTATCTTCTTTCCACACTTGTGCTTCAAAGTAGCACCATGGTCTTCATGATAGAGAGTCTCTTGTTTTGTCACCTTCATATACTAGTGGGAATTTTTCATTATAGAACTTAGCTTGTATATTCCAACAATGGGCCTCCTCAAGTGCCCTAGGTATTCGTGAGCAAGCAAGTTGGATGCACACCCACTAGTTTCTTTTGTTGAGCTTTCATACGTTTATAGCTCTAGTGCATCCGTTGCATGGCAATCCCTACTCCTTGCATTAACATCAATCGATGGACATCTCCATAGCTCATTGATTAGCCTCGTTGATGCGAGACTTTCTCCTTTTTTGTCTTCTCCACATAACCCCCATCATTATACTCTATTCCACCCATAGTGCTATATCCATGGCTCACGCTCATGTATTGCGTGAAGGTTTATAAAGTTTGAGATTACTAAAGTATGAAACAATTGCTTGGCTTGTCATCAGGGTTGTGCATGATGAGAGCATTCTTGTGTGACGAAAATGAAGCTTGACTAAACTATATGATTTTGTAGGGATGAACTTTCTTTGGCCATGTTATTTTGAGAAGACATAATTGCTTAGTTAGTATGCTTGAAGTATTATTATTTATATGTCAATATTAAACTTTTATCTTGAATCTTTCGGGTCTGAATATTCATGCCACAGTTAAGAAGAATTACATTGAAATTATGCCTAGTAGCATTCCACATCAAAAATCCTATTCTTATCATTTACCAACTCGAGGACGAGCAGGAATTAAGCTTGGGGATGCTTGATACGTCTCCAACGTATCTATAATTTTTGATTGCTCCATGTTATATTATCTTCTGTTTTGGACATTATTGGGCTTTATTATACACTTTTATATTATTTTTGGAACTAACCTATTAACCGGAGGCCCAGCCCAGAATTGCTGTTTTTTTGCCAATTTTAGGGTTTCGCAAGAAAAGAATATCAAACGGAGTCCAAACGGAATGAAACCTTCGGGAACGGGATTTCCTCACCGAACATGATCTAGGAGACTTGGACCCTACGTCAAGCAACCAACAGGAAGGCCATGAGGTAGGGGGCATGCCTACCCCCCCAGGCGCGCCCTCCACCCTTGTGGGCCCCCTGTTGCTCCACCGACGTACTTCTTCCTCCTATATATACCTATGTACCTGTAACACCCACGATGCGGCTATATCTCCCATGTGTCGGAGCACGACTTAGAGGCATAACCGCATTGTAGGCAATGTCGCAAGAGGGGTAATCTTTACACATCGAATAAGAAAAGAGGTACATAGTTGGCTTACAATCGCCACGTCACACAATACATAAATATATCATTACAATCATCCAGATACAATCAAGGTCCGACTACGGAACCAAAATAAAGACAACCCCAAATGCATAATATCCCCGATCGCCCCAACTGGGCTCCATTACTGATCATCTGGAAAGGAAACATAGTATCGTCCTGAGTCCTCATCGAACTCCCACTTGAGCTCAGTCACATCTCCTAGAACGGTATCATCGGTCCCTGCATCTGGTTTTGAAGTAATCTGTGAGTCATGGGGACTCATCAATCTCACTCCCTCGCAATCAAGACTATTTAAGGTTATAGGTAGGGAAAAAGTATGAGGTGGAGCTGCAGCATGCACTAGCATATATGGTGGCTAACATACGCAAATGAGAGCGAGAAGAGGAGGCAAAGCACGATCGAGAATCTATGATCAAGAAGTGATCCTGGAATAGCCTACGCTTAAGCATAACACGAGACCGTGTTCTCTTCCTGGACTCCGCCGAAAAGAGACCATCACGGCTACACACGCTGTTGATTCATTTTAGTTAAGTTAAGTTTCAGGTTTTCTACAAATGGACATTAACAAATTCCCATCTGCCCATAACCGCGGGCATGGCTTTCGAAAGATCAAATCCCTGCAGGGGTGTCCCAACTTAGCCCATCACAAGCTCTCACGGTCAACGAAGGATATTCCTTCTCCCAAGACAACCTGATCAGACTCGGAATCCCGGTTACAAGACATCTCGACAATGGTAAAACTAAACCAGCAAAACCGCCCGAATGTGCCGACAAATCCCGATAGGAGCTGCACATATCTTGTTCTCAGGGCACACTCGGATGAGACATCCTACGAGTAAAACCAACCCTCAAGTTGCCCCGAGGTGGCCCCGCAGTCTACTCGTTCGGACCAACACTCAGAGGAGCACTGGCCCGGGGGGGTTTAAAATAAAGATGACCATTGAGTCCACGGAACCCAAGGGAAAAGAGGCTAGGTGGCGAATGGTAAAACCAAGGTTGGGCCTTGCCGGAGGAGTTTTATTCAAGGCGAACTGTCAACGGGTTCCCATTATAACCCAACCATGTAAGGAACGCAAAATCAAGGAACATAACACTAGTATGACGGAAACTAGGGCGGCAAGAGTCGAACAAAACACCAGGCATAAGGCCGAGCCTTCCACCCTTTACCAAGTGTATAGATGCATTAAGGTAAACAAGATATAATAATGATATCCCAACAAATAAACATGTTCCAACAAGGAACAAACTCCAAACTTCACCTGCAACTAACAATGCTATAAGAGGGGCTGAGCAAAGCGGTAACATAGCCAACCAATGGTTTGCTAGGACAAGGTGGGTTAGAGGTTTTACATGGCAATATGGGAGGCATGATAAGCATGTGGTAGGTATCGTAGCATAGGCATAGCAATAGAGCGAGCAACTAGCAAGCAAAGATAGAAGTGATTTCGAGGGTATCACTACAAAAAAAATACACTTCCGTGATGATACATGTTTGTCACAGTAGGTCGCGTTTTTTGTCATGCATGTACATCCATGACAAATTTATGACAGAATCAAGATAGTCATACCTGTGCTGTCGTAGAAGTGTTCCATGACATTACCAAAATTATCATCACGGAAGTGTCCACTTCCATGATGATAAATCGCACGTCACAGAAGTGCTTTCGTCAAGGATGACCGACACGTGGCATCCACCGTAACGGAACGCCGTTAAGCTATCGGGTTGGGTTTTGGATCCGATAACCCGTTAACAGCCCCGACCAATGGGGATTTTCCACGTGTAAAATCATCATTGGCTGGAGGAAACACGTGTCGGCTCATCGTTGGGACAGATGCCATCCACTCATTGGACAGAAGGCACCTATGATATGTCGACATGTGGCACAGCCCAATAGAAGCCCATTCCTGTGAAAAGGCCGGCCCGTTTGACTTGGTCAAAAGGTGGCGGGCCGGCCCATGGAAAGCCTGTTAACGGCCTATTCGCATATAGCCCATTTACAGCCCGCTAACCCAAGGCCCGTTACGCCCTATCCGAATTAGGCCCAGTAGCGTCATCTAGGCCATCCAATATGATTCCAGCCCGTTTTCACTTCTGGCCCATGTATGGCCCATCACGTCTTTCGGCCCATATGAGGCCCTATGTAACTCTTGGCCTATTAACGGCCCGTGGTGAAACTGGCCCGTAATGAACAGTGTATCACTTTATACCCATTAACGGCCCATTATTCCGTTGGGCCGTTTCCAGCTCATGTTATCTTTCGGCCTTCTCAGAGCCCATTTATTCTTGGGCTCATTTCCAGCATTCATTTACTTACGACCCGTTACTTTCATTTTCTGCTAGTGGGCCAAATTCAGCCCGTGGTTACAGTCGGCCCGTTTGTGGTCCGTTAATATGTTGGGCCATTTTCATAGCATCATCAAATGCGGCCTATTAACGATGGCCCGTTACGGTCGGCCCATGAACGGACGATTCCAACTCTAGCCCGTTTACGGCCATAATGCGGCCTGTTATTGGCCCATGTTTGGCCAATCGATCATACGGCCCGTATAGGGCCCATTGATGATACGGCCCGTAGAAGGCCCATTGTTTCTACAGCCCGTAGAAGGCCTACTGTTTCTACGGCCCATAGAAGGCCCACTGTTTCTATGGCCCGTA
The DNA here is from genome assembly GCF_002162155.2 of Triticum dicoccoides. Lineage (NCBI taxonomy): Eukaryota > Viridiplantae > Streptophyta > Magnoliopsida > Poales > Poaceae > Triticum > Triticum dicoccoides. Next base: position 606,977,310 of record NC_041382.1, on the reverse strand, counting down.
GGAGGCCCAGTGTCACTACAGTAAATATTAGCCCATGGTTATTGTGGCCTAGTTTAAAAAAATAGGTTATTGCAGCCACTAATTAACCGCGGAAAAAGAACTGCAATGACTACAAGCAAACAAATAAACAAGACAACAAGGAAATAAATAAGCAAGCAACTAACGCTAGGCTATCACGGCTATTGCACATATTACATCCACTGGGCATCAAAGTTCGCCACCAGTGCAAATATAGGGAACAAAGCAGCATATCATATACACTGGCCGTCAAAATTGGCCACCAGTGCAAATAAACGCGGCAGCAAAACAAGAGCATAACTGAAACAACTTCAGAAGAGCTCAAGAAACATTATCCTGGGTATCCACCATGCTGGCAATAAGCTTAGCAAGCTGATTAGCTTTGTCCTGTTTGGCGCTAAAATCCTCCAACACTTGCTATTGCACCAGAAAGTATGCATCTGAATGCTCCAGGGACTTCTGCAGTCCTTCCGCTTCTTGTCGCAGCACAGCTGAACGATTTCTTTCAGCTTGTAGTTGAGACTCAAGAAACCGAACTGATTCAGACAATGAGTTTGAATAGCTTGTGCAAGCGGTAGTGGCCAGTAACTCCAACACTAAACCAAGATAGGATGTGTCACTATCCTAAACCTTATCTGCATTACTTCCTTTACCGTTGCTTAATAAGGCACTCTTCCCCAATATTCTGTTAGCATTCTAAAAGAAGAAACAAGCAGACACATACCAAGTTTAGCATGTACTAGTATATGAAACTCATTTTGGTGAACCAGTTCATTAGTAAGGTGGACATGATTAAACTACCAAGTCTTCTATTGCCAAGTACTAGTACATAATAAAAGCATCAAACAAACATATATCGATGTCCTATGGTAGCAATGGAATCTTAAATTAGAACAGTTGTTCTTCAGGTTTAGGCACTTGTTCTACATGAACAGAGTACAGTAAGACGCAAGAATATAATACTTAAAAATAGAAAATGAGCTCATAGACCTTACCACATTCTTGGTTCGGGACCAGTACAGAACAAGGCGTTCCCAGTCATCATCCAGTAAATGTGTCTCAGGAGAACGTAAGGGAATTTGATGAGTTTCTTTGCCGGTGAAGTAAGTTTTCTTTAGGTAATTCCGATACTGCCACCAAGCATTCTTGAAGATAGCATAGGTATTAGCACATGTTACCTCATCCTGAGTTTCCAAATCGGTCCTTCTCTATAGAGAAAAATGGGAAAATTTGCTGTATTATAACCATCATGGAGGTAGGATGTATGGGACGAAGCAAAGTAATTGCCATGAATAACATTACTTACACATAACTCCTGGACAAACACCTGCAACTGTCATTTTCCTTCATCTTCAGTATAATATTTCCAAGATGGGAAGATACGCACATACGATTTAACAACATCAAATGCGATAAATGCTAAACTACGACTAGCTGGTTGTGCTTCCTCCACAGGAATAGGCGTACTAACTGGTGGAGTTGGGGTTCGCCGTGATAGTACTGGCCCTTTGGGCACTGGAGCTTCCTTACTAACTGCTCTTGTTTGGGAGCTCGGTGGTGGAGATGGTGCTGTGTCAATAGGAACTGGGTTACTATCGGCTGGGGTTTGGGTTAGATTGGGTGAAGCTGGTTCTCTGTCCATCGTAGTAGGGGTACAATCTGCGAGAGTTTGGGTTATGTGTGGTAGGGCTGGTTCTTGTGCATGTACAACCGGGGTGCTATCTCCACCAAGAGGTAACACTGTTTTATTTGAAGACCGTGTTTTTAGTCCGCTAGATACTGGCATCGCCCGCTCCAATTCAAATGGCTGATAAACAGGAAACATAGTTGAATGTACAGACATTGTATGAGAGACAGATGCAATAGATAGTGTGGAAAAAAGAGGGCATGAAATAGTTGACATGTATATTGTTTAACTAAAACGGATAGCATGACATAATTTCACATATATGATGTCTATCTAAACTGGATAGCATAACATAACATAATTCAAAGATATGATGAATAACTGAACAGGATCGCATGACATAATTCACCTATATGTTATCTAAGTAATCAGGATCGCATCATTTAATTCACATATGTGATTTATATGCTAAACAGAGGGCATTCGATATGATGTCTGAACTAAGAACATGGTGTTGAATATTGTGTATATGATGTCTAAACTATGCAATGCAAGACACCGTATGCATGATATGAGCAGTATAACGGTGCCAAGTTAGAGCATACACCTCAGTGGGGGAATAGGACTGGTCATATGTCTCTGAATCCATCTCTGAGGAGCTATCGGGACCCAACAAGAGATCTGCTTCGACAGGTAGCACTGTCTGCTCTGAAGGCCTTGTTTCACTCCATATTTTTCCATCTCCCACCCAAATGGCTCATTCACAGGAAGAGTAGTTTAATGTACAAACATTGTCAACAAATAGAAATGTAATGAAGAAAAGGATGGGCAATATATCATTCAAATATATGATGCCTGGTTAAACAGGATGTCATTGCACATTTCACATATATTATGGCTGGCTAAAAGACATGAGACTGCATAATTTCCATATATGATATAGAAACTAAATAGGTGGCATTACAGAACATGTCTAAACTAAGCAGATAGGCACTGCAAGGCAACATATGCATGATATGACTAACATCATCATGCCAAGGTAGAGAAAACACCTTGGGGGGTAAATAGGAGTGGTTAGCGGCGTCCGAGTCCGCCTCAGAACAGATATCTTCCTCTGGATTACAATCTGGAGAGGGGTGGGGAGGGTTTGCCATTGAACCCACCATGGAGCGATGCCTGCATGACATTGTATTGCCGCGCAAAACTCTTCTCTTTTTCTCTACATGTTCAGCATGACTGTGTACAATATCTGACATGCATACGAAAAAATATGGTGATATTATGTAAGGAGAGCATGCAGAAATTTAGAGTGATGGTAACAACTAGTGGATCGATGTTTTTCCGTTGAACCAAAATAGCCCTAATGGATCGACGTGAATGTATAGTAATAAGTGATGCAACAAGTGTACAACCTCTTTGCCGTAGCCGTGTCGACCTCAGCATCATTGGGTTGGTCGCTGAAGCAGTTGAGGCAGAGGTGGCTGTCAGAGGTGTGGAGGAAGATCTGAGGAATCAGTAGATGGCGTCCAGGGCACTGCTCTGTTGTGATGGATCATTCTGTCGTTGGAGCAACTCCGATGAGCCGTAAGATGTCAAGGCTGAAGCAGCACAAGACAGACTTCGTCAATCTCAAGTGGGATTCTAATAGCATCTCCAATAGATGATGTAAAATGGATGTAAAGTTAACATCACCAAAAACCACCTGACTACAACAGATGAGGTAAAAACTGTTGACTCTGAACTTAACTATCGAAACTGAAATTTACTATGGAATTTGAATGCTACTGTTTAAACTGAACGCAATGGTAGCAGAGAGGCACTTGACATGTAGTTTAGGGAGGGCCTGCAGTTCATCTTCGACCTGCACCCCCCCTGAGCCGCCAGCCACCACCGGCCGAACCGCCGGCCCCAGCGCCGCCTCGCCGCCCCGAAACAACTCGCCACCGCTGCCCCAGCCAGCCCTCTAGGCCCCCCGCCCCCACCCTAAACCCTAAGATAGATAGTGGGGTACCTCTCCGGCGAGCCCCCGTCCCCTCTGCGGGTGGTTCTTCCTTAACTCCGGTGAGCCCCCCAACCCCTGAAAATCGACTGACCCAAAAGTCAATTCAGTCGACTGAAGTGTGGCTTAATCGGAGTAGAGCAGCATCACGAGCGAGGGGGAGAGTAGCAGCAGCAGCTGGGCGAGCGAGCGATTGAGCGAGAGCCGGAGCAGCAGCAGATCCAGCTTGTATGGCCGCCGCCGCCGAAGGGGCCTTGCACTGGGGGAGAGCAGTCGTGGAGATGTCGCCCGCGGCGCCGGCTTCAAGGTAGCCGCTCCATGGGGGTGCGGGATGGAGCACCGTCGGCGCCGGGAGGTTGAGTTAAGGAGAAGGTGCGATGCGATGAGTGTACACCCTCTTTGGTGGCGCCGAGTAGGCCTCGGCTTCGTCCCAGGAGTCGGTGAGGATTCTGCGGTTCCGGTGGAGTAGGTTAAGGCGGCGCTGTGGGGATGGAGCAGCCGTGATAGACGAGGCGATCGTCGGAGCTGCTCCTTGGAGGTGGAGGACGGGGGGCTGAACCGGCGGGATGGCGAGATGGACGACATATCCTCATCCGGGGAGGAGGATGAGGGACGTCGAGCTGTTGTGGTGGACGACGTCGTCGGGGAAGAGGCTCCGGCTGGGCAGCGGTGGCTGATACGTCTCCAACGTATCTATAATTTTTGATTGCTCCATGCTATATTATCTACTGTTTTGGGCAATATTGGGCTTTATTATCCACTTTTATATTACTTTCGGGACTAACCTATTAACCGGAGGCCCAGCCCAGATTTGTTGTTTTATGCCTATTTCAGTGTTTTGAAGAAAAAGAATATCAGACAGAGTCGAAACGGAACGAAATCAACTACAGAAGTTATTTTTGGAACGAAAGCCACCCGATGGACTTGGACCCCACGTCAAGGAAGGAAGGAGGAGCTCACGAGGGTAGGGGGCGCGCCCCCTGCCTCGTGGGGCCCTCGTGGCTCCCCTGACGTACCTCCTGCACCCATATATACCTACATGACCTAAAACTTCCAGAATAGAGAATAGATCGGGAGTTCCGCCGCTAGAAGCCTCCGTAGCCACCAAAAACCAATCTAGACCGATTCTGGCACCCTGCTGGAGGGGGCAATCCTTCCCCGGTGGCCATCTTCATCATCCCGGTGCTCTCCATGACGAGGAGGGAGTAGTTCTCCCTCGGGGCTGAGGGTATGTACCAGTAGCTATGTGCTTGATCTCTCTCTCTCTCTCTCTCTCTCTCTCTCTCTCTCTCTCGTGTACTTGAGGTGATACGATCTTGATGTATCACGAGCTTTGCTATTATAGTTGGATCCTATGTTTCTTCCCCCCCTCTTCTCTCTTGTAATGAATCGAGTTTCCCCTTTGAAGTAATCTTATCGGATTGAGTCTTTAAAGACTTGAGAACACTTGATGTATGTCTTGCCGTGGATATCTGTGGTGACAATGGTATACCACGTGCCACTTGATGTATGTTTTGGTGACCAACTTGCGGGTTTCGTGACATTGGGAACCTATGCATAGGGGTTGGCACACGTTTTCGTCGTGATTCTCCGGTAGAAACTTTGGGGCACTCTTTGAGGTCCTTTGTGTTGGTTGAATAGATGAATCTGAGATTGTGTGATGCATATCATATAATCATACCCACGGATACTTGAGGTGACATTGGAGTATCTAGGTGACATTAGGATTTTGGTTGATTTGTGCCTTAAGGTGTTATTCTAGTACGAACTCTTGGGCTGTTTGTGACACTTATAGGAATAGCCTAACGGATTGATTGGAAAGAATAACTTTGAGGTGGTTTTGTACCCTACCATAATCTCTTCGTTCGTTCTCCGCTATTAGTGACTTTGGAGTGACTCTTTGTTTTATGTTGAGGGATAGTTTCATGATCCAATTATGTTAGTATTGTTGAGAGGACTTACACTAGTGAAAGTAAGAACCCTAGGCCTTGTTTCAACGCATTGCAATACCGTTTACGCTCACTTTTATCACTTGTTACCTTGCTGTTTTTATTATTCAGATTACAAAAACTATTATCTACTATCCATATACCACTTGTATCACCATCTCTTCACCGAACTAGTGCACCTATACAATTTACCATTGTATTGGGTGTGTTGGGGACACAAGCGACTCTTTGTTATTTGGTTGCAGGGTTGCTTGAGAGAGACCATCTTCATCCTACGCCTCCTATGTATTGATAAACCTGATGTCATCCACTTGAGGGAAATTTGCTACTGTCCTACAAACCTCTGCACTTGGAGGCCCAACAACGTCTACAAGAAGAAGGTTGTGTAGTAGACATCAAGCTCTTTTCTGGCGCCGTTGCCGGGGAGGTTAGCGCTTGAAGGTATATCTTTAGATCTTGCAATCGAGTCTTTTAGTTTCTTGTTTTATCACTAGTTTAGTTTATAAAAGAAAATTATAAAAAATGGAATTGAGTTTGTCTCATACGCTTCACCTTTTAATATCTTTCGTGAGTATGATGGAAGGATAATTGTGCTCAAGTGGTAGAAGAAGAAATCTATAAAATGTTTGGCACTAAATATTTGAATGATGAGCATGATTGCAATGTTGTTAGTACGAATTCTTTGAATATCCATGATGCTAATGATGATTGCACTAGTTATGATGAAAATACCTCCTATAAACATGTCAATTTTCGTGGAGTAGACTGGGTTTGCAAGTACACACCAAATAGGGAAGATAGATATTGCAAGAGGCATAAGTACTTAGAAACCAAATTGTTGCAAGAAGAGCTAGATGAATGTGCTGAAAATTTAAGATATCTTACCCATACTTGCGAACTTTGCAATGAACATGGTCATTTAAATATCAAATGCAAATTGTTTCATGACCGTATTGTGTCCAAAAATTATGATGACTTGATTTCCCTTGCACACCATAATGAACTTAGTTTACTCTTGGGTTATGAAGAAATGAAACATATAACTGAGGGTATTTCAAAATTTAATCTCGATAAACTTCTTGGTTTTGATCTAGAGAAGATTTATATGTATTGTGCGGTGAATTGCATTGAAAATCCTTATATTGCCAATTACATAAAGAAAGGAAAACAAATAGAAGATGAAGAGAATGCTAATGAAAGGGAAGAGACCTCCCAATATTCTCCTATTATTTCTTATGATGAATCAGGTAACGAAGAGGAGCCCTCTATTCAACCAATCTCATTAATAAGGAACTCCAAAAAGAGGATTGAACCCACGCATGATGTGGTGAAGAAGAAGAAAAGAAAAAGGAAGAGAGGTAAAAAGATATCTCTCCCAAATAATGTTGCTCTTATTACTATTGTGCCTCATGAAAATATAACTGTGGAAGATAATGATACTTCTTATGATCTTGAAAATCTTTTTGGCAGTTGCTTGGAAGATTATAATAATTGCTATACTATCGGTGCTATCTATACTATTAATGATGATAGTGATTATGCTTATGATATGAAAAGGCCCAAGCTTGGGGAAGCTATGTTTGATGAGGATGACATATTTGAGAATATATTTTCTGCAATTAATGTTTGTCCCAAGCTTGGGGAAGCTATGATTAATGAAGATGATATTTTTAGTCTCCCAAGTTTTGATATGCAAGTTTACAATGATGATAGCATGCCCCCCCTACTTATGATGATTATTGTGATGATACTTATGCTATAGAAAGTAGTGATTATATTTATAATACTTTTCATGGTTATGATTACCCCTTTTATGAACATTACTCTTTTAATATGGAAACAATTTATAGTATTCAAGTTTCCTATGATCCTCCCACTATTCCAAATAAGAAGAATTTTGCTTATGTGGAGAGTAGTAAATTTTCTATGCTTGTAGATCATGAAAAGAATGCTTTAGGTTCTGGTTATATTGTTGAATTCATTCATGATGCTACTTAAAATTATTATGAGGGAGGAATATATGCTTGTAGGAATTGCAATAATATCAAGTTTCCTCTCTATGTGCTTAAAGTTTTGAAGTTATGCTTGTTTTACCCACCTATGCTAGTTGATTATTGTTCCCATAAGTTGTTTGCTCACAAAATCCCTATTCATAGGAAGGATGTTAGACTTAAATGTGCTAGTCATATTCTTCATGATGCTCTCTTTATGTTTCAATTCTTATCTTATATGTGAGCATCATTGAAATCATCATGCCTAGTTAGGGGCATTAAACGATAGCGCTTGTCGGGAGGCAACCCAACTTTATTTTTGTTCCTTGCTTTTTGTTCCTGTTTAGTAATAAATAATTCATCTAGCCTCTGTTTAGATGTGGTTTTATGCTTTTATTTAGTGTTTGTGCTAAGTAGAACCATTGGGAAGACTTGGGGAAAGTCTTGTTGATCATGCTGTCAAAAACAGAAACTTTAGCACTCACGAGAATTGCTGCCATTTTTTTATTGGAGAGTGATATTTAGTTAATTCTTTTTTAGGATGTTTAATAGACAAATTCCTCAGGTCCAGCAATTTATTTTAGAATTTTATGAGTTCCAGAAGTATACTTTTGATCCAGATTACTACAGACTGTTCTGTTTTGACAGATTCTGTTTTTCATGTGTTGTTTACTTATTTTGATGAATCTATGGCTAGTAAAATAGTTTATAAACCATAGATAAGTTGGAATAAAGTAGGTTTAACTCCAATATAAATAAATAATGAGTTCATTACAGTACCTTGAAGTGGTGATTTATTTTCTTATACTAACAAAGCTTACGAGTTTTCTGTTAAGTTTTGTGTTGTGAAGTTTTCAAGTTTTGGGTAAGGATTCGATGGACTATGGAATAAGGAGTGGCAATAGACTAAGCTTGGGGATTCCCAAGACACCCCAAGGTAATATTCGTGGACAACCAAGAGCCTAAGCTTGGGGATGCCCCGGAAGGCATCCCCTCTTTCGTCCACTTCCATCGGTAATTTACATGGAGCTATATTATTATTCGCCACCTGATATGTGTTTTGCTTGGAGCATCAATTTATTTTGTTAGGATTTGCTTGCTGTTATTTAGAATAATGTTTTGCATCTTTTATTTCAATAAAAGTGGCATTGATAGCCTTTACTATGCCTATTTTAGAAGTCTACATGTTGCTGTTTGAAAACAGAAAGTTTACCGCTGTTGCAATAATTTCCTAGAAAAGTAAGAATGTGATAAAATGTTGAAACCTTTTGCATATTAAGCTCTGATAAATTTACTACAGTGGGAATTTTCTTTCATAATTTTTGGAGTTAGGGAAGTATGGATGTTGCAGTATTCTTTACAGACTATCCTGTTTAGGTAGATTGCTGTTATGTTTGCATTGTTTGCATATGATTGCTTCTTTAATGATTCTATTTGAGGATAGGACTATTAAATATGAATAGGCATTTAGTATGCAATGTTGAATAATAATTTTAGTTATTTTCTACAGTAGAGTATGATAAGGTTTTGGCAATGGTTTATACTAACTTATCTCACGAGTCCTTGTTGAGTTTTGTGTGGATGAAGCTTTTGAGATTTAGGGAGACCGTGATATGAGAGGAATTAAGGAGACACAAAAGCTCAAGATTGGGGATGCCCAAGGCACCCCAAGATAATATTTCAAGAAGTCTCAAGCATCTAAGCTTGGGGATGCCCCGGTTGGCATCCCACCTTTCTTCTTCAACAACTATCGGTTAGTATCGGTTGATCCTAAGTTTTTGCTTCTTCACATGATGTTTGCCATTCTTAGAATGTCATTTTATTTTGCTTTGCTTGCTGTTTGAATAGAATTCCAAGATCTGAAATTATTAAATGTTAGAGAATCTTCACATGGTTGCATAATTGTTCAACTACTCATTGATCTTCACTTATATCTTTCGGAGTAGTTTGTCATTTGCTCTAGTGCTTCACTTATATCTTTTAGAGCATGGTCGTAGTTTTATTTTGAAGAAATAGATGAACTCTCATGCTTCACTTAGATTATTTTGAGAGTCTTAATATCATGGTAATTTGCTTAAAATCCTAATATGTTAGGTATTCAAGAATAATAAAATTCTCTTATTAGTGTGTTGAATACTATGAGAAGTTTGATGTTTGATGATTGTTTTGAGATATGGAGATGGTGATATTAGAGTCATGCTAGTTGAGTAGTTGTGAATTTGAGAGATACTTGTGTTGAAGTTTGTGATTCCCGTAGCATGCACGTATGGTGAACCGTTATGTAACGAAGTCGGAGCATGAGGTGTTTATTGATTGTCTTCCTTATGAGTGGCGGTCGGGGACGAGCGATGGTCTTTTCCTACCAATCTATCCCCCTAGGAGCATGCACGTAGTACTTTGTTTCGATGACTAATAGATTTTTGCAATAAGTATGTGAGTTCTTTATGACTAATGTTGAGTCCATGGATTATACGCACTCTCACCCTTCCACCCTTGCTAGCCTCTCTAGTACCGCGCAACTTTCGCCGGTACCGTAAACCCACCATATACCTTCCTCAAAACAGCCACCATACCTACCTATTATGGCATTTCCATAGCCATTCCGAGATATATTGCCATGCAACTTTCCACCATTCCGTTCATCATGACACATTCATCATTGTCATATTTCTTAGCATGATCATGTAGTTGACATAGTATTTGTGGCAAAGCCACTGTTCATGATTCTTTCATACTTGTCACTCTTGATTCATTGCATATCCCGGTACACCGCCGGAGGCATTCATATAGAGTCATACTTGGTTCTAGTATCGAGTTGTATCATTGAGTTGTAAATAAATAGAAGTGTGATGATCATCATTCAATAGAGCATTGTCCCAAAAAAAAAGAAAAAAAAGAAAGGTCAAAGAAAAAAAGAAGGCCCAAAAATATATATACAAATAAAACAAATACAAAAATAAAATAAAAAGGGGCAATGCTACTATCCTTTTACCACACTTGTGCTTCAAAGTAGCACCATGATCTTCATGATAGAGAGTCTCCTATGTTGTCACTTTCATATAATAGTGGGAATCTTTCATTATAGAACTTGGCTTGTATATTCCAATGATGGGCTTCCTCAAAATGCCCTAGGTCTTCGTGAGCAAGCGAGTTGGATGCACACCCACTAGTTTCTTTTGTTGAGCTTTCATATACTTATAGCTCTAGTGTATCCGTTGCATGGCAATCCCTACTCACTCACATTGATATCTATTGATGGGCATCTCCATAGCCCGTTGATACGCCTAGTCGATGTGATACTATCTTCTCCCTTTTTGTCTTCTCCACAACCACCATTCTATTCCACCTATAGTGCTATATCCATGGCTCACGCTCATGTATTGCGTGAAGATTGAAAAAGTTTGAGAACATCAAAAGTATGAAACAATTGCTTAGCTTGTCATCGGGGTTGTGCATAATTTAAATATTTTGTGTGGTGAAGATGGAGCATAGCCAGACTATATGATTTTGTAGGGATAACTTTCTTTGGCCATGTTATTGTGAGAAGACATGATTGCTTAGTTAGTATGCTTGAAGTATTATTGTTTTTATGTCAATATTAAACTTTTGTCTTGAATCTTATGGATCTGAATATTCATGCCACAATTAAGAAGAATTACATTGTAATTATGCCAACTAGCATTCCACATCAAAAAATATCTTTATTTTTATCATTTACCTACTCAAGGACGAGCAGGAATTAAGCTTGGGGATGCTTGATATGTCTCCAATGTATCTATAATTTTTGATTGCTCCATGCTATATTATCTACTATTTTGGGCAATATTGGGCTTTATTATCCACTTTTATATTACTTTCGGGACTAACCTATTAACCGGAGGCCCAGCCCAGATTTGCTGTTTTATGCCTATTTCAGTGTTTTGAAGAAAAGGAATATTAGACGGAGTCGAAACGGAATGAAATCAACTAGAGAAGTTATTTTTGGAACGAAAGCCACCCGATGGACTTGGACCCCACGTCAAGGAAGGAAGGAGGAAGCTCACGAGGGTAGGGGCGCGCCCACCCCCTGGGGCGCGCCCCTGCCTCGTGGGGCCCTCGTGGCTCCCCTGACGTACCTCCTGCACCCATATATACCTACGTGACCTAAAACTTCCAGAACAGAGAATAGATCAGGAGTTCCGCCGCTAGAAGCCTTCGTAGCCACCGAAAACCAATCTAGACCCATTCCGGCACCCTGCCGGAGGGGGCAATCCTTCCCCGGTGGCCATCTTCATCATCCCGGTGCTCTCCATGACGAGGAGGGAGTAGTTCTCCCTCGGGGATAAGGGTATGTACCAGTAGCTATGTGTTTGATCTCTCTCTATCTCTCTCGTGTTCTTGAGGTGATACAATCTTGATGTATCGCGAGCTTTGCTATTATAGTTGGATCCTATGTTTCTTCCCCCCTCTTCTCTCTTGTAATGAATCGAGTTTCCCCTTTGAAGTAATCTTATCGGATTGAGTCTTTAAAGACTTGAGAACACTTGATGCATGTCTTGCCGTGGATATCTGTGGTGACAATGGGATACCACGTGCCACTTGATATATGTTTTGGTGACCAACTTGCGGGTTTCGTGACATTGGGAACCTATGCATAGGGGTTGGCACACGTTTTCGTCGTGATTCTCTGGTAGAAACTTTGGGGCACTCTTTGACGTCCTTTGTGTTGGTTGAATAGACGAATCTGAGATTGTGTGATGCATATCGTATAATCATACCCACGGATACTTGAGGTGACATTGGAGTATCTAGGTGACATTAGGGTTTTGGTTGATTTGTGTCTTAAGGTGTTATTCTAGTACGAACTCTAGGGCTATTTGTGACACTTATAGGAATAGCCCAACGGATTGATTGGAAAGAATAACTTTGAGGTGGTTTCGTACCCTACCATAATCTCTTTGTTCGTTCTCCGCTATTAGTGACTTTGGAGTGACTCTTTGTTGCATGTTGAGGGATAGTTTTATGATCCAATTATGTTAGTATTGTTGAGAGGACTTACACTTGTGAAATTATGAACCCTAGGCCTTGTTTCAATGCATTGCAATACCGTTTACGCTCACTTTTATCACTTGTTACCTTGTTGTTTTTATTATTTCAGATTACAAAAACTATTATCTACTACCCATATACCACTTGTATCACCATCTCTTGGCCGAACTAGTGCACCTATACAATTTACCATTGTATTGGGTGTGTTGGGGACACAAGAGACTCTTTGTTATTTGGTTGCAGGGTTGCTTGAGAGAGACCATATTCATCCTACGCCTCCTACAGATTGATAAACCTTAGGTCATCCACTTGAGGGAAATATGCTACTGTCCTACAAACCTCTGCACTTGGAGGCCCAACAACGTCTACAAGAAGAAGGTTGTGTAGTAGACATCACTGACGTGGCAGACAGAGGAGGGTGGGGTTTCACGGCTGGAGCGGAGAGGTTATGGCGGCCTGGGATTTCGAATGGCGAAAAGGGGGCGATGGGAGGGGGTGAAGCATGACATAGGAACGCGCTTGTCCAAAATGTAGGGTGTGTTACAAAAGTACCCGCCACCGATTTGAACAAGCGACCCTTTCGGCTCAGGGTTAGAAGGGGGATTTCGCGTGTCGGGATTTGGCAGCTGGAGGGAGTTTTCGCGTGCGTTGTAATTTCAGGATAGCAAGGCGCGGGTTGTGAAGGCGCCAGTTTTGGGAGCACGATATCTGAATTTTCAGGATATAACAAGACGCGGTTGAATTTTAGGGACAAGCCTAACATGTAGTAATATTGTACTTGTATGTACCAAATCAATGCGCACTTCCCTCAATCAAAAAGAAAACGAAAAAATAAAACTATTCACACCACACAAAGAGAGAGTCTTGCCCCGTTTTACTATACAAATGCTATTCAAAGCTACTCCCTCCTTACATCTATATAGGGCCTAATGCGTTTTTCGATGCTAACTTTGACCAAATATTAGAGCAATGATATATGACATGCAACTTACACAAAGCACATCGTTAAATTCGTCTGTGAAAGGTTCTTTCAATGATATAATTTTCACATTGTGCATGTCATGTACTATTAATCTTGTCAATAGTCAAAGGCGGTCTTAAAAATCTCATTACGCCCTATATAGATGGAAGGAGGGAGTATGAATGCATGTTATGTCCGATTAAATTTTTTCGCTTGTTGTATAATGCATGTAACCTACTCATACCAACATTTTAGTGCATTCCAAATGTCTATACTACCGCTGCAATTCGAACTAAATTTGAATTCGTTTATCTATTTCAATAAGAATCCACAATCATGATTGTTGCCAACTTCAACCATCATAGTTTCTTTGCTATCCGCCAGATATAAATCAGACGGCCTATAATGCAGGATGGCAGGCACACCATCATCAACAACTCTGTTTTTATAAGAGTAGAGATAAAATATATTAAATGTAGTATACCATGTTCATAACCACACCATGTGTATCACCGTTATATATATTCACACATCCGTCGGTTTGAAACATTATGATAAATTCTTCAAATATCCGAATTCACTTTTTATAATGAAGTATATATGATCTCTATTCGTCTTTAAACCCACACAACCCTCTTATCTTTGTAGCTAGCGCTAACTTTCTCTTGTGCATGCACACGCCCGCATCCCTCTCACCCTCCCTCACCATTCTCTAGCTCCATCACGCAAATTTATCTTTTCACTTTAGGTCGTTCACCCACGGTGTGTGTAGGCCCCCCAGCTCCTTCTTTACGGCACACATCGATCTATATGCCTCTCTAGCTAGGTGTGCCTAGCATAAACACAAGCTTCCCCTCTTCTCTTGTCACCGTCCATGCCTCACTCCCACCACTCTTTTCATCGTTCCCGTACTCGCACACTCCTCCCCCTCGATATAGTATGCCTCTCGTACCAACTCCTGCATGCATCCGTCTCTCTCTATCTTTCTCCTCGTGCCTCATTTGCTTCTAACACACACATGCATGTATACCGATCGATCTCCCAACATATACCTAGATAGACTTTAACTACCCCCCCCCATCAATCGGCGTACCTCACAAGTTATGTCTCTCCTTTCTCTTACAAAGGGCAATTGATCTTCCTATGTAGTTACGTCTGCTTACCACAACCACATCGTCCCCCCTCATCATTCGTGCATGCCTCCTGACCCATCTCTCACACGCACGTGCACAGACAACAAGCATCCATCTCCTCTCTTACTGATATTGCGGGCGTGCCCTCCGTTTGTCTAGCAAGCCTACCCCACCATTTGTTAGAAGCAACTCCACTACCACCCCCTCCAACACTCTAGCTCTGTCTCTCTCCCAACCTTATTCATCTCCTGCACATATGCATCGATGCCGATCGATCTCCCTTAATACATGAGGCAGATCGATCTCCTTAATACATGAGGTAGGCCTCTCTCCTCCTCCACACATATACCAGCCATTGTACCTCTATAGTTAATTGGGCCTCCCTCTTCCCCCACCACACATTGATAGTCGAGCGCTCCAGGTAGGTATCCATGCCACAGAGACAACTGCACATGTCAAATCTCACGTTCCAGTAGGCCAGCCACTCTATATCTTTGACGCGGGCACACACAAATTCGATGGCACTCTTTATCGATCGCGTGCGCGCGCACACACACACATCATCCCTCTCTTCGATTCTATGGACACCTCAAGCCGATGATACCTCCACTCTCTTCTCGTGGATCGCCCCCTCTATATATATGTTATATCCAGGACTCTATTTCACACACATTGCATATGTTAAATTTTTTGATTGACCCCCCCAAAAAAACTCTCAAGAACCCACACACTATATCTCTCTAGGTTTGTATCTCTCTCACACAACCCCACGTAGGTGGTGTACGTATACAAGAAGAGAATAGGTGCACCATGCACGTACTCACGCTTCGTGCCCAGCCACACCCGCGCGGGTACACGGTGGAGCTCATTTCTCTGCAGAAGCTGAATTTGTTTTTGAAACATCAAGTGGCCAGAGACTCGAAAACTTATTTGCCCATTAGTGACTTGTCAGGGCGGTGGATTTTAGTTTGTACGATAATGCTGCATCCACCTAAAGTAACAAAAGTTCTTACGTAAACTTCCTAGTAATTCTCTCTTCGTAGGTGCAGCATTACTCCTAACATTTCTAATATCAGTTTGAAACTTGTAATATTGCTGTGTCCTATTCCTGCATTTTCTAAATCCTGCGAATCAAACAGGTCCTGAGTTGGTGATGATGTTGTGCCTCCCATCTTTCACCAATAGCCGTCGGATCTAGATCTGACGCATACAAACCAAGCTTCTCCATTTTTGCAAAAAGATGCCCGCACTTGTTCCCTATTTACAAACAACTCCTTGTCTCTCACAATCAGCCTCATCTCCTCCCCACCACATCTAGGAGTAGAAGGCCGTGGAAAAATCTGGCGCGATGGCCGCTGCCGGAGCCGTCCACCCCAATCTTGGTGTTCCGTGCAATGCATGGGCATCTACGCACGGGAAATTATGTCGAACAGGGCTAGTTGTAAGCAGGCTAGCTCTACACACTACTGGAATCAGCTACTTTGCCATCTGCCAGCTCTTTGCCGTCAGCTAGCAGACGGCAAAGAAGCTCTTTGCCATCAGCTACCGAAAAGCGGACGGCAAAGAAATGGCAGATGGTAAAACAGGCTTTTGCCATCAGCCGGCTCTTTGCAGTCAGCCAGCAGACGGCAAAGAAATTTTGCCGTCCGCTGGCTGACGGCAAAGAGAGAGGTGGCCCCCACCCCCCGCCCGTTTAGAAAAAACTTAACGCCCCACCTCTTTGCCATCCGCTAGCGGACGGCAAAGGGAGATAATGGCGGATGACAAAGATAGGCAGACGACAAAGAAAGGCCTAACTAACGGCCCCATCCCCCTACCCGTTACTCTCTGTTCTCTCCATCTCTCCTCCCCGACGCCCCGCACCCAC
>NC_041382.1:606938984-606959702 GCF_002162155.2 Triticum dicoccoides | reverse complement strand
AACAGCACCCCGACCCCGACACGGCACCCCGACACCGACACGGCACCCCGACCCCCGACACCTCCCGAAAAGGTGTTCTTTGGCCTTCCAGAGGCCGACGGGGTCATATATTTGTGAATTATTAGTTAGGTCATATATTCTTCGATTTTGTTATGAAAAACATCATATATAATTGTGTTAACCGGGTAGTTTTAAATGTGCAGTTGTTTCATCGCTGCGAGGTTTGGTGTTCGACGACCTCGCCGTGCGTCTGACGAGCTCTGCCCCTTCATTCGTGGGTGAGCACAAATGACATGTCCTCCTCCCCCATTAATTATTTGCTCTATTCCGATGAAACTTGATAGCTAGCTATATATGTGTCTTGGATCATCAGTATGCGTAACCAATATGTGTCTCCCGTTCGAAAGCGTCATAGTTATAAATATGCATGCATTTGCATATTTATAACCTTGATTCTTTCAAATTGTCCAACGCTATCCATGGACAGCCCGAGTATGTGTAGATTCGGTTCGTTTTCCCATATGCTTTGCTCCGCATCCGACGCATAAATTTCGTCAGTGCCTCCCCTGTTGTTCTCCGGGTACACATCCTCTCTGTTTATTGCAGAGACGTGTATCAGGAGAACAGCGGGGAGGTGCTGCCGAAATTTTGCGTTGGATCCGGAGCATAGCATGGGAAAATGAACCCAATCTACACATACACGGGTGGGATTAGGACCTATCATTACCTATTAGAATGTAGGTTGCATGGACGTAATAAAATTGACAAAGTAGATCAACTGATGAATATATACATGGTGAATTACATATATAATTGTTGTGTGTCCAGTAGCTCTGAAAGTCAAGATGAGTGACCGTGCGTGGATGTATACCGGTCACCCTGGTCAGAACAAATGGAGTGCTGAATGGTTCACAAAAACTAAGGGGTTTGTGCAAGCCGCATTTGCAAATGGCCAAAAGAAAACCTGGTGCCCCTGTTTCTGGTGCGGCAATTGGGAAAAGAAGACAGAGGCTGAAATGGGCAAACACCTGCAGAAGAGTGGTTTTACGCCTGATTATACGGTGTGGACATTTCATGGTGAGTCTGCCCAACATGACCGAGCTGAGGTGGATCGTCGTCGCACCGACGAGCATGGTACCGGGATGGAAAACATGGTGCAAGACTATGATGATGCTCGGGATTCGGACGAGGAGATGGAGGAATCTGCAAAGGCCTTCAATGAAATGTTGGAGTCTTCAAAACGTCCGCTCCACGAGCACACTGCGCTTTGTCAGTTGGATGCCATCTCACAAGTAATGGCTCTGAAGGCTCAGTTCAACTTGGGCAGAGAATGCTATGACGCAATTATGACACTATTTGGACGCTTTCTACCCAAAGGCCATGTAATGCCTGCAAACCTGTACCAGTCGGACAAAATCCTCCATGCACTGAAGATGCCCTATGAGAAGATACATGCCTGTGAGAAAGGATGTGCCTTATTTAGGCTTGACTATGCGGACTTGAACTATTGTCCCATTTGCAAGTCTTCCTGGTATATTGTGGTAGACAACGGTATGGGTGAGAAGACACAGACCAAAATCCCCATTAGTGTTCTTCAGTATATGCCAATCGTACCAAGACTTCAACGTCTTTTCATGGTCGAAGAGACGGCCAGACAAATGACATGGCACAAAACAGGCAAAAGAACCGAACTAGATGCAGATGGGAATCTGATGATGGTACACACATCGGATGGTGTTGCGTGGAAAAAGTTTGATGAATTACATGCTGATAAAGCGGCAGATCCGAGGCATCCTCAAGTCGGCATCAGCACGGATGGGTTCAGTGTGTTTGGTATGACGGCAGCCCAATACAGTTGTTGGCCCGTATTTGTCTTTCCACTCAATCTCCCCCCCGGACAGATTATGCAAAGAAAGAACATTTTCCTGACATTGATAATTCCAGGACCCAACTATCCGGGGAAAAATATGAATGTGTACATGCAGCCGCTTAAGGACGAATTGCAAGAAGCCCGGGATAATGGGTTCAAGACATACGACGCCTTTAGCAAACGGAACTTCATAATGCGTGTCTGGTACATGTACTCGACGCATGACTTGCCGGCGTATGCGCTATTCGTTGGCTGGTGTGTGCATGGAAGGTTCCCATGCCCCACATGCAAGGGAGCTCTTGAGTTTCGTTGGCTTCAGGCCGGTCGCAAGTTTTCTTGCTTCGACATGCATAGACAATTCCTGGATCCTCGCCATAAGTTCAGGAAAGACAAGAAGAACTTCATCAGGGGTAGAGTTGTCAAAAACTTTGCACCACCTGCATTGACAGGCCAACAGACCCTGGATTAGTTAAATGCTCTCGAGCCAGATCCACAACGTCCAGGGTACTTCAAGGGGTATAATACTAAGCACGCATGGACTCACAAAACATGCTTATGGGATCTGCCTTACTTCAAAGACCTCCTTTGCCCACACAACATCGACGTGATGCACACTGAGAAGAATATCACCGAGGCACTTTTTGGTACATTGTTCGGCATAGATGGGAAGTCAAAGGATAATACTAAGGCTAGATTCGATCGGGAGGCGCTATGTGATAGGCCGTTACAAAACATGAAAGAACCGAAAGGAAAGCAGAACTGTACGAAGCCAAAGGCATGGTTCAATCTTGGAAGGCCAGCTATGAGGGAAATTCTCTTGTGGGTGCAATAGCAGTTGATGTTCCCCGATGGGTATGCAGCGAATCTAAAGAGGGGAGCGAATCTTGATAAACTGAAGATATTTGGTCTCAAGAGTCATGATTGGCACATATGGATTGAGCGGGTAATGTTGGTGATGTTGCGTGGCTTCATCCCTGAGGATGAATGGCTAGTACTGGAAGAACTCAGCTATTTCTTCCGTGTTCTTTGTGCGAAAGAACTATCGCCTGGCGTGCTAGAAGAAATGGAAGAGTTGGTGCAGGAGTTGATCTGCAAGTTAGAGAAGATCTTTCCCCCGGGCTTCTTTAATCCAATGCAACATTTGATTTTGCATCTCCCGACCGAGGCAAGATTGGGGGGGCCCGTGCAAAATCGTTGGTGCTACCCAACTGAGAGGATGCAGAAGACGCTTCGAGAAAAATGTAAAAATAAACGTAGAATTGAAGCATCGATGGCTGAGGCATTCATCACGGAGGAGGCGGCAAACTTCGTAACAGCGCACTACGAAGCCAAAAATCGTCATTTGCATAATCCGAGGCCTCGGTACAATGCTGATGAGCCTAAAAAGGGTGGATCCAACCTCAGCCTATTCAAAGGGAATCTCGCACTAGCTAGTGTTTCACATCCAGTATCTTTGGATAACGAAGAATGGCGGACCATTTCGTTGTATATCTTCAACAACCTGATAGAAGTGCGGCCGTACATCGAGTAAGTTCTCGGTACATTGTTTCGCAACTTCTATTTCCTTTGAACTGCCCTTATTCCTGGATATGTCATACAGTCGATACGTTGCCATATTCTCGTATGGAGCGGAGATCCAAAAGGATTCCGTCGAAGAGTATGAGCTTCTCGCAAAGCAAGGAGGCGGCTATCCCGGTTTCATCTCTTGGTTCAAACAAACGGTAATTTCTATTAGACAATTTCATTTCATTTGCTAATTTGTGCATAATGCAACAATCCTTTCATATTAAACTTGTAGGCTAATTCAGAGTCTATGGACGCCGAATTGAGACAAGTCGCTAATGGTTTTGACTATAAGGTCCGTTCATTTGACAAGTACGACATCAACAGGTATCGCTTTCGTACCTATGGCAAAGAGCTATCTATGGCCGACCGAAAGTCTACAAATTGTTGTGTATCTTCTATCGGCGAAGGAGGTATCGAGTATTATGGGAGAGTTGAAGCAATTTATGAACTTCTATTCTATGGTGAAAACCCACCGAATGTCGTAGTCTTCAAATGTTATTAGTTTCAGCCGAAGGAGACTAGAAGGACTCATGAACATATAGGGCTAGTTGAAATCAACCAAAGCACCCATTTAGATGTTCCTGATGTCTATATTACGGCTCAACAGGCGACCCAAGTATTCTATCTACCGTGGGCCTGCCAAACTAATCCAAATATGAAAGGTTGGGATGTCGTTTATGAAGTGCCGCCACGTGCTAGACTTTCTCCCCCAAAGGAAGAGGATTATGAACCTCACATTAACCCAGACACATATGTAGGAGAATTCTTCCAAGAGACACGTCTTTCCAAAAAGCGTTTCAAGAACCGCTATACTTCACCCCAAAACATTGAAGTAGACATCGACAATGAATCCGACATCACCCCAGAGGAGGAACAAGAAGAGCCGGAACAAGAAGAGGTTACTGCTGCGGATGACCTGTCAATGCTTGACCGATTACGTCAAGGTGGCCTTGCACATGTTGATGCCAATGAACCCTATGATCCCATCATTGATTATAGTGATGATGATGATTATGCATTTATTGATGATACTGATCGAGATTATTAGTAGTGTCAGGTATTCAATTTTTTTATGTTGTACTTGATGATGATACACTTAAGTGATATATATATTATTATTCATGTCGGTACTTTTTTTATGTTGTACTAATTTCGTTTATTCTTTGTCATGACAGGTGTTGAAAGATGGTGGGCGCTGGTCGGGAGCGCGCCGAGGCCCCTTCTTCGTCGGCGCGTGGTGCGAGGTCTTCCATTCCACACGCACCTCTCCGCCGAGCGTTGCTGGACAGTAAGGCGACACCGCCGGGCCCTTCTTCGTCGACCGCAGTGCCCAGCAGGGGATGAGGTAAGAAGAAGAGAGGAGGTGGAGCACGTGGTCGCGGGAGAGGAGGTAGGGTGACTCTTACGGCGCCTTCCTCACCGCCGCCCCCAGCTATTTCACCCGAGCACGTGACTGCTAGGGTGGACTCGTCTGAGGAGGAGGCTGCACGGACTCCGGTCCATGGGTCTTCGGCCCACGAGCCTCGGGTCGACGGGCCTTCGACCCACGAGACTTGGGCCCATGAGACCCCGGAGGAGCACACGTCTGGATGGGGTACCTGGTCGGGTCAGCCTGAGGGGACGAGTGGCCACGCTGATGATGGCGGGGAGCCGAGTGGACATGCTGATGATGGCGGGGAGCTGACTGATGAGGAGGGGGAGGAGGGGGGCGACGTCTACCAGCGTGGTGCTACACGGCTCCTGTCTGTGCCGGCGACCCACGAGCAGAGGTGGTTGATTTTCCCTAATGGGGAGAGGTAAGTGCATTTAATCTTTTTGTACCTTCTGCATTCACGTTTCTTCAAATAACTGATGTGTTGGCCTTGTCATGCTGCAGGGGTTGGGACCACCATGAAAGTGTCCGCCGGCCCAACTCCGTCCTTGGAGTTCTGATTCGGCAAAACTTCCCGGGGTTTGTCACGTTGCCTGGTGAGGGTCGGCTTCCAGAGGTTGGATTGACTTGGGAGCACTACTTGGCTGCCCCGGCCCCGCCGGGTGAGATTATCGACGGTGTCTTGTGCAAGAGAGGGCATACGTCGTGATCAGAAAGTTCTGGGTAATTGCTCCTTTACACAATTAAAAATCTTCAACTAGCTAGTTATTAATTGTACTAATCAATATTGTCTCATTTGATTGCAGACATTCTACAGGTGTGAGGAGGGATACGAGGAGGAGGCGGATCATGTTATCCAGAAGGAGTGCAAGCGCCTACTTCAGAACTTACGGCATGAGGTTCGGGTGCAGGCTGTTCGAGACTACTACGCCAGGCGTGGTATCAAGAAGCCCAAGCAGGAGTGCTGCGATAAGTTCTTGAGTAAGGAGAAGTACATGAAGGTAATTCTTAAGGCCTTGTACTTACTTCCTTCATTTAGTAATTCATAGCCGTAGCGCTCAAGTTTCTATTTGCTAACTTAGGCCCCTCCGAGATGGTGTGCGGATCAGATGGATTGTTGGGAGGTGTTGGTCAATGCGTGGTGCTCAAAAGAATGGCTGGCCACCCACAAAGATGCCAAGGACAAACGTGCCCAAATGGAAGGTGTGCCACACCACCAAGGCAGCTCCAACTTATTTCAGTACAGACGGAACTGGGTATGTGGTTTGCTTCATGATTCATGCAATTCATTCATCATGCTAGCTTTAGCCCTTTAATTACTAATTTACTTTGTTTCTCTCTTTCAGGCACGCTACAATAAGGCGGATAAGGTGCCAGAGGTGTACGACCTGTATGCCATGGCCCACACTGGCCCTTACAAGAAAGTCAAGGCATTCTCTGCGTCTGGCCTCGATGATCCAAAGAACTTCACCAACATCTCCGCCCATGACAAGCTCGTGCAATATAGAGATCAGGGGAAGGCGAGGAAAGGGGAGGACTTTAACCCGAGCCAGGGTCCCATTGATACAGAGCTGCTGATGATATCTGGTGGCGGGAGGTCCCATGGCTCCATAGCCATGGGAGATGGACTTATCTGTTGTCCTAGCCCTCTCCCGGAGATCAAGGCACGCCAGTCGAGCTCCGCTCCTGAGATAAGGCCTCGTGAACAGCCAGTCCAACTCGCCTTCAAGGTTAGTTATACGTACTCAGCTATCTTTCTCCATTACATTTTGTGCGCTTCCATCAATGATTACAAATGGTCATGTGAGTGGTGTTGCAGGCTGCTATACAGAGTGAGAGAGATAGAACGGAGAAACTTCTGGCGGAGGCGGCGGAGAGGTAGCGGGAGTTGGAGGAGAGGACGACAAAGATGTTGGAGAAGGAGAGGGCACGGAATGACATGCAGGTAAGGTCCATGTACGAGCTCCTTGTGGTAAGTTTCTTCTGCAGATTACTTGCTAGTCTTAACATTTGAGTCTCATTACTAACTAGTATGACTCTGTTGTGAAAACCAAATGTGCAGTCTGTGTGCGAGAAGTCCGGTCAGACCGCTCCGCCGATGCCAGTGATTGCTCCTGGGAGCATGGTGAGTTTAATTTGAATGGACATTACTTGCTAGTCTTAACATTTGAGTGTCATAATGCTAACGAGACATTGGAAATGATCTTTGGTGCAGCTTAACTCCAGAAACGCATCGCACGATCCTTCTCCAGCTACCGGCGTGAGCCGGCCCGCTCCTTCTCCAGCTACCGGCGCGAGCCAGCCCGCTCCTACATCTCCGTGATCACGGTAAGTTTCTCTAGTGTTTTGCTTAACAAATGCATAAAGACCTAGACTTAGCTTTATTTCCTCCAATATGCTTACCATAATGACCTAGAGTTAGCTTCTTTTCCTCCAAAATGACTTAATAAGCTTACTGACCTCATAAACCATCCATTCTACCTAAGTTAGCTCTAAATGACTCATTTTACCTTAGTTAGCTTACAAGTGATCCAATTTATCCAAGTTAGCTCTAAAATGACCCATTTTACGTAGATTAGCTCCTAAACCATCCATTTTACCTAAGTTAGCTCCAAAACGATATGTACTTAGCTTACTTATGTCAAAAATTGCATAATTAACTTAGTTAGCTCATAAACGATCCATTTTACCTAAGTTAGCTCTAAAATGACTCATTTTACCTTAGTTAGCTTATAAGTGATCCAATTTATCCAAGTTAGCTCTAAAATGACCCATTTTACGTAGATTAGCTCCTAAATGATCCATTTTACCTACATTAGCTTTAAAATGACCCATTTCACCTAGGTTAGCTCCAAAATGACCCATTTCACCTAGGTTAGCTCCAAAATGACCCATCTTACCTAGGTTAGCTTATAAATGATCCAGTTTATCCAAGTTAGCTCTAAAATGACCCAATTTACCTAGAGTAGCTCCTAAACGATCCATTTCACCTAAGTAAGCTAAAAACGATCCATTTCACCTAAATTAGCTCTTAAATGATCCATTTCACCTAAGTTAGCTCAAAAACGATCCATTTCACCTTAGTTAGCTAAAAAACATGGCATTTCACCTTTGTTAGCTCATAAACGACCCATTTTAACTAAGTTAGCTCAAAAACGATCCATTTCACCTTAGTTAGCTCAAAAACGATCCATTTCACCTTAGTTAGCTCAAAAATGATCCATTTCACCTTAGTTAGCTCAAAAATGATGCCCTTCACCTTAGTTAGCTCATAAACGTCCCATTTCAACTAAGTTAGCTCATAAATGATCCATTTCAACTAAGTTAGCTCATAAACAACCCATTTCAACTTAGTTAGCTCATAAATGATCCATTCCACCTAAGTTAGCTCATAAATGATCCATTCCACCTAAGTTAGGTCATAAATGACATATACTTCTTGTTCTAGTCTTCTTCTTGTTCTATTCACCTATTTCTAACTTTCTTATTTACCATTTTGCAGATTTCACTCACTTCATGGAAGCTAGCTTGCTATGATGGAGTGCTTGCTTTTTCTTTGCTAAAACTTTGCATTGTATCTAGCTTGCTATGATAGAACTTGCTATGTTGATGAAACTTTGCTATGTAATATGTATATGGAACAATGTGTATGGATGGAACTTGATGGAACTTGCTATGTTGATGAAACTTTGCTATGTCATATGTATATGGAATTATGTGCTGGATATGTGATATATTTGCTGTTAAATATATCTATATATGTCATATATATTTGCTGTGAAAATTGTTGGATTAAGAAAAAACAGAAAAAGAGACAATATGCAGGCTCTTTGTCGTCTGCCACCGACGGCAAAGGGCTCTTTGCCATCAGCAGTGGACGGCAAAGAGGCCACATGGCAGGCAACTGTGCTTCCTGGGAGGCTGACCAATTTGGTTAGTTTGCCTATAGTGGCTGATGGCAAAGGCTTTGCCGTCGGCGGCGGACGGCAAAGATTAAAGAAATTGCCTACAGTGGCGGACGGCAAAGGCCTGCCGTGTAGTGACGTCGACTGACATCACTCAGCGGACGGCAAAGGCCTTCCGAAGTTTGCCATCAGCGGCGAACGGCAAAGGCCTGCCGTTAACCACCTAACGGAGTAACAGCGCATTTATTGCCGTCTGCACTCTTTGCCGTCCGCTGCTGATGGCAAAGGCTCCTTTGCCGTCAGCCGCCCGAAGCAGACGGCAAAGTACCTCTTTGCCGAACCTTACTTTGCCGTCACCTTTTGCTGTCCGTGGCAGACGGCAAAGACCTTTGCCGTTAGCCATCCATGCCTTTGCCGTCTGCCGTGGCAGATGGCAAAGTAGCTGATTCCTGTAGTGACAGCCATGATGATAGTGACTGCAGACGGTGAGGCTGACTATGGTATGCCGAACACGGCGCCTATACTCAGGTGTCATCTCCAGCGCAGGGTCTTGTCACTTCACTATGAGGAGCAGCACGTAATAATTTGACCAACGGATAGTACAATGCTAGTACTCCTACTACTACTCCTACATTGGTAGTACTACTACTACTACTACTAGTAGCACCACCGTCTGGATTTAGGAGTACTACCACGTCCATCTGGATTTTTAGTATTTGACTAGCAATATCTAGTAATGCATGTCACCAAAAATGTACTACTCCCTCTGTAAATAAATACATGGTGTTTTATTCCTATCGGCGAGAGAACTTAATGTTTTTTGCTACTCCTAACTAGAGTACTAATAGGATTACATGCAATGAACTAAACACTGCATGTCATGTTTGGTAGTCTCAAGTCATTGAAAGCATGCACGACCCACATCTCTCATTGGTTGATATGTCATGAAATAAGAAACAAGGAGGGAGTTAATGCACCGTGCCTAAGTATTTTGGGATTATTTGGTTTTCGTAAGGCGACTTACACAACATTTTTGTTTACATGCATTAACATTTTATTAGTTAAATCAAAGGTCAAAACTTGGCGCAAAATGCAAAGGGGACCAATAAACCAGTAAACATCAAACTTCTCTTGTTTGGCCCCAACTAGAGGTCCGGTGAGATGACTATACTGCACTGGCACGGAGGGGGACACGACTTCATTGACTTACGGCAACTGCCTTTGGGTGAATGACACGTGGCCCCAGGGGGTGGTTGGCCCACCTATCATACAGCCAAAGGCAGGTGCAGTAGAGGGCCGAGGAGTAGTACGAAATCCTACGCACCTATGCACGCTAACCAAGGGCTGAGTGATCACTCGAATTGCAAGATCAGTTGACTAGAAGCTATGCTAGACCCATGGAGGCGATGAGCGCGAGCATCAGCCGGCTGTGCCAGATGGTCCACGACACCGGCCTGCGGCCCGGCACCGAGGAACGTCTCCAGGTAGTATTGCTTGAGGCCACCAGGGCGAGGGGCCGCTTGGACGACAGCTTCGTCTCCTTGTTCGACGAGGTCCTCGTCGGTTTCCTTAAAATTTCACTATCGTCAAGAAGCTTGCAGACGACTTTGACGTAAGCCTCCAGCCGACGCGCCCAGGCTCTGCGATGCCCGCCACCCTCAACGGCCACTATGGTAACAACCTCTTTGATGCACTGGTGGCCCTGCGACTGCCCGTCGTCACGCCGGAGAATGTCCACCTCGAGGTCGCGCTCGCCGCGCAGCGCCTAGCGCAGCAAGACACCATCGACATAATCACCCACGTCTACGCGCAAATCGTCCACAAGGACTACTACATGCAAGAGGAGGACGATAGGACGCTGGCCTTCTTGGAGCACAGGGCAACCTTGGACGACACTGTTCAGAAGCACGTTGAGCTCGCCGCCAACGTCGCTGCTCCTCACACATCGGTTGGCGACCCGGAGCACTAGGGCGTGAGGATGTCGTTGAACGTTGATGGATCCGTATGTATTTTTATATTCCCATCAAATCCATGTAGTAGTATATGATACTACAGTAATTATCTTACCTTATCAACTTCATAATTTTCGTACGTACTCCATGCATGAATGGCGCCAGAACCAAACTTCTCATTACTCTAGGCAAAATCGTTATTTTCTATCTATCAGTCGCGCCATGGAGTAGAACCAAATTTTACAAGTTACGAGTTCAAAAGGAAAAGCTTGCCGTGTTCGCGTCGCACCCCCACATGGTTGGTACGGCACGCCGGCCAAGCGGGAATGCGTGCGGTGTTGCATTTTCACTTACAAGTGGGACCGCATTTGAGCAAACTGACTATCGGCAAACCCCCACCCCGCCCACCGCGCGATGGCTGAGAAAACAGGAGGGAGAAGAGATGGCTGTAGCACGGACTCCAAGAAAATTGGTCTCGGATGGGACTCGTGTGGGTGGCGTGTGCCGTACTGCTAGATGTGAATGCTAGTTATGGCCCATGCCACCCCACTATATCGAGCCTATATCGAGGTACGTAGAACAAATTTCCTATAGTCCATGCTCAGCCCTCCTCTATCTCTCTTCTCAGCCAGCCAACGGACGCGCGGAGCCCATAGTCTGTTTGTTCACATGCGGCCCCACATGTCAGTGAAAACGTAAGAGGACCCACTGAACCTGCACATCTTTCACCTCGACATGCTGGTGATGAAAAACAAATCCAATAAAGATCTTCGGTGGCCGCTTTTGGAGTTACTCAAGAGTAGTAAGATGATTCTATTTACAGTTTAACCCAAGATGCACATCTCATGGCTTCAACTAACACTCTATTTTCTTTCATTCCACGACCTGGATGCTGGATGTCCCACGTGTCGGCAAAAAGGAGGAAGAACCTGACCAAATCTTCGGTTCTGCTCTCGGATTAGACTAGTTGTGCTAACTTAAAATTTTTATTGTGTACTCCCTCCGTTCCAAAATACTTGACTTCCATTTGTCCAAAAATGGATGTACCTACATACTAAGACATGTCTAGATACATATATATTTTGACAAATAGAAGGCATGTATTGTGCAACGGAGGGGGTAGAATGGATGCAAGTTTTTGTATTGGGAAGAAGAGTGCATCCATATATTGAGAGAGCGCAATTTAGTAGATGTTCTATCACTTTTAGCTAGCACAGACGCAAGATCGAGCCTCCGCAGATCAACAATGAATGCATCGAGAAGGCACTAATCCAACTTACAGGAGTAGTAAAATGTATTCTTGTGGTTCTTGTTTTCTTTGGTCTTGCTTTTCTAGTCAAAATTATCGTTGGAGTTCATGCAAAACGGAGGTGCGTTTGGGGTCATGCGTTGGAGTTGGCCTTACAAGTGGGACCGTAGTTAAGGAAACCGACTATCGGCAAACCCCCACCTCGCCCGCCGTGCGATGGCTGAAGTTAGAGAAACGACGAGGTTGAAGAGATTGCTCTAGAACGGACTCCAAGAAATAATATGGTGTCAGATGGATGTCGTGGTGGTGGCGTGTGCCGTACTCCTGGATGTGCATGCTTGTTCTGGCCCATGCCACCCTACTAATCCTACCACTTACTCCTACTAGAATATAGTATACTAGTATCGAGGATTTGAGGTGCTGGTTACGTACAACGAACACATTAACATATGGCTACAGTAAAAACACCCGCCCGACGCGCGAAGCATGTGAAGCTAGTACAAATTTAGAGAAGCGACTCGAAAGCCATTCATAAATTTAGCAAGTTTATCACAGGCATATCATTTTATTACATACAACAGGTAATCAACCCACATCGACAACGAGGATACATTATAAATACTAAAGTTTTCACCACACAACAAATAACAAGCCATGAAATGAACTTCAACTTGACCATTCTGCAGCGTTGGAAATGCTTGCTTTGAACCACAAGTGATTCTCTGGGACGGGCCATCCGTTGTCGATTTGGAGACCAACGCAGGACCGATCATCCAGGCTAAAGCAGCCTACTATATCAGTACCAGGGTAGGGAACCACCCCAATTTCCGAGGTATAGACATAGTTGCTTCTCATAAATGTGTCAACAGCAGTTGGATCGCCTTTCACCATCATCGGATAGTTTTGTCCAAGGAAGAGCGAGTTTTCTCCAAGACTATCAATTCTTTGCCAGGGAGAAGGAGTTGGCGCTAGCACACTAGTATCCATCCCGAATACCATGCAACGGGTGTTGGAATAGGTCCGGAGAGTGCGACCATGGGAGAGACCTGCTTCCTTAGCAGTAACATCATCAGTTGGTTGTATACACACAAGAAGAGGTGATCTATCGGAATTAGTTGCCAGGCGCCACAGAGTATATGGGCACTGCTCGTGATCATCACCATCGGCATCTCCCCCTTGGTTATAAATTTTTTCAAGTATAGGTGGTGGGATGTTCACAGGACCTTGGAAACACAAGAAGAAGGTTAATTAGTAAAGGGAAACTTGCTAACCCGCATGCATGTGGATGAAACAATTATAATTACGGTGGAAGACAAACGTACCGAAACTACTAGGATGCCATGCAAAAACAGTGCCACGAGTGGTGGCAGCAAACACAAGGCCCTCGTATTGAATTGCATCACAGTACTCATCCGTGTATAGAAACTGACTTTTGAGCAATATCCATCGAGTCGAACCACAAAGGACGGCAACAAGCTTGTCGATGATAGCAACAACTTGATAGTTGTTGTAATTCCAAGAGCGGTTGGGAACTCGACAAATTGCTATCTTCCGTAGAAGACAGTCACCATGATCGTATTTGAACGTGCGTACATTACCGGTGTGCTCAACCTCTGGGCAATGTGCTGAGATTTTTGGAAGTGGAACCCGGTGACGAGTGTACACATTCACAAGTTCCCACTCGCAGTTGGACCCAATGTAAACAATCCAATCTCCATTTGCGCCCGCCCAAGCCTTGCCCTCAAGCAATGGCATCTTAACATCATACGTATCATTATCAAGCGGCATCAACTAGCACAGGGCGAGGCCTCCGTCGTGCCGGCGCCAGTCATCAGGGTCACGGCGAAGAAGATAGGGGAGATCAAACTGCTCCTTGACTCTTGGGTTCTTTGTAATGATGTTATTAGTTGAGTCGAGAATGGGCTTGAATGAACCTGCCATGCTAGCCGAGGTGATGACGTCGCACCGATCAATGAGTTCCTCCACCATGTCATCTTTTAGATTGGGGCAAGAATAACGGGGTCGTTTCTGGCCTGTTCCCTCCATGGAGAATATGATCAAACAATGGCAGAAGAAAGGGTGAAGGGCTGAAGGAAAATGGAGGAGGGAGAGGAAGAGCGTGCGACAGCAGTTCCAAATCGAGAGGGAAAGGCGAAGAGTCGGTGGACGGTTGCGAGTTTGCCACGGTTCACGAAGAGGCGCCCTGGCCTACACGTCCATTCGGAAATTCTCCTACTACTCGCCGTCGTCTCACTGATATGTTGGAACGGGACCACATGTCAACGAAACATGGTGTGTAATTTCTCGTGCAAAATGCGATATGGCCGCGCTGGCCCGAGGTGCCGCATTAGTTATAGACCTTTATTTTTTTAATGGCATGCCGATCAGTTTTGAAGCACGACTAACTGGTACTGTACGTGGAGAGGATGACAGCAGGGACCCGCCAAGGTCATGGCAGTATGCAAGCAAGTGCCTCCTTATTTCAAGCCAATAAAAAATGGCTCCTCCTAGTGGATTTCTGACATCTGGGTCCCATGCCATTGTCAATGTAGTCAATAAACGAGAGAATTGCACAACAAGCGGCTGACACCAGGGACCCAGCAGCTCGCCCAGTTATTTTTGTTTTGGGTTAATTTGATAAGTGCCACTCCAAATCTGGTGTATCCGAGAAATGCCACTGCAATTTCCAAACTTTGAAAAATGCCATTTCATGCCATTTCTAGTGGCATTTTTCGAAGTCTGGAGTGGCATTTTTCAAAGTTTGCAAAAATTACAGTGGCATTTTTCAATGTTTGGAAATTGCAGTGGCATTTTTATGAATCGCCATAATTGGAGTGGCATTTATCTAATTTGTTTTTGAGATGGAAGCAGGGTGTCAACTGGGCTGTGTGGGACACTCTGGCCTATCTAGACAACCTTTTCTTTTATGTTTACCACAGACCAGCCCAATAGTTTTTTTCTTTCTAAAAATGGCTAGCCGAGTTCTTTTGTGATTTGTCAAGTAAGTCGCTTTATCAGGCCTATTGGGCTGCAAATCTTTCAAGACGAGGAGAGCTTCATTGGGATGGCCGAGAAAATGGCCTATCAGTAATGAGAAATGGGTTGTACATTTTTAAAACACATCAAACCGGCTATTATTTTCAAATATCTTTTTTTTCATTTCAAGATTTTAAATTGCATTGATTTTTATGCATGGACAATTTATTGGATTTTATATTGATATACATTTATTTTTAAAATCTGTCTGAATGTGACTCGAAATTTTGGGATTAAAAACAGTTCAGACCGCACCGACATATACAAAATTTCGTATAATTTTTTAACCGTGGCCACAATATGGGTTGTAATGCTAACATAAAGAATATGGGCTCCAAAAAAACCCATAAGAATTAGCAAATGGGCTGTAAATTATTTGAAATAATGGATGTATGCTGTTTTCCACAGATTTGAGGCTTTCCACGGATGGCCTGTATACTGTTGGATGTCGATCCAACGGCCGTCGTGCTTCTTCAATCTCCGCTCTTCCTACTCCAGCCGCTCAGACAAGCGCCGGCAGGACTGCCTACTCCCTCCTCCCCGTGGCTGGCTGTGCTGCCGCGCAGGCCTCACCGCCCCACCGTACTCCCATCGCTGGCCTAGCCATCCCTCTACTCACCCACACCTGTTGTTATTCTCCGGCGACATCAGACGAACCAGTAAACCCTCGTACAGTTGTACTCCCCTCCGCGTGGGAAACAAAAACAACGGCTGAGTCTTCCCTGCCTCCGTGTCATTCCCTTCCTAGGCCTCGCCATCTTCCAACGCCCTGGTGCTCTCGGCATGGCGTGGTCAACGACCGACATGCATCTGAAGTGGATTGTACGTGGAGAGGCTGACAGCTGGGTCCACGGC
Organism: Triticum dicoccoides; assembly: GCF_002162155.2. Classification (NCBI taxonomy): domain Eukaryota; kingdom Viridiplantae; phylum Streptophyta; class Magnoliopsida; order Poales; family Poaceae; genus Triticum; species Triticum dicoccoides. The sequence goes on along the minus strand of NC_041382.1, from coordinate 606,943,897 downwards.
CGCACGCAAGGAAATGCCTCCTTGTTATGCACAAAATAATGATTTCCTCCACCTGACATCTGGGACCCACCGAAACGGCCTCTGTATTTCGCGAAAAAACGTTACCGCCGCTGACAGCTCGGACCCACCAGCTATATCTTCGCATGCAAGGAAGTGCCTCCTTATTACGCACACAAAAATGAATACTCCCCCTACTAGCTGGGACCCAGTATAGTGGGCCTACTAAGTTGATGGGGACGAAGGGCTTTCTCAACTTAGTCAATATGCACGATTCTAGCTCGACTGACCGTACGATGTCCATCCAACGGCAGTAGTGCTTCTTCAACCTCTGGTCTTCTTGCTCCAGCCGCCCAAAGCAGCGCCGATCGTGCCGCCTGCTCCTGCCTCCCGTGGCCGGTTGTGCTGCCACGGAGGCCTCACCGCCCCCATACTACTCCCACCGCTGGCCAGGCCATCCCTCCACTCCACTCACCCACACCCCCTGTTATTCTACGGCAACAGCAGCGCAGCCGAACCAGTGAACCCCCGTACTCCTCTCCGCATGGGCATCCACTGCCGCGTCTTCCCCGGCTCTGCGTCGTCCCCTTCCTAGGCCTCGCTGTTGTCCACCGCCATGGTGCTGTCGACGCGGCGTGGTCAATGTGGTCAACGACCGAATTCCATCGGAAGAATATTGTACATGGAGAGGCTGACAGCTGGGTCCATGGCAGCCGCAAGGAAGTGCCTCCTTATTACGCGGAAAATAATTATTCCTCCACCTGACAGCAGGGACCCACCGGCCCACCAGTATATCGCAAAAAAACGTTTGCCCCTGACTGCTGGGACCCACCCGACGGGCCACCGTATTTCGCAAAAAAAACGTTCCCCCTGCTGTCAGCTTGGACCCACCAGAAGTGCCTCCTTATTACGCACAAAAAAATGAATACCCCGGCTAGCTGGGACCCACCTTGGTGGGAGGCTGACTTGTGGGCCTACTAAGTTGACGGGGACGAAGGGCTTTGTCAACTTAGTCAATATGCACGATTCTAGCTCCAGTGACCGTACGATGTCCATCCAACGGCCGTAGTGCTTTTTCAACCTCTGGTCTTCTTACTCTAGCCGCCCAAACCAGCGCCGGTCGAGCCTCGTGCTCCTGCCTCCCTTGACCGGCTGCGATGCTGAGGAGGCCTCACCGCCCCCTACTACTCCCATCGCTGGCCAGGCCATCCCTCTACTCACCCATACCCCCTGTTATTCTGCGGCGATGACAACCTCACACCGCAGCGAACCAGTGAACCCTCGTACTCCTCTACGCATGGGCATCCACTGCCGCATCTTCCCCGGCTCCGCGTCGCCCCTTCCTAGGCCTCGCCGTCGTCCACCGCCCTGGTGCTATCGGCGTGGCGTGGTCAACATGGTCAAGGAACGGCTTCCATCGGACGTGGACTGTATGTGGAGAGGCTGACAGCTGGGTCCATGGCTGCAGCAAGGAAGTGCCTCCTTATTACGTGCAAAATAATTATTCCTCCACCTGAGAGCGGGGACCCACCGAACGGGCCACCGTATTTCGCGAAAAAAACATTTGCCCCTGACTGCTGGGACCCACCAGCTACATCTTCGCACGCAAGGAAGTGCCTGATAGTCGGGACCCACCTGGTCGAAGCGTATGTAGCGTTGTCATTCTGGTTGCGAACGTGTACGTACATATATAGTGGTGGATGTAGAGGCATGCATGTGTCGTAGTAGAGGCGCGCACGTAGCATGTACATGTACATATAGCAGCCAGGGTGCAAGAAAGAAAATATGGCCACGTATGTGTACATACGGGCGGGGTCTCAAACGCCTACTCGCGCATACGTACGGCCAGGGCTCGTGTACATGGCTGGGTCAGAACAGAGAAATAGCGTCGTCGTCGTGTTCATGTGGAGGCAACGGAATGCGTCGTGTTCATGGGGATGCAACGGAATGCGTCGTGTTCATCGGGAGGGCTTGGACGGAACAGGCGATGGAAACGAGGCCTGGCGTACTGCAGAACGGAGGAAACGGCCTTGTGTTCGACCGACCACGTTCGAAACGGGATCCTGTTGATCGGGAGGGCTCTGGCGTACCGCAAAATGGAGGAAACGGACCTCCTACGGTCGAAACGGGGGTCCTGTTCATCGGGAGGGGTGTAGCATACCGCAAAACGGAGGAAACAGACTTGTGTTGGAGCGCTATGGTCGAAACGGGGGTCCTGTTCATCGGGAGGGGTGTGGCGTACCGCAAAACGGGACACCACGGGATACTGTTCATCTCCACCGTCGACCCCCTCCAGCCTCCACGAGCTACTATTCATCCACCGTCGACCTCCTCCATCCTCCACCTGCGACTGTTCATCCACGGGCTCCTGTTCATCCAGCCTCCACCACGCGCTACTCCACCGGCTACTGTTCCACCAGCCCTCTCCACGGGCTCCTGTTCATCCTGCCACCACCGTCTACTGTTCATCCTGCCCTCCACGGGGTGGTCCTGTTCATCCAGCCCTCCACAGGACCCTGTTCATCCAGCCCCAACCGGCTCGATCAATTGGGGTCCTGTTCATCCAGAGGCAACACCACGGGGTCCTGTTCATCCACCCCACCGGGAACTGTTCATCCAAACCCCCCGCAACGCTCACTGTTCATCCAGAGGCAGCATCGATCGGCTTTAGTTAGCAGCAGTAGCGAAGGAATCACTCGATCGGGTTCAGTTAACAGCCATCGATCGATCGCTCAGGTTCAGTAACGCGTAGCCTGCAGTGCAATTGCTCGGGTTCAGTTAGAGCCCAATGCCTCGCTCGGGTTCAGTTAGAGCCAACGCCTCGCACACACACGCGTACGTGTACGAGAGAAGCGCGCATCGCTCGGCCCCCGACCTCCCACCGTAACCGGGAACTCCCCGAAATTTTCCTCCCCCTCGCTTCTACCATGGTTTTTCCGTCGTGGACGGCCCAAAGAATGTCATGCACCTGCGTCTCTGTTCCGCCCAGGACGAAAAGCCCATTTTCTGTCATAGAAGTAGGAGCCCACCGCATCTATGATGATACCGGGTTTTGTCACAATTATCGTCATAGAAGTGTCATATGTATGACAGAAAAAAATTCCGTTCGGCCCAATATGTCACAGATGTGTCTTTTTTGTAGTGTATGGTCATCTTGCCTGCAAAGTTCTCCGAGTTAACGTTAGCTTGATCCTCGTAAGCGTACTCAACTGGTTCCTCGATCACGTACTCGTCTCCCGGCTCTACCCAAAGCAAGAACACAAACAAAGGGAACCACAATCAACCACGGTGCAATGCACAAGCAACATGATGCAAAACATGGCATGATATGCGGGACGTGATATGCAATGCATATGCATGCTTCGGAAAGGAAAGATTGAACATGTCCTCAACTTGGAAAACCAAGAGTGCCGCTGGAAAGATGAGTTGATTTCGGTCGAAATCGATATAAAGATCACCAGAATCGGATGCACGGTTTGCAAATGACAAGCAAAACAATAATGGCACCAAGCTGTGATTAACAGCACAAGGCCATCTAAATGCATCAAGAACAATAAGCTACTGCACTCTAACATAACAACAAAGCACATGGCAGTGATCCACTCAAGATGCTTGACAAAAGATGAACACTGAGCTACGGCTAATTCACTCAATAGCATGTTCAAACAAGCATGGTAAAGGTGCAAAAGATATGAGGTTCACAGACTAGTGAAAATAACATGATGTCAGGATTTAACATCATGAAGCAATGTTTAGAGCAAGATAACAACATGCTACAGGAAGATATCATGGCAAAGCTAGGCATGACATGAAGCTACTCAAAGCATACAACAAAAGTCCCTTAATGACCATAAGCAAAAAGGGATCAGAAAATACAATGGCAACCATGTGAACATAGCAAGTTTCGTTAACAGATTCAGACTTAGCAGAAAACTGGAACATGGCAAAACAGAATTACGTAGGCATGTTTGCGAGCTCGATGCACTCACCACAAGGCATTGCATGACAAGCTAAGCATACACCCAGCAAGTAGACATGATAAATAAGCTAACCATGGCAAGAACAACCTCATAGCATGCACGGATAAACTATAACAACCTTGGCAAAATTGCTTAACATGTAAACAATCTGCCAGGAAAATTTTATAGCAAAAGTAGAGAAAGATTGAGTCATGCTTGGGTGCTTCATAATAGCAAGCAAAGACATGGATGGATAGAGCATAACATTATCTCAAAATCACCCTTACTGAACATGCTCAAAAGAGGCATGGATCTCTTTGTAGCAACAAGAATACATGGCATAAAAATATTATCAGGGAAAAGACTTAGAAGAATTCTAAGTCCCTGAAATCAACAACATCATGAGAGCTACTTTGCATGCTTGTGCTAGTCACCACAAAGATTACAAAAATACCTGGCATACACCTCTGTAAAGATGGCATGGCATACTTCAAAACACATGTAGGGTTCAAGTTCATAGGAGGCACACATTAAACATGGCAAAAATGACAAATGTCCAATCTCTGATAAGAATCAGAACCTAACATTACATAGCACTCTTGCAACAGCATTTAGGGCATCAAGATGAACTCAAATGAACATGATGCAATGAAATGAAATGAAGTAGACATCGGGACGAACAATTTGATATGCTACACGCCCAAAACGGAGCCACGGATGCAAAGATATGACATGATGAAAAAACACTAAAATTACTAGGGACTTAGAGGAGGAACGAAGTCAACCCTAGGGTTTCCTGGCAGATCTGGATCGGGCGGCATGCTGCACGAGAATGGCCGGGGAAGATCTTGCCGGAGACGGGGCGACGGCGGCCGGAGTTGGACGGGGAGCCACGGTAGGGCGGATCCGGCCACAGGCTCGCCGGAGCGGACGGCGAACGGGCGCGGCGTCCCGGTT
>NC_041382.1:606929109-606938490 GCF_002162155.2 Triticum dicoccoides | reverse complement strand
GGTCGAGGCGCAGGCGGCGCGGGCAAGGGAGCCGGGCGGCGGTGGCGCGCGGGCCGGGAGGGCCTTCCCTGGGCCACGCGGGCCGGCGCGGGGGAGACGGCGGCGGTGACACTTGGCGGCACGGGAGTGGCCGAGGCGGCTGGGCGGACGCATCTGGTCCAATCCGGACGTGTCCGGCGGTGCGGGGAGGAAGAGGCTAGGGTTAGGGATCCGGATTTTTTGGTGGAGGTGCCTTTTTATACATAGGAGGAGCTAGGAGGCTCCAAATTGAGCAAGGTTTTCGGCCACGTGATCGTGATCGAATGACTGAGACGATGGAGGGGTCTTAGATGGGTTTTGGGCCACTTTGGAGAGGTGTTGGGCTGCAACACACACAAGGCCTTCTCGGTTCCTCGGTTAACCGTTGGAGTATCAAACGAAGTCCAAATGGCACGAAACTTGACAGGCGGTCTACCGGTTGTAAACCAAGGCTGCTTGGCAAGTATCGGTCCAATCCGAGAACGTTTAACACCCGCACACGGAAAGAGGTAAAGGGGGACACCGAAGGACATAGGAGCGTTGGAATGCAAAACGGACAACAGGGAAAATGTTCGGATGCATGAGACGAACACGTATGCAAATGCGATGCACATGATGACATGATATGAGATGCATGACAAAGACAAAAGCAACACGGAGACAAAACCCAACAACGAGGAGATATCATAACTTAGTGCCGAAAATGGCAAGAGTTGGAATACAAATATGGCAGGTTACATCTGGGCGTTACAACACTCCACCACTATGAAAGGATCTCGTCCCGAGATCTAGGACTAGAAAAACTCCGGATATTTGGAACGGAGGTGGTCCTCGCATTATCAGGTGGCTTCACGTTCAAAATGATGTGACCACTTCACTTTCAGGAATTTAATAGACTTTTTGCGAGTCTTGCGCTCAGTTTCTTCAAGAATAGCAACTAGATGCTCATGATAAGACAGGTCTTCTTGGAGATCAATCTCTTCAAAGTTGACGGTGCGGTCAGGAGTCTTGAAACACTTGCGGAGCTGAGACACGTGAAACATGTCGTGCACATTTGCAAAGTTGGGTGGAAGCTCAAGTTGATAGGCGAGGTCGCCTCTTTTGCCAATGATCTTGAAAGGACCCACGTATCTAGGGGCAAGCTTCCCTTTGATACCGAAGCGACGAGTACCTTTCATTGGAGTACGGCACTTCCTGCTATAGAGAATCTCGAATGGGGCCTTGCCTGAACTCGCTTGGAAGCTGTTGTTGTAGGAGAACTCGACATATGGAAGACAATCTTCCCACTTCATATCGAAAGAAATGACACATGCCCTGAGCATATCTTCAAGAATTTGATTTACTTGCCCGACTTGGCCACTAGTTTGAGGATGAAAAGTTGTGCTGAAGCGAATGTTGGTGCCCATGGCCTTCTGAAAAGAATCCCAGAACTTGGAGGTGAAGATGCTTCCACGATCTGAAGATATCAACTGCGGAATGCTGTGCAGAGAGACAATCCTGGAGGTATATAGATCTGCCAACTGAGCTGCTATGATAGATTCTTTGATAGGAAGAAAATGAGCCACTTTAGTGAGCTTGTCGATGACAACGAAGATAGCATCATTGCCACGCTTTGACTTGGGAAATCTAGTCACGAAGTCCATCTCAATATGATCAAACTTCCATTCTGGAATGGCAAGAGGTTGGAGGAGACCAGCTGGTCGTTGGTGTTCTGCTTTCACTCTTCTGCAGACATCACATTCGTTCATGAACTGAGCAATCTCGCGCTTCATTCGAGTCCACCAATACGACTGCTTGAGGTCATGGTACATCTTTGTACTTCCAGGGTGAATAGAAAGGAGTGAATTGTGAGCCTCGGTCATAATGACTTTGCGAAGGTCACCTTTAGGAACAACAATGCGATCCTGGAAGAATGGAGTATCCTTGTCATCAAGGCGATAGCACTTGTACTTGGGTTGACTCTTGGCAATCCCAATCTTCACCTTCTTCACCATAGCATCAAGAAGTTGAGCCTCACGAATCTGATCTTCCAAAGTAGGAGAGACTCAGAGGTTGGCAAGGAATCCTTGAGGAAAAACTTGGAGATTGAGTTTGCGGAAAGCTTCACAAAGCTCTGGTTTGTAGGGCTTGATAATCAAACTGTTGCAGTAAGCCTTCCTGCTCAATGCGTCAGCAATTACATTGGCCTTGCCTGGAGTATATTCGAATCTCGGATTATACTCTTGAATCATTTCGACCCAATGAGTCTGCCTGAGGTTGAGGTTGGGCTGAGTGAAGATGTACTTGAGGCTCTTATGATTAGGTAAGATGTCCACTTTTCTTCCCAACAAGAGATGTCACCATGTTAAAAGAGCATGGACACCTGCCACCAACTCGAGGTCATGAGTGGGGTAGTTCTTTTCATTGGGCTTCAACTGGCGAGAGGTATAGGCCACAACTTTCTTCTCTTGCATCAACACTGCACCGAGACCTTGAAGGGAAGCATCACAGAAAACCTCGAATGGTTTGGATTCATCAGGAGGAGTCAGAACTGGAGCAGTGACTAACTTCTCTTTGAGGGTTTTGAAAGCGATGTCACATTCAGGCGACCAGACATACTTCACATGCTTCTGGAGGAGGTTGGAAAGAGGCTTCGCGATCTTAGAGAAGTTCTCAACGAACCTTCGACAATAGCTTGCAAGCCCAAGGAAGTTGCGGAGTTGCTTCACATTCTGAGGCGGTTCCCAATTCACAATTGCAGACATCTTCTCAGGATTAACAGCTATGCCCTTGGCGGAGATGATATGTCCAAGGTAGAGAACCTCATCGAGCCAAAACTCGCACTTTGAAAACTTCGCATAGAACTGATGTTCTCTGAGTTTATCCAGCACCAATCTCAAGTGTTTGGCATGATCCTCCTTGTTCTTGGAAAAGACCAAAATGTCATCGAGATAGACCAAGACGAAGTCATTTGTGTAGGCGTTGAAGATGAAGTTCATCATGCGAGAAAATGTTGGAGGAGCGTTGACAAGGCGGAAAGACATGATAGTGTATTCATATGAACCATAGCTTGTTCTGGATGATGTCTTGGGTATATCTTCTTCACGAATGTGAATCTGATGATAGCCCATACGGAGGTCAAGCTTGGAGAATACTTGAGCACCTTTGAGTTATTCGAAAAGCTCATTAATGTTGGGAAGTGGGTACTTGTTATTTATGGTCTTCTTGTTCAATGGACGGTAGTCGACACAAAGTCAGTCCGTTCCATCCTTCTTCTTGACAAAAAGAACACCACAGCCCCATGGAGAAGAACTTGGTCGGATGAGACCCATACGCTCTTGAATATCGAGTTGTTTCTTCAGCTCCTTCAACTCTTCAGGTCCAAGCTTGTAAGGACGTTTGCAAACAGGTTCCATGCCAGGATCAAGATCGATGACGAATTCAACTGGCCGGTGAGGAGGCATTCCTGGAAGCTCTTCTAGAAAGACGTCTTGATATTCACAAATGACTGGAATCTGAGATATGGCATCCAACTCGCCCTTTTCATTGAGAGAAAACAGTCGAATGGTATCATCACGAGCGGCAAAGACGATTACATCCTCAGACGAATGTGTTAATTGAATCTGCCAGGTAGCACAATCAAGCTGAGCCTTGTGCTTAGAAAGCCAGTCCATTCCGAGAATAAGATCAATTTCCGAGTTACCAAGGACCACTAGAGAGGACAGAAACTTATAGTCACCCAACGTGATAGAGGCATCGGGAGCAACCAAACTAGAAGTCATAAGCTTTCCGGGAGAAACAACTTGCATGACTTTGGGCAAAACCTCTTTGTCAACATTGTGCTTCGATGCAAAAGGGAATGACAAGAAATAATGCGATGCACCGGTATAAAAAAGAACTCTTGCAGGAATATCATTAATAGGAAGGTTACCCATAGTCACATCTGACGAGTCCTCTGCCTGAGCGGCATTCATCATGTTGACCTTGGCAAACTTGGGATTATGCTTGACCACTGCGGTGCTAGCAGATCTCTCAGGAGGAGGAGGAGGAAGACGCATATGATTGAAGCATTTGTTGGCATAGTGACCCTTCTGCTCACACTTGTTGCACGTAACCTCCGAGAGCGGACGGTGATACGGAGCACTTGATCTTGGAGCATGAGACGAAGTCTTGTTCTGAAAGCCTGGGTTGGGTGGGTGGGAAGATCCATTGCCACCTTTGCTCTTCTGCTGATAAGGCTGAAGGAACGGAGGAGGAGGAGGCAACCAATACTTTTGCTGCTTAGTTGCCACTTGAGTTGAGGAAGAAGGAGTTGCATCCTTGACTCGTTTCTTGGAAGCATCGCACTTGAGCTGAGCAGTCTCTTGTTTCAGTGCCATGTTGTAGAACTCATCGTACTTCTTTGGCTCGAAAAGCACGAGAGCTAGTTGCAGATCTTCTCTCAGACCACCTCTGAACTGATAAATCATGCTCTTCTCGTCAGGGACATCTTGCTTGGCGAAACGAGCGAGCTTCTGGAACAAGATGTTATACTGGTAAATAGACAAGCTGCCTTGCTTCAGATTGCGGAACTCCTCACGCTTGCTCTCAACAACACTCTGAGGAATGTGGTGAGCTTTGAAGTCTTGGCGGAATTCATCCCAGGTAATCACACGACCTCCTCTGGAATCTTTGTATTGCTGATACCACTCTGCAACTTGGTCTTTGAGTTGGAACGAGGCAAACTTGACAAAGTCCTTAGGCCTGACGTTGCTGCACTCGAAATGCTTGCAGATATCCATGAGCCAATCATCAGCGTCTGTTGCCTCGACACAGTTACTGAAGGTCTTTGGCTGGTTTGCGAGGAACTGGTTGAGTGTAGCAAACTGATTCTGATTGTTGCCATGGCCTTGATTTCCTTGGTTGCGCTCTTGCAAGAGTTGCATAAGCATTTGCGAGTTGGCGTTGGTACCAGCCATCATAGCTTGCCATGCCTCCGGAGGTGGAGGTGGTGGCGGCGGTTCAGGATTCTGACGCGTTGGAGGAGCCATCCTGAAGAGGGTGACATCCGTTAGCATCTTGACAGACATATATTCAAGCTGAATCAAATGGATCAAAATTGCAACATATAGTCTTAACATCCGAACAAGAATGAACGAATGCATTCCAAATTAAATGGTCACACTTCTATAAATTGAGAAACCACTTAGATAGAGGTAGATGAATAAAACAACAAGGTACAGACAAGAACAAATACTTGGTAAGGATTACCCAATCACGAACCAAATATTTGCGGAAGAAATACTAGAGCTACATGAATTCCCACCTATGAAACTCCCAAAATTTTCCGGTTATGCAATCAGGTGTTTGGGATACAGGGGAAGCATAATATCTCACCCAAAACTAGCAAATCCTACATCCAGTTGTATCCATCCTTCAAAACATAACCAAGAAACCTTCGGAAATCATTTACCTCAACCTTAGAAAATCATCCGTTATACGAGTTATGGCAATACTCCTGAACTCCCGCCCCAGTACTGGGTGGCGTCGAGGTTATCTCACCAACAACTGCATAAAAGAGATTTTTGATGTCGGCGAAACTCAAGTATTCCAGAATTGCAACGATAAAATTGTGACGACAACACCTCGGAACTCAACTCCCCGGGACACTGCCACAACCCCTAAATGTCAGGAGGCACCAAGAACAATGTTCTCGTCACAAAACCATCGGAACGATTCCAAGATACCCGCGTGATCCTAAATTTTTTTAGTGAAATTTGAGAAGAGAAGAGTCAAAACTCTACGTCAGGATGCCTCACCATAGCGACGAAGGGACTGAGGAGTAAAAAGAATCCTACTCTCCGATATATATAATCCTAAAAGACTCAAAACATTTTTCTAGACTCAACAACGCCAACGATTCGATTAAGCAGGGGGCTCCTAAGTCGGGGAAGGCTCTGATTACCAACTTGTAACACCCACGATGCGGCTATATCTCCCACGTGTCGGAGCATGACTTAGAGGCATAACCGCATTGTAGGCAATGTCGCAAGAGGGGTAATCTTTACACATCCAATGTACTGGATAAGAAAAGAGGTACATAGTTGGCTTACAATCGCCACGTCACACAATACATAAATATATCATTACAATCATCCAGATACAATCATGGTCCGACTATGGAACCAAAATAAAGACAACCCCAAATGCATAATATCCCCGATCGCCCCAACTGGGCTCCACTACTGATCATCTGGAAAGGAAACATAGTATCGTCCTGAGTCCTCATCGAACTCCCACTTGAGCTCAGTCGCATCTCCTGGAACGGTATCATCGGTCCCTGCATCTAGTTTTGAAGTAACCAATGAGTCACGAGGACTCAGCAATCTCACACCCTCGTGATCAAGACTATTTAAGCTTATAGGTAGGGAAAAAGTATGAGGTGGAGCTGCAGCAAGCACTAGCATATATGGTGGCTAACATACACAAATGAGAGCGAGAAGAGGAGGCAAAGCACGGTCGAGAATCTATGATCAAGAAGTGATCCTAGAATAGCCTACGTTCAAGCATAACACGAGACCATGTTCTCTTCCCGGACTCCACCGAACCATCACGGCTACACACGCTGTTGATTCATTTTAGTTAAGTTAAGTTTCAGGTTTTCTACAACCGGACATTAACAAATTCCCATCTTCCCATAACCGCGGGCATGGCTTTCGAAAGTTCAAATCCCTGCAGGGGTGTCCCAACTTAGCCCATCACAAGCTCTCACGGTCAACGAAGGATATTCCTTCTCCCAAGACAACCCGGTCAGACTCGGAATCCCGGTTACAAGACATCTCTACAATGGTAAAACTAAACCAGCAAAACCGCCCGAATGTGCCGACAAATCCCGATAGGAGCTACACATATCTCGTTCTCAGGGCACACTCGGATGAGACATCCTACGAGTAAAACCAACCCTCAAGTTGCCCCGAGGTGGCCCCATAGTCTACTCAGTTCGGACCAACACTCAGAGGAGCACTGGCCCGGGGGGGTTAAAATAAAGATGACCCTTGAGTCCGCGGAACCCAAGGGAAAAGAGGCTAGGTGGCAAATGGTAAAACCAAGGTTGGGCCTTGCAGGAGGAGTTTTATTCAAGGCGAACTATCAATGGGTTCCCATTATGACCCAACCATTTAAGGAACGCAAAATCAAGGAACATAACGCCGGTATGACGGAAACTAGGGCGGCAAGAGTGGAACAAAACTCCAGGCATAAGGCCGAGCCTTCCACCCTTTACCAAGTGTATAGATGCATTAAGGTAAACAATATATAATAATGATATCCCAACAAATAAACATGTTCCAACAAGGAACAAACTCCAAACTTCACCTGCAACTAACAACGCTATAAGAGGGGCTGAGCAAAGTGGTAACATAGCCAACCAACGGTTTGCTAGGACAAGGTGGGTTAGAGGTTTGACATGGCAATATGGGAGGCATGATAAGCATGTGGTAGGTATCGTAGCATAGGCATAGCAATAGAGTGAGAAACTAGCAAGCAAAGATAGAAGTGATTTCGAGGGTATGGTCATCTTGCCTGCAAAGTTCTCTGAGTTGACGTTAGCTTGATCCTCGTAAGCGTACTCAACTGGTTCCTCGATCACGTACTCGTCTCCCGGCTCTACCCAAAGCAAGAACACAAACAAAGGGAACCACAATCAACCATGGTGCAATGCACAAGCAACATGATGCAAAACATGGCATGATATGCGGGACGTGATATGAAATGCATATGCATGCTTCGGAAAGGAAAGATTAAACCTGGCCTCAACTTGGAAAACCAAGAGTGCCGCTGGAAATATGAGTTGATTTCGGTCGAAATCGATATAAAGATCACCGGAATCGGATGCACGGTTTGGAAATGACAAGCAAAACAATAATGGCACCAAGCTGCGATTAACAGCACGAGGCCATCTAAATGCATCAAGAACAACAAGCTACTGCACTCTAACATAACAACAAAGCACATGGCAGTGATCCACTCAAGATGCTTGACAAAAGATAAACACTGAGCTATGGCTAATTCACTCAATAGCAGGTTCAAACAAGCATGGCAAAAGTGCAAAAGATATGAGGTTCACGGACTTAGTGAAAATAACAACATGTCAGGATTTAACATCAGGAAGCAATGTTTAGAGCAAGATAACAACATGCTACAGGAAGATATCATGGCAAAGCTAGGCATGGAATGAAGCTACTCAAAGCATACAATGGCAACCATGTGAACATAGCAAGTTTCGTTAACAGATTCAGACTTAGCAGAAAACTGGAACATGGCAAAACAGAATTACGTAGGCATGTTTGCGAGCTCGATGCACTCACCACAAGGCATTGCATGACAAGCTAAGCATACACCCAGCAAGTAGACATGATAAATAAGCTAACCATGGCAAGAACGACCTCATAGCATGCACGGATAAACTATAACAACCTCGGCAAAATTGCTTAACATGTAAACAATCTGCCAGGAATATTTTATAGCAAAAGTAGAGCAAGATTGAGTCATGCTAGGGTGCTCCATAATAGCAAGCAAAGACATGGATGGATAGAGCATAACATTATCTCAAAATCACCCTTACTGAACATGCTCAAAAGAGGCATGGATCTCTCTGTAGCAACAAGAATACATGGCATAAAAATATTATGAGGGAAAAGACTTAGAAGAATTCTAAGTCCCTGAAATCAGCAACATCATGAGAGCTACTTTGCATGCTTGTGCTAGTCACCACAAAGATCACAAAAATACCTGGCATACACCCCTGTAAAGATGGCATGGCATACTTCAAAATACATGTAGGGCTCAAGTTCATAGGAGGCACACATTAAACATGGCAAAAATGACAAATGTCCAATCTCTGATAAGAATCAGAACCTAACATTACATAGCACTCTTGCAACAACATTTAAGGCATCAATATGAACTCAAATGAACATGGTGCAATGCAATGAAATGAAGTACACATCGGGACGAACAATTTGATATGCTACACGCCTAAAACGGAGCCACGGGTGCAAAGATATGACATGATGAAAAACGCTAAAATTACTAGGGACTTAGAGGAGGAACGAAGTCAACCCTAGGGTTTCCTGGCAGATCTGGATCGGGCGGCATGCTGCACGGGGATGGCCGGGGAAGATCTCGCCGGAGACGGGGCGACGGCGGCCGGAGTTGGACGGGGAGCCACGGCGGGGCGGATCCGGCCACGGGCTCGCCGGAGCGGACGGCGGACGGGCGCGGCGTCGCGGTTGGCAACGGCGGAGGGGCGACCGGGCGGCGCGCGGCGGCTGGCGACCGAGGAGGCGGCGCTCGCCGGCGAGGATGGCAGGCGGCGGTGCGGCGAGCGAAGACGGCGGGGTCGAG
>NC_041382.1:606913396-606928357 GCF_002162155.2 Triticum dicoccoides | reverse complement strand
GAGGGAGCCTGGCGGCGGCGACGCGCGGGCCGGGAGGGCCTTCCCTGGGCCGCGCGGGCCGGCGTGGGGGAGACGGCGGCGGTGACACTTGGTGGCGCGGGAGTGGCCGAGGCGGCTGGGCGGACGCGTCCGGTCCGTTCCGGACGTGTCCGGCGGCGCGGGGAGGAAGAGGCTAGGGTTAGGGATCCAGATTTTTTGGTGGAGGTGCCTTTTTATACATAGGAGGAGGTAGGAGGCTCCAAATTGAGCATGATTTTCGGCCACGTGATCGTGATCGAACGACCGAGACAATGGAGGGGTCTTAGGTGGGTTTTGGGCCACTTTGGAGAGGTGTTGGGCTGCAACACACACGAGGCCTTCTCGGTTCCTCGGTTAACCGTTGGAGTATCAAACGAAGTCCAAATGGCACGAAACTTGACAGGTGGTCTACCGGTTGTAAACCAAGGCCGCTTGGCAAGTCTCGGTCCAATTCGGGAACGTTTAACACCCGCACACGAAAAGAGGTAAAAGGGGACACCGGAGGACATAGGTGCATCGGAATGCAAAATGGACAACGGGGAAAATGCTCGGATGCATGAGACGAACACGTATGAAAATGCGATGCACATGATGACATGATATGAGATGCATGACACAGACAAAAGCAACACGGAGACAAAACCCAACAACGAGGAAATATCATAACTTAGTGCCAGAAATGGCAAGAGTTGGAATACAAATATGGCAGGTTACATCTGGGGCGTTACAGTACCCCCAAACGATCAGATACGGAGCGAAAACCCTAATTCCACTGCCGTAACTTTCTATATCCACGAGATCCCATCTCGGGGCCTGTTCCGGAGCTCCGCCAGAGGGGGCATAGATCATGGAGGGCTTCTACATCAACACCATAGCCCTTCCGATGAAGTGTGAGTAGTTTACCTCAGACCTACGGGTCCATAGTTATTAGCTAGATGGCTTCTTCTCTCTTTTTGGATCTCAATACAAAGTTCCCCCCTCTCTTGTGGAGATCTATTCGATGTAATCTTCTTTTGTGGTGTGTTTGTTGAGACCGATGAATTGTGGGTTTATGATCAAGTTTATCTATGAATAATATTTGAATCTTCTCTGAATTCTTTTATGTATGATTGGTTATCTTTGCAAGTCTCTTCGAATTATCAGTTTGGTTTGGCCTACTAGATTGATCTTTCTTGCAATGGGAGAAGTGCTTAGCTTTGGGTTCAATCGTGTGATGTCCTTTCCAAGTGACAGTAGGGGCAGCAAGGCATGTATTGTATTGTATTGTATTTTTACCATCGAGGATAACAAGATGGGGTTTATTTCATATTGCTTGAGTTTATCCCTCTACATCATGTCATCTTGCTTAAGGCGTTACTCTGTTCTTATGAACTTAATACTCTAGATGCATGCTGGATAGCGGTCGATGTGTGGAGTAATAGTAGTAGATGCACGCAGGAGTCGGTCTACTTGTTTTGGATGTGATGCCCATATACATGATCATACCTAGATATTCTCATAACTATGCTCAATTCTGTCAATTGCTCAATAGTAATTTGTTCACCCACCATAAAATACTTATGCTCTTGAGAGAAGCCACTAGTGAAACCTATGGCCCCCGGGTGTATCTTCCATCATATTAATCTTCCAACACTTAGTTATTTTCATTGCCTTTTATTTTACTTTGCATCTTTATCATAAAAATACCAAAAAATATTACCTTATCAATTCTATCAGATCTCACTCTCGTAAGTGACCGTGTTGGGATTGACAACCCCTTATCGCGTTGGTTGCGAGGATTTATTTGTTTTGTGCAGGTGCGAGGGACTCGCGCGTAGCCTCCTACTGGATTGATACCTTGGTTCTAAAAAACCGAGGTAAATACTTATGCTACTTTGCTGCATCACCCTTTCCTCTTCAAGGGAAAACCAACGCAGTGCTCAAGAGGTAGCAATAGTTTTGTTTCTTTTCTTTGGTGGTCGAGAGGAGAAGACCATGATTAAAATGCTGAGTGGCTCTCATATGCATTATTGTTGATCTAACAAAAAGCCCATATTACCTTGTCTTCTCTCTTGAATTGAATGCTTGCAGATTCCAGCTTAGTCCAATGAGCGTGCACTATTATTATTATTATCCACATCGTTCGGTCGTGCAAGTGAAAGGCAGTAATGATGATTATATGATGAACTTATTGAGATGAGAAAAGCTGGTATGAACTCGACCTCTCTTGTTTTTGTAAATATGATTAGTTCATCGTTCCTGATTCAGCCTATTATGAAAGAAACATGTTTGCAATGACAATTAGAGATTATAGTTGCTTATGCCATGCTTAATTAGCTAGGAGTTTATAATGGTTTACCTTGCGTGCCAACATGCTATTAAAATGGTTGTGATGTGGTATGATAGGGTGGTATCCTCTTTTGAATTATTCGAGTGGCTTAACTTGGCACATGTTCACGCATGTAGTTAAAACAAAATCAACATAGCCTCTATGATATTTATGTTCATGGTGCATTATATCCTACTCATGCTTGCATTCGGTGTTGATTAATTTTAATGCATGTTCATGACTATTGTCGCACTCTAGCTGGTCGCTTCCCAGTCTTTTTCTAGCCTTCACTTGTACTAAGCGGGAATATTGCTTGTGCATCCAATTCCATAAACCCCAAAGTTATTCCATATGAGTCCACCATACCTACCTATACACGGTACCTACTGATAACCCACAAGTATAGGGGATCGTAACAGTTTTCGAGGGTAGAGTATTCAACCCAAATTTATTTATTCGACACAAGGGGAGCCAAAGAATATTCTCAAGTATTAGCAGCTCAGTTGTCAATTCAACCACACCTGGAAACTTAATATCTGCAGCAAAGTGTTTAGTAGCAAAGTAATATGATAGAAGTGGTAACGGTAGCAAAAGTAATGTTTTTGGTATTTTTGTAGTGATGATAGCAATAGCAATGGAAAAGAAAATAAGCGAGGAACAATATATGGAAAGCTCGTAGGCAATGGATCAGTGATGGAGAATTATGTCGGATGCGGTTCATCATGTAACAGTCATAACCTAGGGTGACACAGAACTAGCTCCAGTTCATCAATGTAATGTAGGCATGTATTCCAAATATAGTCATACGTGCTTATGGAAAAGAACTTGCATGACATCTTTTGTCCTACCCTCCCGTGGCAGCGGGGTCCTTACGAAAACTAAGGGACATTAAGGCCTCCTTTTAATAGAGTACCGGAACAAAGCATTAACACATAGTGAATACATGAACTCCTCAAACTACGGTCATCACCGGTAAGTATCCCGATTATTGTCACTTCGGGGTTAACGGATCATAACACATAATAGGTGACTATAGACATGCAAGATAGGATCAAGAACTCTCATATATTGATGAAAACATAATAGGTTCAGATCTGAAATCATGGCACTCGGGCCCTAGTGACAAGCATTAAGCATAGCAAAGTCATAGCAATATCAATCTCAGAACATAGTGGGTACTAGGGATCAAACCCTAACAAAACTAACTCGATTACATGATAGATCCCATCCAACCCATCACCTCTCCGGAGGATGGTTGATGATGACGATGGCGACGGATTCCCCTCTCCAGAGCCCCGAACGGACTCCAGATCAGCCCTCCCGAGAGGTTTTAGGGCTTGGCGGCGGCTCTGTATCGTAAAACGCGATGATTTCTTCTCTCTGATTTGTTTCTCCCTGAAACCAAACATGTAGAGTTGGAGTTGGAGTCGGAGGAGCTCCAGGGGGCCCACGAGGTAGGGGGCGCGCCCCCACCCTCGTGGACAGGTGGTGGGGCCCCTGGCCTTCATCTTTTGCAAGGATGTTTTATATTTTCCAAAAAGGTGTTCCGTGAAGTTTCAGGTCATTCCAAGAACTTCTGTTTCTGCACATAAATAACATCATGGTAATTCTGCTAAAAACAGCGTCAGTCCGGGTTAGTTCCATTCAAATCATGCAAGTTAGAGTCCAAAACAAGGGCAAAAGTGTTTGGAAAAGTAGATACGATGGAGACGTATCAACTCCCCCAAGCTTAAACCTTTGCTTGTCCTCAAGCAATTCAGTTGACAAACTGAAAGTGATAAAGAAAAACTTTTACAAACTCTGTTTGCTCTTGTTGTTGTAAATATGTAAAGCCAGCATTCAAGTTTTCAGCGAATATTATAACTAACCACATTCACAATAACGCTCAGGTCTCAAGTTTAGTCATATCAATGGCATAATCAACTAGCGAGCAATAATAATAAATCTCGGATGACAACACTTTCTCAAAACAATCATAATATGATATAACAAGATGGTATCTCGCTAGCCCTTTCTGAGACCGCAAAACATAAATGGAGAGCACCTTTAAAGATCAAGGACTGACTAGACATTGTAATTCATGGTAAAAGAGATTCAGTCAAGTCATACTCAATGTAAACTAACGGTAATGAATGCAAATGACAGTGGTGCTCTCCAACTGGTGCTTTTTAATAAGAAGATGATGAATCAACATAAAAGTAAATAGATAGGCCCTTCGCAGAGGGAAGTAGGGATTTGTAGAGGTGCTAGAGCTCGGTTTTGAAATAGAGGTGAATAATATTTTGAGCGGTATACTTTCATTGTCAACATAACAACCAAGAGATGGCGATATCTTCCATGCTACACACATTATAGGTGGTTCCCAAACAGAATGGTAAAGTTTATTCTCCCCCTTCCACCAACAAGCATCAATCCATGGCTTGCTCGAAACAACGAGTGCCTCCAACTAACAAGAGTCCCAGGGGGAGTTTTGTTTGCAATTATTTTGATTTAGTTTGCATAAAGCATGGGACTGGGCATCCCGGTGACCAGCCACTTTCTCGTGAGTGAGGAGCGGAGTCCACTCCTCTTGAGAATAACCAGCCTAACATGGAAGATACAAACAACCCTAGTCGATACATGAGCTATTCGAGCATACAAAACAGGATATTTATTTGAAGGTTTAGAGTTTGGCACATACGAATTTACTTGGAACGGCAGGTAGATACCGTATATAGGTAGGTATGGTGGACTCATGTGGAATAACTTTGGGGTTAACGGAGTTGGCTGCACCAGCAGTATTCCCGCTTAGTGCAGGTGAAGGCTAGCAAAAGACTGATAAGCGACCAGCTAGAGAGAGACAACAATCATGAACATGCATTAAAATTAATCAACACCGAATGCAAGCATGAGTAGGATATAACTCATAGCTAATCAAGCATGGCACAAGAAACTATGATCTCTAGTTGTCATTGCAAACATGTTTATTCATAATAGGCCGAATCAGGAACGATGAACTAATCATATTTACAAAAACAAAAGTGGTCGAGTTCATACCAGCCTTTCTCATCTCAGTCAGTCCATCATATATCGTCATAATTGCCTTTCACTTGCACGACCGAATGATGTGAATAATAATAGTGCTCGTGCATTGGACTAAGCTGGAATCTGCAAGAATTCAATAAATAGGAGAAGACAAGGCAATATGGGCTATTTTGTCAGATAAACAATTATGCATATAAGAGCCACTTCAACAATTTAATTATGGTCTTATCCTATCGACCCCAAAGAAAAGAAAAGAAATAAAACTATTTACACGGGAAAGCTCCCAACAAGCAAAAGAAGAACATGAAATATTTTTGGGTTTTCTTTTTAATTACTACTACAAGCATTGAAATTAAAACTAGCTAAAAGCTACAACTAATTTTTTTGGTTTTTCTTAAGGTTTATCAAACACACAAGAAGAAAGCATAAAAAGGAAATAAACTAGCATGGATGATACAATGAAAAAGTATGAGCACTGACATCTAGCAATGAGTGTGTGAACATAAATGTAATGTCAGTGGGAAATACGTACTCCCCCAAGCTTACGCTTTTGGCCTAAGTTGGTCTATGGCCACGGCTGGCCTGGCGGATATCCATAATAATAGTTGGGGTCGTACTGCGAAGAGGAAGAAGACTCCGATTGCCACTGGTTGGCAATCATCTCCGGATCCCACTGGTAATTAGACTATCGTGGAGGATCAACTTGTGGTTCCGGCTCTGGCCCTGTGGCTGATGTAGGGTTCTGATAGGCGTGAATAGCCTCTAATGGAACAAGGTACTGGCCTGCAGATAAATCAAACAAGGAAGGAGCAGGCAGGGTAATAGTCTAAGGATGATGTTTATCAAAGAACAATTTGTATTTAAGCTCTCCTTCCCTATTCTTAACAATAAAATCATGTGCCACCATACTCTTATAATATAAATAAACACGAGGCGGCACTTTTTCTTCCATCTCATAATGCCTAATAGGTATGTTAAAATGTGCAGCCAGGCGTGAAGCATAGATGCCTCCAAAGATGGGGCCCTTTGTACGGTCCGTTTAGCAATAATGCCGCCCATACTAACAGAGTTATCACTGAATAAACCATGGAGAAAAATAATAATATCAGGAACACTAAGGTTTCCACAGTTTCCGCGACCAATTAAGCAATGACTAGCAAATAATGCAAAATAGCGTCAAACAGGAAAATGTATGCTAGTGATTCGTGCATCAGAAATCTTCCTTGTTTCCCCTTCAGTGATGATATCAATAAACCCATCCACATCGCTGTGATGTGGTTCCTTTGTCGTGCCCTCGAAAGGTCCCAAACAAACCCGACAAAAATCATAAAGTGACATCTCCTTATGTTCATCATATAAATAAAACTCCACCGTAGGTGGTGAGCTCCTAGAATGGAAATGAAAGTTTTGCACAAAGATATTTGTGAGTAGGAGGTACTGATCGCGTTGGTCATGGAGGAAAGCGGTGAGGCCTGCATTCTTAGCCAATTCATAAAAATCTTCATAAATCCCGACTGCTCTCAAGAAATCATTGAAAGGCCATTCACACGATCGAACCTCCATGGTGCGAGGCAAATTATACTTGGGCTTCTATGCCTTTTCCTTCGAACTTCGGCTCAATGAGCCCCTCAAAAGTATCTTCATTATTTTCTAAAAAATTCTGAAATTTTTAGTAACTTCAAAATAAAAGTAAACCAAACTCAATAATATTGATAGCAGCTACTCCTACAAGTGCCTAGAGCCTATATCATGCATCAAAACTACTTGGAACCATATAAATTTGACATGCAAGCTCAAGAACATGGTCACCTAGGCAGCACAAATTTGCAATGAATAAAGCACTAGAACAAAAACTAATTGGACCAATGGAGGAGTCACATACCAAGGAACAATCTCCCCAAGCAGTTTTGTGAGAGGTGCTTTGAGCAAGGAGATCGAAAATGGCAGCAAAATGAGCTTGGACTCGGGTATGAACTTGATATTCGTGTTTGTGGGAGGAAGAAGGAGTGTGTGGGTGAAAGGATAAGTGGAGGAGGGCCACCGTGGGCCCACGAGGCAGGGGGCGCGCCCAGGGGGGTAGGGCGCGCCCTCCACCCTCGTGGCCAGGTGGATGACCCTCCTGATGTGTTCTCAGTGTCAAATATTCTCAAATATTCTAGAAAAAATCATATTTAAATTTCAGGGCATTTGGAGAACTTTTATTTTCGGGGTATTTTTATATTGCACGGATAATCAGATAACAGACAGAAAAATACTTTTTTATTTTATTTAATATAAATAACAGAAAGTAAAAGTGGGGTACAGAAGTTTGTGCCTTCTAGTTTCATCCTTCTCATGCTCATCAAAAGGAATCCACTAACATGGTTGATTAGGTCTTGTTAACAAACTCATTCCCAATAACATGGAACCGGAGAAATTTCGAATAACACTATGTTACCTCAATGGGGATATGCACATCCCCAATAATAAGAATATCGTATTTCCTCTTGATAGTAGGAAGAGGAAATTCAAAACCTCCAAATATAATCGATGGAATTTTTCCAATAGATTTTATACTATGAACTTGAGGTTGTTTCCTCGGAAAGTGTACCGTATGCTCACTACCATTAACATGAAAAGTGACATTGCCTTTAGTGCAATCAATAACAGCCCATGTAGTGTTCAAGAAGGGTCTTCCAAGAATAATAGACATAGTATCGTCCTTGGGGATATCAATAATAACAAAGTCTGTTAAAATAGTAATGTTTGCAACTACAACAGGCACATCCTCACAAATACCGACAGGTATAGCAGTTGATTTATCATCCATTTGCAAAGATATTTCAGTAGGTGTCAACTTATTCAAATCAAGTCTACGATATAAAGAGAGAGGCATAACACTAACACTGGCTCCAAGATCACATAAAGCAGTTTTAACATAATTTCTTTTAATGGAGCATGGTATAGTGGGTACTCCTGGATCTCCAAGTTTCTTTGGTATTCCACCCTCAAAAGTATAATTAGCAAGCATGGTGGAAATTTCAGCTTCTAGTATATTTCTTTTATTAGTAACAATATCTTTCATATACTTAGCATAAGGATTCATTTTGAGCATATTAGTTAATCGCATACGCAAAAAGATAGGTCTAATCATTTCAGCAAAGCGCTCAAAATCCTCATCATCCTTTTTCTTGGATGGTTTGGGAGGAAAAGGCATGGGTTTCTGAACCCAAGGCTCTCTTTCTTTTCCATGTTTCCTAGCAACAAAGTCTTTCTTATCATAACGTTCATTCTTTGATTGTGGGTTATCAAGATCAATAGCAGGTTCAATTTCTATATAATTATCATTACTAGGTTGAGCATCATCATGAATATTATCATTAACATTATCACTAGTTTCAGGTTCATTACCAGATTGTGTTTCAACATCAGAAATAGAAATATCATTTGGATTCTCAGGTGTTTCAGCAATAGGTCCACTAGAAGCATGCAAAGTCCTATCACTTTTCTTTTTCTTTCTATTAGAAGGACTAGGTGCATCTACATTATTTCTCTGAGAATCTTGCTCAATTCTCTTAGAGTGGCCTTCAGGATACAGAGGTTCCTGAGTCATTCTACCACCTCTAGTCATAACTCTAACAACATTATCATTATTTTTACTATTCAATTCATTGAGCAAATCATTTTGAGCTTTAAGTACTTGTTCTACTTGAGTGGTAACCATAGAAGCATGTTTACTAATAAGTTTAAGTTCACCTTTGACATTAGCCATATAATCACCCAAGTGTTCAAGCATATTTGAATTGTATTTCAATTGTCTACCAAAATAAGCATTAAAATCTTCTTGCTTAGCCATAAATTTATCAAACTCATCTAAGCATGGGGTAGCAAACTTAGTAAATGGGATTTCAGCTTTAGCATATCTATAGAGAGAATTTACCTTTACTACCTGTGTCGGGTTATCAAGACCATGTTTTTCTTCAACATGCGGTAAATTAAGACCATGTATTTCTTCAATAGGACATAAATTCTTAACAGCTTCAGCTTTAATACCTTTTTCTTTCATAGATTTCTTTGCCTCTTGCATATCTTCAGGACTGAGAAATAGAATACCCCTCTTCTTCGGAGTTGGTTTAGGAATAGGCTCAGGAACTGGCTCAGGAAGTGTCCAATTATTTTCATTTTCCAACATATTATTCAATAGAATTTCAGCTTCATCCGACGTTCTTTCCCTGAAAACAGAACCAGCACAACTATCCAGGTAATCTCTGGAAGCATCGGTTAGTCCATTATAAAAGATATCAATTTTTCATTTTTCTTAAGAGGATGATCAGGCAAAGAATTAAGTAATTGGAGAAGCCTCTCCCAAGCATGTGGGAGACTCTCTTCTTAAATTTACACAAAATTATATATATCCCTTAAAGCAGCTTGTTTCTTATGAGCAGGGAAATATTTAGCAGAGAAGTAATAAATCATATCCTGGGGACTACGCACACAACCAGTATCAAGAGAATTAAACCATATCTTAGCTTCACCCTTTAATGAGAACGGAAATATTTTAAGGATATAAAAGTAGCAAGTTCTCTCATCATTAGTTAACAGGGTGGCTATATCATTTAATTTAGTAAGATGTGCCACAACAGTTTCAGATTCATAGCCATGAAAAGGATCAGATTCAACCAAAGTAATTATATCAGGTTCAACAGAGAATTCATAATCCTTATCGGTAACACAGATAGGTGAAGTAGCAAAAGCAGTGTCAGTTTTCATTCTAGCATTTAGAGATTGCTTATTCCATTTAGCTTATAACCTCTTGAGTTCGTATCTATCTTTGCAAGCTAAAATAGCTAAAGAAGCTTCTTTATCAAAAATATAACCCTTAGGAATAACAGGCAAGTCTTCATCATTACTTTCATCAGTATTATCAGATTCAATATTTTCATTCTCTCTAGCCCAAGAAAGTTGTTCATCAAGAAATTCACCAAGTGGCACAGTAGTATCAAGCATAGAAGTAGTTTCATCATAAGTATCATGCATAGCAAAAGTGGCATCATCAATAACATGCGACATATCAGAATGAATAGCAGAAGCAGGTTTAGGTGTAGCAAGCTTACTCAAAACAGAAGGTGAATCAAGTGCAGAGGTAGATGGCAGTTCCTTACCTCCCCTCGTAGTTGAGGGATAAATCTTGGTTTTTGGATCTCTCAAGATCTTCATAATGATAAGCAGATATAAATCCCAAGTGACTCAAAGAATAGAGCTATGCTCCCCGGCAACGGCGCCAGAAAATAGTCTTGATAACCCACAAGTATAGGGGATCGCAACAGTTTTCAAGGGTAGAGTATTCAACCCAAATTTATTGACTCGACACAAGGGGAGCCAAAGAATATTCTCAAGTATTAGCAGCTCAGTTGTCAATTCAACCACACCTGGAAACTTAATATCTGCAGCAAAGTGTTTAGTAGCAAAGTAATGTGATAGTAGTGGTAACGGTAGCAAAAGTAATATTTTTGGTATTTTGTAGTGATGATAGCAATAGCAACGGAAAAGTAAATAAGCGAGGAACAATATATGGAAAGCTCGTAGGCAATGGATCACTGATGGAGAATTATGTCAGATGCGGTTCATCATGTAACAGTCATAACCTAGGGTGACACAGAACTAGCTGCAGTTCATCAATGTAATGTAGGCATGTATTCTGAATATAGTCATACGTGCTTATGGAAAAGAACTTGCATGACATCTTTTGTCCTACCCTCCCGTGGCAGCGGGGTCCTTACGGAAACTAAGGGATATTAAGGCCTCCTTTTAATAGAGTACCGGAACAAAGCATTAACACATAGTGAATACATCAACTCCTCAAACTACGGTCATCACCGGTAAGTATCCCGATTATTGTCACTTCGGGGTTAACGGATCATAACACATAATAGGTGACTATAGACTTGCAAGATAGGATCAAGAACTCTCATATATTGATGAAAACATAATAGGTTCAGATCTGAAATCATGGCACTCGGGCCCTAGTGACAAGCATTAAGCATAGCAAAGTCATAGCAACATCAATCTCAGAACATAGTGGATATTAGGGATCAAACCCTAACAAAACTAACTCAATTACATGATAGATCACATCCAACCCATCACCGTCCAGCAAGCCTACGATGGATTACTCATGCACGGCGGTGAGCATCATGAAATTGGTGATGGAGGATGGTTGATGATGATGATGGCGACGGATTCCCCTCTCCGGAGCCCCGAACGGACTCCAGATCAGCCCTCCCGAGAGGTTTTAGGGCTTGGCGGCGGCTCTGTATCGTAAACGTGATGATTTCTTCTCTCTGATTTTTTATCCCCGAAACCAAATATATAGAGTTGGAGTTGGAGTCGGAGGAGCTCCAGTGGGCCCATGAGGTAGGGGGCGCGCCCCCACCCTCGTGGACAGGTGGTGGGCCCCCTTGGCCTTCATCTTTTGCAAGGATTTTTTATATTTTCCAAAAAGGTGTTCCGTGAAGTTTTAGGTCATTCTGAGAACTTTTGTTTCTGCAGATAAATAACATCATGGTAATTCTGCTGAAAACAACGTCAGTCCAGGTTAGTTCCATTCAAATCATACAAGTTAGAGTCCAAAACAAAGGCAAAAGTGTTTGGAAAAGTAGATACGACGAAGACGTATCACCTACCTGGCGTTCCAAGTAAATTTGTTTGTGCCAAACTCTAAACCTCAAATAAACATTATGTTTTGTATGGTCGAATAGCTCATGTATCAACTAGGGATGTCTGTATCCTCCATGCTAGGCAGGTTATTCTCAAGAGGAGTGGACTTCGCTCCTCACTCACGAGAAAATGGCGGGTCACCGGGATGCCTAGTCCCATGCTTTATGCAAATCAAATCAAAATAACTACAAACAAAACTCCCCCGGGACTCTTGTTAGTTGGAGGCACTCGTTGTTTCGAGCAAGCCATGGATTGATGCTTGTTGGTGGAGGGGGAGTATAAACTTTACCATTCTGTTTGGGAACCGCCTATAATGTGTGTAGCATGGAAGATATCAAGATCTCTCGGTTGTTATGTTGACAATGAAAGTATACCGCTCAAAATATTAGTCATATCTATTTCAAAACGAGCTCTAGCACCTCTACAAATCCCTGCTTCCCTCTGCGAAGGGCCTATCCGTTTACTTTTATGTTGAGTCATCATCCTCTTATTAAAAAGCACCAATTGGAGAGCACCACTGTCATTTGCATCCATTACTGTTAGTTTACATTGAGTATGACTTGACTGGATCTCTTTTACCATGAATTATAATGTCTAGTCAGTCCTTGATCTTTAAAGGTGCTCTGCATTTATGTTTTGCGGTCTTAGAAAGGGCTAGCGAGATACCATCTTGTTATATCGTATTATGATTGTTTTGAGAAAGTGTTGTCATTTGAGATTTATTATTATTGCTCGCTAGTTGATTATACTATTGATATGAGTAAACATGAGACCTAAATGTTATTGTGAATATGGTTAGTTCATAATCTTTGCTAAAAACTTGAATGCTGGCTTTACATATTTACAACAACAAGAGCAAACAGAGTTTGTAAAAGTTTTTCTTTATCACTTTTAGTTTATCAACTGAATTGCTTGAGGACAAGCAAAGATTTAAGCTTGGCGGAGTTGATATGTCTCCGTCGTATCTACTTTTCCAAACACTTTTGCCCTTGTTTTAGACTCTAACTTGCATGATTTGAATGGAACTAACCCGGACTGACGCTGTTTTCAGCAGAATTGCCGTGGTGTTATTTTGTGCAGAAATAAAAGTTCTCGGAATGAAGTGAAAATCAACGGAGATTATTTTTGGAATATATAAAAAATACTGGAAGAAAGATCCACGTTAGGGGCCCACACCCTGTCCATGAGGGTGGGGGTGCGCCCTACCCCCTGGGCACGCCCCCTGCCTCCTGGCCCCCCTGACGCTCCACCGACCTCAACTCCAACTCCATATATTCGTGTCCGGTGAGAAAAAAATCAAAGAGAAGGATTCATCGCGTTTTATGATACGGAGCCGCCGCCAAGCCCTAAACTTTCTTGGGAGGGCTGATCTGGAGTCCGTTCGGGGCTCCGGAGAGTGGAATCCGTCGCCATCATCATCATCATCAACCTTCCTCCGCCACCAATTTCATGATGCTCACCGCCGTGCGTGAGTAATTCCATCATAGGCTTGCTGGACGGTGATGGGTTGGATGAGATTTATCATGTAATCTAGTTAGTTTCGTTAGGGTTTGATCCCTAGTATCCACTATGTTCTGAGATTGATGTTGTTATGACTTTGTTATGCTTAATGCTTGTCACTAGGGCCCGAGTGCCATGATTTCAGATCTGAACCTATTATGTTTTCATGAATATATGTGAGCCCGCCAATAATGTTTTCATGATTTCATGATTTCAGATCTAAACCTATTATGTTTTCATGAATGATTGTCACTATCAGCTTCACTAGAGCCCGCCAATAATGTCATCTTACTTGGGGATGACCCTTTCTTAACTCTCTTTATGTCCCTCGGCGAAACATACGCTGGCGGCAGCGGCGGCGTTTGCTCCTTCTGATCAGCAGGGCGTAACAAGGGTGCATATGTCCTAACATGAGTAGTAGGGGTCGGCGTAACCACGGCGACCGCCATCTTCTCTTTCGCGGTTGTACTGTCTGTCCTCATCGCAGCAGGGATCACGGCGCTCATATCTAGCTCCTGGTTCAGATTTCTTCGCGCCGTCGAATCCTCCTTTACCTACCCGACACCATCAGCTTCGGTATCCTTCAGAGGGCTTGTAACTTCATCCATAATTCCATATCCTCCGGTTCATCACCCAATCCAGCTTCCTGCGAAGACCTCTTATGTGGTGGCGATTTCCCATGAGGTGGGCACTGCGGGGGAGCAGCACCCCGGCCGCCGGACCTCCCAGCTCTACCCCGTCCATGGGTCGAGCGAACACCTTGCGGTTCAGGAACTATCTCCCTCCGCCGAGCCAACATCCAGCCGCCCCATTGCATGTGTTTCTCCTCCCAAACTCCATCTCCACACTCCACGTGATTATGTCCCATCAGGCCACACACCTTACAAAAATAGGGGATCTTCTCATACTTGACAGGCGGTCTACCGATAGTAAACCAAGGCCGCTTGGCAAGTTTCGTACCATTTGGACTTCGTTTGATGCTCCAACGGTTAACCAAGGGACCGAGAAGGCCTCGTGTGTGTTGCAGCCCAACACCCTTCCAATTTGGCCCAAAACCCACCTAAACCTTCTCCATCATCTAGAGCGTTCGATCACAATCGCGTGGCCGAAAACCGCACCTCATTTGGACTCTCCTAGCTCCCTCTATGCCTATAAATAGCCCCTCCTCCGAAATTTCGGATCTCTTCCCCCGAAACCCTAATTTTTCCTCTCTCCTTGCGCCGCCGGACGAAATCCGGATGGCCGGACACGTCTGACCTGCGCAGCGCCGCCGCCCGCAGCCATTCAGGGCACGCCACGTGGCACCCCGGCGACCGCCGCCGCCGCGGCCCGCCAGGCCCATCGCAGGCCCGCGCGAGCCCACAGCCGCCGCCGCCTACCTCCCGCGCCTGGGAGCGCCCGACCTCCGGTGCCTC
>NC_041382.1:606864163-606913093 GCF_002162155.2 Triticum dicoccoides | reverse complement strand
GGCGCCGCCGCGGGCAGTTCGCCGCGCCGCCACGCCATCTCACCGGTGCCCGCACCTCGCCGCTACCCATCGCCTCGCCGCGCTCGCCGTCCGGCCCCGTTCCTCGGCGTCCGCGCCCGGATCTGGGGAGATCCGACCGGATCCGCCCCGGATCTGCCTCGCCGGCGCCGCCCCTGCCGTCTCCGGCGTCCTTCGCCGACGAGCCGGCCATCCTCGTGAACTTCCCCATTGACCACTGTTCACCCGAGGTCGGTTTCTTCAAAGTCCTCGAGATTTCCATGTTTCAAATGCCCATGTTCATCATGTCGTAACTTTGCATCCGTAGATCCGTTTTAGGTGTGTAGCATATCAAAATGTTCGCTCAGAGAGCACATCATTTCATCTCATTGCATCATTTTCATTTGAGCTCATCTTGATGCCCGAAATTCTGTTGGAAGAGAGCTATTTGAGTTAATTGTCAGATCTGCTCACCAAATAGCTATTTGTCATTTTTGCCATGATTATTGTGTGCATGATATGCTCCTGAGCTCTACATGAGTTTTGTTATATGCTTTGCCATCTTTCCAGAGATGCTATCCATGTATTTTTGTGATATGTGTGGTGACTAGCACAAGCTTGCAAAGTGGAGCGTTCGTTAATGCTGATTTCAGGGACTTAGCAATTCCACTAAGTCCTTGGACTGTTTTTATCAATATGCCATATGTTCATGTTGTTTCCTAGTGATCCGTGCCTCTTTTGAGGATGATCAGTAAGGATGTTTTGTTAATCTTGTAGTGTTATATCCATCCATGTATTTGTTTGCAATTATGGAGCACCCTAGCTTGAGTCATTCGAGCTCTACTTTTGCTATTTTGTAATTCCGGGCAGATTGTCTACTTGTTAGCGATTTTGCCGAGGATGTTGTAGTTGATCCGTGCATGCTATGTTGTTGTTCTTGCCATGTATAGCTTATATAATATGTATTCTTGATGGGTGTATGCTTAGTTTGTCATGCCTTGCTCTGTAGTGAGTGCATCGAGCTCGTAAACATGCCTACTCGTTAACAGATTTGCATGCTCCAGTTTTTCTCTAAGTCTGTAACTTGATTATGTTTTTGCCATGTTCACATGCTTGCAATTGTATTTTGTGATCCCTTTTGGCTCAAGGTCACTAAGGGACTTTTGTTAAGCTCTTTGAATAGCTTCATTACATGCTTTGCTTTGCCATGTTAAGTTCCTGTAGCATCTAGTTTTCTTGCTCCTAAGTTAGCTACCTGATCTGAAATTCTAGGCTTGTGTTAATTTCACAAAGTCTGAAACCTGTTTATCAATTGCACTTTTTCCATGCTTGTTTGAATCTGTTAATGGATGAATTGGCCATAGCTCAGTGTTCATCTTTTGTCAAGCGTTATGAATGGATCCCTGCCATGTATTTTGTTGCCATGTTTGAGTGATGTAGCATGTTTAACTTGTTGCATTTAGATGGCTACTAGCTGTTTATCGCAGACCGGTGCCATATTTGTTTTGCTTGCCATTTCCAAACCGTGCATCCGATTCCGGCGATCTTTATATCGATTTCAACCGAAATCACCTCACCTTTCCAGTGGCACTCTTGGAATTCCAAGTTGAGGCCAGGTTCATTCATTCCTTTGCAAATCATGCATATGCATCACATACCGCATCCCGCATATCATCCCATGTTCACGTGTTGGTTGTTTACTATGTTGTGTGCTTATTTTCCGGTGTTGCTTCTTCGGGTTGGTTCCGGTAACTTCGCGTTTGTGAGGACCCGTTCGTCTTCGTCCGCTTGTCTTCTTCATGAACTCGTTCTTCTTCCTTGCGGGTTTTTCAGGTAAGATGACCATACCCTCGAAATCACTTCTATCTTTTCTTGCTAGTTGCTCGCTCTTTTGCTATGCCTATGCTGCGATGCCTACCACTTGCTTATCATGCCTCCCATATTGTTGAACCAAGCCTCTAACCCACCTTGTCCTAGCAAACCGTTGTTTGGCTATGTTACCGCTTTGCTCAGCCCCTCTTATAGCGTTGTTAGTTGCAGGTGAAGATTGAAGTTTGTTCCTTGTTGGAACATGGGGATGTTGTTCCTTGTTGGAACATGTTTACTTGTTGGGATATCACAATATCTCTTATTTAATTAATGCATCTATATACTTGGTAAAGGGTGGAAGGCTCGGCCTTATGTCTGGTGTTTTGTTCCACTCTTGCCAACCTAGTTTCCGTCATATAGGTGTTATGTTCCCGGATTTTGCGTTCCTCACGCGGTTGGGCTATAATGGGAACCCCTTGACAGTTCGCCTTGAATAAAACTCCTCCAGCAATGCCCAACCTTGGTTTTACCATTTGCCACCTAGCCTTTTCTTTCCCTTGGGTTCTGCAGACTCAAGGGTCATCATTATTTTAACCCCCCCGGGCCAGTGCTCCTCTGAGTGTTGGTCCAACCCGTCAGCCGCCGGTGGCCACCAGGGGCAACTCTGGGCTGGCCTACCGGAAGTTTGGACAATTTGAGTGTGCCCTGAGAACGAGATATGTGCAGCTCCTATCGGGATTTGTCGGCACATTCGGGCGGTGTTGCTGGACTTGTTTTACCATTGTCGAGGATGTCTTGTAACCTGGATGCCGAGTCTGATCGGATTGTCTGGGGAGAAGGAATATCCTTCATTGACCGTGAGAGCTTGTGATGGGCTAAGTTGGGACACCCCTGCAGGGATTTGAACTTTCGAAAGCCGTGCCCGCGGTTATGGGCAGATGGGAATTTGTTATCCGGTTGTAGAAAACCTGAAGTTGACCTTAATTAAAATACATCAACCGCGTGTGTTACCGTGATGGTCTCTTTCCGGCAGAGTCCGGGAAGTGAACACGGTGTTGGAGTAATGTTTGACGTAGGTTGTTCTAGGATCACTTCTTGATCATAGTTTCACGATCGTGCTTTGCCTTCTCTTCTCGCTCTCATTTGCGTATGTTTAGCCACCATATATGCTAGTCGCTTGCTGCAGCTTCACCTCATACCTTTACCTTACCTATAAGCTTAAATAGTCTTGATCGCGAGGGTGTGAGATTGCTGAGTCCCCATGACTCACAGATACTTCCAAAACCAGTTGGCAGGTGCCGATGTTACCGTGCAGAAGACGCAACCAAGCTCACGGAGGAGCTCGATGAAGATTTTGTCCTTTGTGTTGTTTCGTTCTAGTTGATCAGTAGTGGAGCCCAGTTGGGGTCGATCGGGGACCTTGTCGCGTTTGGGGTTTTTCTTTTATTTTGGTTCCGTAGTCGGACCTTGATTGTATCTGATTGATGTAATGTTTTAATTCATGTATTGTGTGAAGTGGCTATTGTAAGCCAACTATGTATCTTTTCCCTTATTGTATTACATGGGTTGTTTGCGAAGATTACCTCACTTGCGACATTACTTTCAATGTGGTTATGCCTCTAAGTCGTGCTTCGACACGTGGGAGATATAGCCGCATAGAGGGCGTTACAGTCTCGTGCATTGGGACCATGTTGTTCTTCTGGCCTCAGGATCTCGTTAAAGTCACCGATACACAACCAGGGGAGAGTGCTTTCCCCTCTCAATCTCTTCATTGGGTTCCTAGTTTTATGTCGTAGGGTCTGGGTTGCTTCTCCATAGAAACATGATAACCTACACTGTTCCTTTCCCTGCTCTTGCACCCAAGCATCCACATGATACTCTGAAAAAAATTGCAACATCCATCGAGTTCTTCCAAAAGATACAAATGCCACCACTCCTACCATTGCTACCAACACCAAAACTGAAATCGAATCCTATGGAAAAGCGAAGACCTTCAACACGACTCTTCTGTAATTGAGTTTCTACTAAGCAAAGGATAGAAGACGAACTAAGCTCCACTAGATCGCGGAGTTCTCGAACTGACGCGGGATCGCCTATCCCACGACAGTTCCAGCTTAGGATTTTCATTGGGCCTGGCGGTGCTCCGAGCTGGAGCCCGCCAATAATGCCATCTTCTCCTTGTCATTCTTCAAAGGTGACCCTGACTTCTTCGCTTTCTTGGCGTCCCGAGGGGACACGTAAGTTGGAGGCAGCGGTGGAACATCCAAAGCAGCGCCGTCGACCACTGATGTCTACTACACAACCTTCTTCTTGTAGACGTTGTTGGGCCTCCAAGTGCAGAGGTTTGTAGGACAGTAGCAAATTTCCCTCAAGTGGATGACCTAAGGTTTATCAATCCGTAGGAGGCGTAGGATGAAGATGGTCTCTCTCAAGCAACCCTGCAACCAAATAACAAAGAGTCTCTTGTGTCCCCAACACACCCAATACAATGGTAAATTGTATAGGTGCACTAGTTCGGCGAAGAGATGGTGATACAAGTGGTATATGGATGGTAGATATAGGTTTTTGTAATCTGAAAATATAAAAACAGCAAGGTAACTAATGGTAAAAGTGAGCACAAATGGTATTGCAATGCGTTGAAACAAGGCCTAGGTTTCATACTTTCACTAGTGCAAGTTCCATCAACAATAATAACATAATTTGATCATATAACTATCCCTTAACATGCAACAAAGAGTCACTCCAAAGTGACTAATAGCGGAGAACAAACAAAGAGATCATGGTAGGGTACGAAACCACCTCAAAGTTATTCTTTCCAATCAATCTATTGGGCTATTCCTATAAGTGTCACAAACAGCCCTAGAGTTCGTACTAGAATAACACCTTAAGACACAAATCAACCAAAACCCTAATGTCACCTAGATACTCCAATGTCACCTCAAGTATCCGTGGGTATGATTATAAGATATGCATCACACAATATCAGATTCATCTATTCAACCTACACATAGAACCTCAAAGAGTGCCCCAAAGTTTCTACCGGAGATTCAAGACGAAAACGTGTGCCAACCCCTATGCATAGGTTCATGGGCGGAACCCGCAAGTTGATCACCAAAACATACATCAAGTGGATCAATAGAATACCCCATTGTCACCACGGATATCCCACGCAAGACATACATCAAGTGTTCTCAAATCCTTAAAGACTCAATCCGATAAGATAACTTCAAAGGGAAAACTCAATCCATTACAAAAGAGTAGAGGGGGAGAAACATCATAAGATCCAACTATAATAGCAAAGCTCGCAATACAAGATTGTATCACCTCAAGAACACGAGAGAGAGAGAGAGAGAGATCAAACACATAGCTAGTGGTACATACCCTCAACCCCGAGGGAGAACTACTCCCTCCTCGTCATGGAGAGCGCCGGGATGATGAAGATGGCCATCGAAGAGGGATTCCCCCTCCGGCAGGGTGCCGGAACGGGTCTAAATTGGTTTTCGGTGGCTACGGAGGCTTCTGGCGGCAGAACTCCCGATTTATTCTGCTCTTGGATGTATATATGGGAGGAAGAAGTACGTCGGTGGACCTCCGGGCTATCCACGAGGCAGGGGGCGCACCCCTCACCCTCGTGGGCAGCCCGGGACTCTCCTGGTCCATCTCCGATACTCCGTGAGCTTCTTCTTGTCCAAAAATAAGTTCCGTGAAGTTTCAGGTCAATTGGACTCCGTTTGATTTTCCTTTTCTACGATACTCTAAAACAAGGAAAAAGCAGAAACTGGCACTGGGCTCTAGGTTAATAGGTTAGTCCCAAAAATAATATAAAATAGCATATAAATGCATATAAAACATCCAAGGTTGATAATATAATAGCATGGAACAATCAAAAATTATAGATACGTTGGAGACGTATCAGCATCCCCAAGCTTAATTCCTGCTCGTCCTCGAGTAGGTAAATGATAAAAACAGAATTTTTGATGTGGAATGCTACCTAACACATTTCTGTAAGTAATTCTTCTTTATTGTGGTAAGAATATTCAGATCCATAAGATTCAAGACAAATTTTAATATTGACATAAAAACAATAATACTTCAAGCATACTAATAAAGCAATTATGTCTTCTCAAAATAACATGGCCAAAGAAAGTTCATCCCTACAAAATCATATAGTTTGGTCATGCTCCATTTTCGTCACACAAGAATGCTCTCATCATGCACAACCCCGATGACAAGCCAAGCAATTGTTTCATACTTTAGTAATCTCAAACTTTTTTCAACTTTCACGCAATACATGAGCGTGAGCCATGGATATAGCACTATGGGTGGAATAGAATATGATGGTGGGGGTTATGTGGAGAAGACAAAAAAAGGAGAAAGTCTCACATCGACGCGGCTAATCAATGGGCTAGGGAGATTCCCATCAATTGATGTCAATGCAAGGAGTAGGGATTGCCATGCAACGGATGCACTAGAGCTATAAATGTATGAAAGCTCAACAAAAGAAACTAAGTGGGTGTGCATCCAACTTGCTTGATCACGAAGACCTAGGGCATTTGAGGAAGCCCATTGTTGGAATATACAAGCCAAGTTCTATAATGAAAATTTCCCACTAGTATATGGAAGTGAAAAAACAAGATACTCTCTATCATGAAGATCATGGTGCTACTTTGAAGCACAAGTGTGAAAAAATGATAGTAGCATTGTCCCTTTCTTTTATTTGGCCTTTCTCTTTTTTTATTTGGCCCCTTTTTTTATTTGGCCTTACTCTTCTTTTTGGGGACAATGTTCTTTTAATTATGATCATCACACTTCTATTTATTTACAACTCAATGATTACAACTCGATACTAGAACAAGATATGACTCTATATGAATGTCTCCGGCGATGTACCGGGATTGCGATGAATCAAGAGTGACATGTATGAAAAATTATGAACGATGGCTTTGCCACAAATACGATGTCAACTACATGATCATGCAAAGCAATATCACAATGATGATGCGTGTCATAATAAACGGAACGGTGGAAAGTTGCATGGCAATATATCTTGGAGTGGCTATGGAAATGCCATAATAGGTAGGTATGGTGGATGTTTTGAGGAAGATATAAGGAGGTTTATGTGTGATAGAGTGTATCATATCATGGGGTTTGGATGCACCGACGAAGTTTGCACCAACTCTCAAGGTGAGAAAGGGCAATGCACGGTACCGAAGAGGCTAGCAATGATGGAAGGGTGAGAGTGCGTATAATCCATGGACTCAACATTAGTCATAAAGAACTCACATACTTATTGAAAAAAATTTACAAGTCATCAAAAACCAAGCACTACATGCATTCTCCTAGGGGGATAGATTGGTAGGAAAAGACCATCGCTCGTCCCCGACCGCCACTCATAAGGAAGACAATCAAATAACATCTCATGTTTCAAATTTGTTACACAACATTTACCATACATGCATGCTACGGGACTTACAAACTTCAACACAAGTATTTCTCAAATTCACAACTACTCAACTAGCACAACTTTAATATCACTATCTCCATATCTCAAAACAATCATCAAGTATCAAACTTCTCTTAGTATTCAATGCACTTATATGAAAGTTTTTATTATATCCCTCTTGGATGCCCATCATATTAGGACTAGTTTCATAACCAAAGCAAACTACCATGTTGTTCTAAAGACTCTCAAAATAATATAAGTGAAGCACGAGAGTTCATCTATTTCTTTAAAATAAAACCACCACCGTGCTCTAAAAGGATATAAGTGAAGCACTAGAGCAACGACAAACTACTCTGAAAGATATAAGTGAAGATCAATGAGTAGTTGAATAATTATGCAACTATATGAAGACTCTCTAACATTCAATAATTTCAGATCCTGGTATTTTATTCAAGCAGCAAGCAAAACTAAATAAAATAAAATGACGCTCCAAGCAAAACACATATCATGTGGTAAATAAAAATATAGCTCCAAGTAAAGTTACCGATGAACGAAGACGAAAGAGGGGATGCCTTTCGGGGCATCCCCAAGCTTAGGCTCTTGGTTGTCCTTGAATATTGTCTTGGGGTGCCTTGGGCATCCCCAAGCTTAGGCTCTTGCCACTCCTTATTCCATAGTCCATCGAATCTTTACCCAAAACTTGAAAACTTCACAACACAAAACTTAAAGTAGAAAACTCGTGAGCTCCGTTAGCGAAAGAAAACAAAACACCACTTCAAGGTAATGTAATGAAATCATTCTTAATTCATATTGGTGTTAAACCTACTGTATTCCAACTTCTCTATGGTTCATACCCTCCGATACTACTCATAGATTCATCAAAATAAGCAAACAACACATAGAAAACAGAATCTGTCAAAAACAGAACAGTCTGTAGTAATATGTAGCTAACGCAAACTTCTGGAACCCCAAAAATTCTAAAATAAATTTATGGACGTGAGGAATTTATCTATTAATCATCTTCAAAAATAATTAACTAAATAGCACTTTCCAAATAAAAATGGCAGCAATTCTCGTGAACGCTAAAGTTTCTGTTTTTTACAGCAAGATCAACAAGACTTTCCCCAAGTCTTCCCAACGGTTCTACTTGGCACAAACACTAATTAAAACATAAAAAACTCAATCATAACAGAGGCTAGATAAATTATTCATTACTAAACAGGAGCAAAAAGTAAGGAATAAAAATAAAGTTGGGTTGCCTCCCAACAAGCGCTATCGTTTGACGCCCCTAACTAGGCATGATGATTTCAATGATGCTCACATAAAGGATAAGAATTGAAACATAAAGAGAGCATCATGAAGAATATGACTAGCACATTTAAGTCTAACCCACTTCCTATGCATAGGGATTTTGTGAGGAAACAACTTATAGGAACAATAATCAACTAGCATAGGAAGGCAAAACAAGCATAACTTCAAAACTTTAAGCACATAGAGAGGAAACTTGATATTATTACAATTCCTACAAGCATATGTTCCTCCCTCATAATAATTTTCAGTAGCATCATGAATGAATTCAACAATATAACCATCACATAAAGCATTCTTTTCATGATCTACAAGCATAGAAATTTTATTACTCTCCACACAAGCAAGTTCTTCCCATGAATAATAGTGGGAGCAAACTCAACAAAATAATTATCATGTGAGGCATAATCCAATTGAGAACTAAAATCATGATGACAAGTTTTATGGATATCATTAATCTTTATAGCATACAAGTCATCACAATAATCATCATGGACAGCAACTTTGTTCTCATAATCAATTGGAACCTGAGGGAGTCCTGGATTAGGGGGTCTCTGGACAGCCGGACTATCTCCATTGGACGGACTGATAGACTATGAGGATATAAGATTGAAGACTTCATCTCGTGTCCGGATGGAACTCTACTTGGAGTGGAAGGAAAGCTAGGCAATACGTATATGGATATCTCCTCCTTTGTAACTGACCTTGTGTAACCCTAACCCTCTCCGGTGTCTATATAAACCGGAGGGCTTTAGTCCGTAGGACAACAATCACAACATACAATCATATCGTAGGCTAGCTTCTAGGGTTTAGCCTCTTTGATATCGTGGTAGATCTACTCTTGTAACACCCATATCTTCAATATTAATCAAGCAGGACGTAGGGTTTTACCTCCATCAAGAGGGCCCGAACCTGGGTAAAACTTCGTGTCCCTTGCCTCCTGTTACCATCCGGCCTAGACGCACAGTTCAGGACCCCCTACCCGAGATCCGTCGGTTTTGACACCGACATTGGTGCTTTCATTGAGAGTTCCGCTGCGTCGTTGCCATGAGGAAGGATGTCTCATCCCGTCTTTAAAGACGGCACTATCGCTGAGGGAGCTCTGGCTATCAGCCAAACTCTCCGGCTAGGTGGTTTTCTTATGACCGCCTGTTCGGCCGCTGCACCGACGATGACTTGTCGGGTCATCGAAAGCAATCTTCACATCAACTCAGAACTCGCTGAGCAGTTAGATCCAATGGAGCTCTCTTCCCTGAACGAGCTCTTGGATCGTATCGCCACCCTGGGAGTCGCTACAGACTACGATCAGATTGGGCCTAAACCTGATCTGAGAGAAATTAACTCCCCCCAGGTCACCCATCACGTTGCGGTGGTGGAAGAACAATGCGGCAAAACTTCATCTATCTTAAGGACTA
Source organism: Triticum dicoccoides (assembly GCF_002162155.2). Lineage (NCBI taxonomy): Eukaryota > Viridiplantae > Streptophyta > Magnoliopsida > Poales > Poaceae > Triticum > Triticum dicoccoides. The sequence continues at coordinate 606,903,121 of NC_041382.1, read as the reverse complement.
GTTATGTCCGAATTCCCGATCCCTCCAAGCTGGATACCCGCGGAGGGGAGGATGTCACTCAAAGCCTGAACCTAGAATCAGGCAGCGGGCCGGATTTACCGGAAAACATCCAAGAATCCAAACTTTCGAGTTCGGGAACTCCTTGGCCACTGAGCCTCAGATTGGGTGAGGATTCGGATTTAATTCCACCCACCCACCCAAACGTACGCGATCTATCCCAAATTAGGCAAGAGCCAGCAGAGACAGTACACCATTACTGGGCCAGATTCCTCCTGGTCAAGAACATGATAAAGGACTGCCGCGAGGAAGATGCAATTTCACTCTTCTGCAATAATTGCACGGACAAGGGAATCCTCAACGCCATAAGTCGTCACGAAATTACACGCTTTGCCGACTTGGTGTCCATAGTACGGAAGTACTATGCTATGGAAAGCGCCTGGAAAACCGAAATAAAATTTTGGGATAATCCGGCCCTGAATACAAACCCAGTCCGAAATAAAAGGGTGCATTATCACAATACACCTGGGTTAACTACCAAAAAGCAAAAGCCCTCTACGGGACAAGGAACCGTACTGGAGGGATGGCTTAACGGACCCTGCAAAATTCATAGTACAACGGATGCGATACCAACGCACAGCCTTAGAGCATGTTGGATACTCCGGCAGGTGGCCAAAAGTGGTGAGGATCTACTCCTCCCAAAAACCAAATAGTACCACCCCGAGGGCAACAGTACTGTCTTAACGGTCTTCGAGACCTTTGCGTCAAATAAAAGACGGAAGCGAACACTCCACAGCATGTCTGAAATCTGCCACATAGCAGAAACAAATCCTTGGAGCGACACGGCTATTACCTTCAATGCCAGTGACGAACCTAAATTCCGAACAGCCCGAGTACCAGCCGCACTGGTCCTCAGTCCAATCGTGGACGGCTTTCGACTCACCAAGGTACTCATGGACGGCGGCAGCGGATTAAACCTCATCTACGAGGAAACTCTTCAAAAGATGGAAATAGACTGGAGCCGCATTAAGCAAAGTAGCACAACCTTTAGAGGAATCATCCCCAGTCGGGAAGCACGCTGCGCCGGAAAAATCACACTAGACGTGGTATTCGGCACGCCGGATAATTACAAGTCCAAAGCAATTACATTCCAAGTGGCCCCATTTAGCAGCGGATACCACGCTCTATTAGGGCGGGAGGCGTTCACAATCTTCCAAGCCATACCCCATTACGGGTACATGAAGCTCAAAATGCCCGGGCCCAACAGAATCATCACTCTTGTTAGTGATCCGAACATAGCACTCTGCGCCGAAAATAAGACAGCTGCACTGGCCCTTGAGGCACTATCGAAAGCCCTAGCGGCCGAAGAACTAACTGCGTTGCGCTCCACGGTAAACAGGGACGACGTGATACTAGATAAAAGATCCAAGTCCACCTCCTTTAAGCCGGCGGACGAAATAGTCAAATTCCAAGTCCATCCAATGGACCCTACAAAAACAGCTTCCATCGGGGCACAATTAAACCCTGATGTTGACGCCGCACTGCGAGAGTTCCTACGCAAGAACTGGGATATTTTTGCCTGGCACCCTTCAGACAAGCCATGAATCCCACGCAGGCTGGCTGAACACAGCCTAAATATCATAAAAGGGTTCAAGCCAGTCAAGCAGGCTCTTCGACGTTTCTTCGAGCCTAAAAGACAAGCCATGGGAGAGGAACTAGCCAAGCTATTGGAGGCCGGATTCATCAGAGACATAAAACATCCGGTCTGGCTAGCAAACTTGGTGATGGTACCAAAGAAGGACAAACCGTGGCACTTGTGCCTCGATTTTAAGGACCTTAACAAGGCCTGCCCAAAGGATCCCTTCCCCCTCCCCCGCATCGATAAAATCATCAATGCTACCGTAGGACACGATTCATTGTGTTTCCTCGACGCATACTCTGGCTACCACCAAATCAAAATGGCAGAGCCAGACCAAGCCGCAACGGCATTCATCACACCATACGGCCCATTCTGCTTCAACACAATGCCCTTTGGGCTAAAAAACGCCGGTGCAACATATCAGCGCATGATTCAGACATGCCTGGCAAACCAGATCGGCAAAACAGTGGAGGCATACATGGATGACGTGGTCATTGAAACCAAGCATGTTGAAACTCTAGTAGACGACTTGAGGCTCACATTCGACAACCTCCGAACATATGACATCAAGCTCAATTTGGAAAAATGCGTCTTTGGCGTACTAGCAGGAAAGCTCCTGGGATTCATTGTCTCCAGTAGAGGTATTGAAGCTAATCCGGCCAAAATCCGAGCGTTGTCACAGTTGGCTACCCCAACAGACCTCAAACGAATACAAAAACTAACTGGATGTGTGGCGGCTCTAAGCCGCTTTATCTCCCGCTTGGGAGAAAAGGCATTACCCCTTTATCGCCTCCTCCGGCGTACCGAACACTTCGAATGGACGGACACCGCCACGACCGGACTCAACGAAATAAAAGCCATGTTGGCAACAAACCCAGTCCTGGCCGCACCAAATATTGGCGAACCAATGCTATTATACATTGCGGCAACTCATCAAGTGGTAAGCGCAGTGCTTGTCGTCGAGCGAGAAGTGGACGGACACAAATTTCCCATTCAGAAGCCGGTTTACTACGTGTCCACTGTCCTTACTCCATGCAAATCGCGGTACCCGCATTATCAAAAGATAGCGTACGCAGTATTTATGGCATCCAGGAAGCTGCGACACTACTTTCAAGAGTGTTCGATAACGGTAGCCTCGGAAGTACCACTTAACGATATTATAAACAACCGCGACGCGACGGGTCGGATTTCCAAATGGGTCATTGAGCTCCTCCCGTTCGACATAACTTACAAGCCACGGCGAGCTATTAAATCGCAAGTTTTGGCTGACTTCATCGCTGAATGGATGGAAGCCGAACTCCCTAAAGAGTATGACACATATTCAAACTGGATCATGCACTTTGACGGCTCCAAAACGTTGGCTGGTCTGGGGGCCAGCGTCATTTTGACGTCCCCAACAGGAGACATAGTTCAATACGTACTGCAGATAATGTATACGGACTCCAACAATGCAGCCGAATACGAGGCCCTTCTACATGGTCTCCGGATGGCAGTATCCATGGGCATTCAACGCCTAGAGGTGCGCGGGGATTCAAACCTTGCAATATCCCAAATAAATGGAGACTTTGATGCCAAGGATCCAAAAATGGCCGCTTATCGCAATGTCATCCTAAAAATGTTAGCCCGGTTCAAGGGGCTCGAATTTCACCATGTGGCTCGGGAAAACAATCAGGCGGCGGATATCCTCGCCCGCATTGGTGCAAAACGCAACGCGGTCCCTCCCAACATTTTTCTGGAAAGGCTTTTCAAGCCATCCGTAGCATGGGAAGGGGACACCGGTAACAACAGTCCGGACCCGGCCAAGATACCCGATACCGAACTCTCTGACACAATCGGAGGCTCCGCCACTGAAATAACACAATCAGCCCACGAAATAATGGCTATTATTGCCCCGTGGACAGAACCATTCCTAGCCTACTTAACTAGACAGGAACTCCCGGAGGACCAAAATGAGGCACGTTGCATAGTGCGGCGATCAAAGTCCTACAGGGTCCATGAGGGAGAATTGTACAAAAAAAGCGCTACCAGAGTCCTTCAACGGTGCATCTCCGAAGAGGAAGGACGGAACCTTTTGGTAGAAATTCATGCCGGACTCGGCGGTCATCACGCCGCAGCCCGGGCTCTTCTGAGCAAGGCCTTCCGTACAGGATTCTATTGGCCAATGGCCCGGGCAGACACACAGGACTTAGTCCAGCATTGCGCCGGTTGCCAGCTCTTTGCAAATCAATGCCATATGCCACCCACCGCCCTCCGAACAATCCCCATTACATGGCCCTTTGCGGTCTGGGGGCTTGACATGGTTGGACCCCTTAAAGGTGGAACCCACAAGAAAAAATACTTATTGTTCATGGTGGATAAATTCACCAAATGGGTAGAGGCCAAACCGGTTAAAACAGCCGAATCCGGACCGATGATAGATTTCATATCCGGGGTTGTACATCGCTACAGCGTCCCCCGCAGCATCATCACTGATAACAGCATGAACTTCATGGCCAACGAGGTAAAACTCTGGTGCAGCAAAATGGGCATCAAGCTCGATTATGCTTCAGTCTACCATCCACAAACCAACGGTCAAGTCGAATGAGCAAATGGTCTTATAATGAGCGGCATTAAACCCAGACTAGTGCGCTCCTTAACAAAGTCTGACACGCACTGGGTAGAGGAGCTCGACTCCGTACTCTGGGTGCTACGGACCACGCCGAATCGTAGTGCCGGATACACACCATTTTTTATGGTGTACATCGCAGAGGCAGTCCTGCCCTGTGACATAATTCATGACTCACCTCGAGTGCGCATGTACGAAGAAAGAGAAGTCGAGCTCGATCGGCAGGACAGTCTGGACAGCTTGGAGGAAGAGCGCGACGTAGCCAAAGCCCATTCTGCATTTTACCAGCAACAGGCCCGCAGATACCAAAGCAGAGAAGTACGAGCCAAAACTTATAACGTTGGCGAACTAGTTCTCTGGCTGCCGGATAAGAAAAAGAACAAGCTAGAGCCCAAATGCGAAGGTCCCTTCGTCATCGACCAAGTTCTGACCGGCGGAGCGTACCGACTGCGGGATGCATCGACTAGTCGACTCGAGCCGAACCCATGGAACGCAGCCAGGCTCCGAAGATTCTACGCCTAGCACTGGACTTTATGTTAGTCCCTTCCCTTTGTCCATTTTCTGCATATGCGTCGTCTGTCTTGTTTCCCTTTCTTTCTTTTATTCCTCTAGGCCTTCAAGGGTCACCTTGTGCCTCACTTGTACACTATAGAGGTGCTAGCCGCACTATCTACACCTGGGGGTTTCTTTCATAGAAGCTTAAATTATTTACCTGGGCATCACGCCCAACACATGCGTTATACTTCCGCATGTACCTTTTTTCACCATTATATGCATCGATATGACTTAAGTTTTGGCAAAGCTTGGTTGCCTGGCTCTTGTATTTATGCCCTACGTTCTCGTTAACTCAGGTAGGGCATAAGGGGAGCACCTCTGCGATTGTTACCGCCGGGTCAGCCGGACGTGTACCTCAGACTGGATGAAGCCAAAAGCTAGCATTCTTAAGAGAATATTCGGTCGGTGAACAAAAGATGACTTTTATTTATTAACCATATCTGCCCCCAGACGTTTTTACTGCGCTTCTTGTAAGCAGTCCGAACATGCACTTTAGGGCATGCCTACCCAGGGAAAGGAACCCTTAACGGAACTATTCTCTCTAGAAGATGTTTCTTACTACCCATGTAATATAACATAACTAGTTGGGCACTTGTCTGATAAAGCACTAATGACCCCTACGCCTAGTCTCCACACATGCCCCGGTTCTTATATAACCGAGAGGGTATTCGGATACACTCCGGACTGTCGGGTCCCGAGGTTGAAGCGAAAAGGTCCGCCATGACAAACGATCTACAATCCGGCTAGAAGGCACCATATATGTCACTTTACAATTACATAGTCAATTTGACTAGTTGAATTCTTCTTCAATGCCATCCAATAGGATGTCTAGTCTACAGTCCTGTTGGGAATACTTTGCGGCCAATTCTACTTGGCCGTACACTAAATTTACAGGGATCTCCTTGCCATCAGGCCCCACAGGTCTGACTTCGGCCATGTGGTTCGGGTCAGCCTTCGTGTACCGTGTCTTCACCATCGCCCAAGCTTCCCTGGCGCCCTGATGGCAGGTTGATATCTTCCATAATCGGAAGCGCCGCCGTGCTCCCTTCAGCTTTTTTGCAAGATCGCCAAGGCCTTCGGGTAGGGAGACGGACGTCCACAAGGCCTAGGCAACGCCTTGCATCACCTGCCGAACTCGTTCATGCAACTGTGCGAGCTCGGGAAGAAGATCACCCGTCGAACTAGGCATCTCCTCGGTAGGACGACCTGTTAACATACCTACAGACATAACTCTGTCAGCCAGCTTCCCCACCGAACTCTTTTTAAGTTCATTCAAGCACTTACTAAATATGTCGCGCCGAAGCCGTCGATTCTCCTTAACAGAGTCTGACAGTTGGGCTCGAACATCTTTCAGTTCCACGCCCAGCTTGGTGTTGGCATCTTGGAGATCATTCTTCTCCTGCCTCACCCTTGTAAGCATGCTCTCACCAGCTTTCAGCTGGCGTTTGAGCTGTTGCTTATCCAGATTCACTCCAGCGTCATCTACAATTTTTTCGTCAGATTTGCATATAAAGCCGCACTATAATATGATACTTATCATTTGACGGATATGTTACCAGCGGGGGTCTCTTTGGGCTCCCCTGCGGCGGACAGTGCGGCCTGAAGTTGGGCTTTGCACTCTTCCAGCTCCTGGGACAGTTGAGTATTCTTTTCTGTAAGAACCTACATAACAAATGATCCTTAAATCAGTTATCCTAACTGTTTCAAGTCTCAGGGGCTACTGATATATATAATCATCAAATTTTCTCACCCGTATGTCTTTTACATACTGCTCTGTGGCTCTGGCTAGACCATCTTGAGCGGCACAGAGGTGCGCGTCTCCCGAGTTGAAGGCATCCAATGCCTCTGGGGAGAAACAAGCGTCACGAAGAACAGTCCAGCGACGCCTGTGATTCATGGCACTTTCCACCGCGGAATGGGTGGCGGACAGTCTATCTGTATCCTCTGTCGGAGGAGCACCCGACGCATGCCTTGTACTCGTTCCCGCCTCTGAGTCTGACATTGGAGCCCGGCTTGTGGATGCGCGATTGGTAGCCTCTCCGGGTATAGTTTGGCGAGCGCTCTTTTTCCTGAAAAGAAGGCATGAGCGTTAGTATGCCTCTGTAAATAATGTCTTGTAATAAAAACGGCGCGCCATACCGCTGCACCGGTGCCTCAATCCGGACTGCGGATCTTTTCAGCCTGCCTGGCCTAGCGGCCCCTTGTTGGCTAGTTGCCACGGGCTCGGCCTTCTTCCCCGAGGACCTCCCCTACAAAACACGGTTGTTATACGGCAATAAAAAGAGCACAAGGACCTGTGCTGGGATTTCGGTCTCAGTCACCTGTGAGGCTGGAACTAGCCCAGGGTAATCGGCCGTAATGGCAACCAAGGTATTGTCATTACTCCCTTGGTAAAATGCCCTGTCGATCAGCTCCACGGATATGTCCAGATCCTCCTGGGAGGCCGGGTCAAGGGACCGTCCAGGGTCCTCGGGCTGTGGGGGAGGGCTGTTTATCTCCTTTACTGCCTGGCGCAGCTCCTGCAATGAAATCGCTAGAATGAATACTTAAACTACGGGAATACAAAATGGATGGGCGAGAAAAATCTCCGCTTACCCAGCTCGGAGGATTGTACATGGAGAATCCGCCCTGCGGGTTGACACGGAGGAATTCCTCCTCTTCTCCCTTGTACAAAGTGGACAAGATCTTTATTAGATCAGCAGCCGATCCCGGCCCTTTGCGGCCGTGGCGGGTGGCGTCATCCTCCCTGTTGAAATCCCACATGGGGTGGCCTCTATACTGGAGCGGCTGCACCCCCCGCATAATGCATATAGCCATGACCTCGATCATGGTCAATCCGGATCGAGCTAAAGAACTTATCCGGCTCATCAGATAAAGAATATCTCGGTCATCTTCCTCCAGGGGACTCCGTGGATGCCAGCTCTGACGCTTCTTCAAGGGGGCGTTGTCAAACTCTGGAAGGCCGATCCGAATAGGGTCCGGAAGGGGGACATCTTCTATATAAAACCATTCTGAAGGCCAGTCTTCGAACGTCTTCTTTGGGGTCCCGGATAGGTATCCGGTCCCGGCGATACGCCACACTTCGGCTCCGCCCACTTGATATATTGGTCCCTTCTTAGAATGGGGCACAAGGCAGAACAACTTCTTCCACAGAGCGAAATGAGCCTCGCAGCCCAAAAATAACTCGCAAAGGGCTACGAATCCCGCGATGTGCAGTAGGGAGGCAGGCGTAAGGTTGTGCAGCTGGAGGCCATAGAACTCCAGAAGCCCTCGGAGAAACGGATGGATTGGGAATCTGAGCCCTTTTACCAGATAAGGGACAAGGCACACCCGCTCTCCCTTGGAGGGATTGGGACGGCTCTCCGCTTGCTCTCCGGCAGTATAGGTGGCAAGCCCGGCTCGAACTGGGACCAGGTACGCTGGGGGAAGAAATCCCTTGGACTGAAGCATCACCAATTTGCTATGTGGGATGGTACATCTCTCCCAATCTCCAGGCTTGAAGCTAGGGGTGCGATAGGAGGACCTGCGTCGACCGGCCATGGTGGAATGGATCTCTGTCGGGTACGCTCTGATGAAGACTCGGCAAGGGAGGATGATGTGATTTGGATCTGAATCCTCGTCTTTTTAAATAGGTGTCTCATTTACATAGCTAGGGGTAAATGTGAAGACGCCCTGGCTCTTCGCATTCGCTCGACATGTGGAAAGTGGCCATTATTGGGCGTGGAAGCCAAGAAATACAAACCATCACAATGAACCGGACATTATTTCGATAGGTACACAGAATTTGGAGGAGGAACCCGCCTTGCAATGCCGAAGACAACTGCGCGCCGGACTCATCGTCATTGAAGCCTGGTTCGGGGGCTACTGAGGGAGTCCTGGATTAGGGGGTCTCCGGACAGCCGGACTATCTCCATTGGCCGGACTGGTAGACTATGAGGATATAAGATTGAAGACTTTGTCTCGTGTCCGGATGGAACTCTACTTGGCGTGGAAGGCAAGCTAGGCAATACGTATATGGATATCTCCTCCTTTGTAACTGACCTTGTGTAACCCTAACCCTCTCCGGTGTCTATATAAACCGGAGGGCTTTAGTCTGTAGGACAACAATCACAACATACAATCATACCGTAGGCTAGCTTCTAGGGTTTAGCCTCTCTGATCTCGTGGTAGATCTACTCTTGTAACACCCATATCTTCAATATTAATCAAGCAGGACGTAGGGTTTTACCTCCATCAAGAGGGCCCGAACCTGGGTAAAACTTCGTGTCCCTTGCCTCCTGTTACCATCCGACCTAGACGCACAGTTCGGGACCCCCTACCCGAGATTCGCCGGTTTTGACACCGAGAGAACCTCTTCCGGAATAGTGGAATAATTACTAAATAAAGTCATGACCTCTCTGAAACCACTTTCATCAACATAATCATCATAAATAGGAGGCATGCTTTCATCATAATAAATTTGCTCATCAAAACTTGGGGGACAGAAAATATCATCTTCATCAAACATAGCTTCCCCAAGCTTGTGGCTTTGCATATCATTAGCATCATGGATATTCAAGGAATTCATACTAACAACATTGCAATCTTGCTCATGATTCAAATATTTAGTGCCAAACATTCTAATGCACTCTTCTTCTAACACTTTGGTACAATTTAACTTTTCCATCATACTCACGAAAGATATTTAAAAGATGAAGCGTATGAGGCAAACTCAATTCCATATTTTTTTTGTAATTTTCTCTTATAAACTAAACTACTGATAAAACAAGAAACTAAAAGACTCGATTGCAAGATCTAAAGATATACCTTCAAGCGCTAACCTCCCCGGCAACGGCGCCTGAAAAGAGCTTGATGTCTACTACACAACCTTCTTCTTGTAGACGTTGTTGGGCCTCCAAGTGCAGAGGTTTGTAGGACAGTAGCAAATTTCCCTCAAGTGGATGACCTAAGGTTTATCAATCCGTAGGAGGCGTAGGATGAAGATGGTCTCTCTCAAGCAACCCTGCAACCAAATAACAAAGAGTATCTTGTGTCCCCAACACACCCAATACAATGGTAAATTGTATAGGTGCACTAGTTCGGCGAAGAGATGGTGATACAAGTGGTATATTGATGGTAGATATAGGTTTTTGTAATCTGAAAATATAAAAACCAGCAAGGTAACTAATGATAAAAGTGAGCACAAACGGTATTGCAATGCGTTGAAACAAGGCCTAGGGTTCATACTTTCACTAGTGCAAGTTCCATCAACAATAATAACATAATTGGATCATATAACTATCCCTCAACATGCAACAAAGAGTCACTCCAAAGTCACTAATAGCGAAGAACAAACGAAGAGATCATGGTAGGGTACGAAACCACCTCAAAGTTATTCTTTCCAATCAATCTGTTGGGCTATTCCTATAAGTGTCACAAACAGCCCTAGAGTTCGTACTAGAATAACACCTTAAGACACAAATCAACCAAAACCCTAATGTCACCTAGATACTCCAATGTCACCTCAAGTATCCGTGGGTATGATTATAAGATATGCATCACACAATCTCATATTCATCTATTCAACCAAAACATAGAACCTCAAAGAGTGCCCCAAAGTTTCTGCCGGAGAGTCAAGACGAAAACGTGTGCCAACCCCTATGCATAGGTTCATGGGCGGAACCCGCAAGTTGATCACCAAAACATACATCAAGTGGATCAATAGAATACCCCATTGTCATCACGGATATCCCACGCAAGACATACATCAAGTGTTTTCAAATCCTTAAAGACTCAATCCGATAAGATAACTTCAAAGGGAAAACTCAATACATTACAAAAGAGTAGAGGGGGAGAAACATCATAAGATCCAACTATAATAGCGAAGCTCGCGATACAAGATCATGTCACCTCAAGAACACGAGAGAGAGAGAGAGAGATCAAACACATAGCTACTGGTACATACCCTCAGCCCCGAGGGAGAACTACTCCCTCCTCGTCATGGAGAGCGCCGGGATGATGAAGATGGCCACCGGAGAGGGATTCCCCCTCCGGCAGGGTGCCGGAATGGGTCTAGATTGGTTTTCGGTGGCTACGGAGGCTTATGGCGGCGGAACTCCTGATTTATTCTGCTCTTGGATGTTTTTAGGGTATACGAGTATATATGGGAGAAAGAAGTACATCGGTGGACCTCAGGGTTGTCCACAAAGCAGGGGAGCGCGCCCAGGGGGTGGGCGCGCTCCTCACCCTCGTGGGCAGCCCGGGACTCTCCTGGTTCATCTTCGATACTCCGTGAGCTTCTTCTTGTCCTAAAATAAGTTCCATGAAGTTTCAGGTCAATTGGACTCCATTTGATTTTCCTTTTCTGCGATACTCTAAAACAAGGAAAAAACAGAAACTGGCACTGGGCTCTAGGTTAATAGGTTAGTCCCAAAAATAATATAAATTAGCATATAAATGCATATAAAACATCCAGGGTTGATAATATAATAGCATGGAACAATCAAAAATTATAGATACGTTGGAGACGTATCAACCACCTCCCGCCCACTGATCTTCTCCAGACCTTCACCAGTGGATGGGTTACCCACTCTCTCCAGGCTGAGTGCAAGGTTTAGATTCTTGCGCGTTGTAGGTGCATTAAGGTTCTCGTTCTCCCCCGCCCCCTGCTTCAGAGGACTCGTGACTTCACCGTCTTCCATTCCCGTCTCCAGCCCAGCCTCCTCTGCGGAGCGTTTGCGTGGCGGTGTTCTCTGACGAAAGGCCGAGCCTCTGCCTGTTCTTCCTCTGCCCCGCCCTCCAGTGCGGCCTCCGCGAGGGACTCGGTCGCCCTATTGGTCTGAGGCAGTCTCCCTCCTCTGAGCAAGCATCCAGCTTCCCCATTGTTTGTCCTTCTCCTCCCAGACACCATCTCCACACTCCTCATGATTGTGGCCCATGAAACCACAGACTTTGAAAAAGTAAGGTATTTTCTCGTACTTAACGGGGAGGCGACGTCTTCCTTCGCCGACCACATTCAGGGGCGTCACCCTTGTGAGAGGCTTATTCACCAGCACTCTTGCACGAACCCTAACATAATCACCCTCGTAAAAGAGGCGAGGTGCAAGCTAGATTTCCTTCACTCGACCAATGCGGCGAGCTAGCTGATCCACAACTTATTCTTTGCGGTATAATTCTCGTATGTTGTGAATCTGAGCCCAAACGTATAAGCCGTCAAACTCGAAGGTTGTAGGTTCCTTCTTACCATCATAGTCTTCAATCAGCATGCCCATACCCTTAAACAGCCATGGTCCTCCATGCACCACCCTCTTCCAATCCCCTAAGAAGAACATCTCGAAGATAAAAAGATTCTCTCCCGCTTCCCTATACTTTGGCACATGAGCTAGTCCCCAGATCGACTTCAGCGTCTCGAACATCGCCGAAGAGCTAAAGATGCGAGTCGTATTGACTTTCCCAATCGCCAACCATCTTGCATCTACTTCAAACTTCTTCACCTCTTCTGCCCCAACCACCACATCATCAAGTTCGTCGTCCTGGAGGTCCAGATGTTGTAGCATCTAATCCAGGTTCTCCCCCATCCAACCCGCCGAAGAGGATCCTACCGGTTTCGTCATCTAGGGTTTAGCCAACAGCCGCCAAGGAACCGCCTGGGAGAACCAATCCGTGCCTCTGGCTCGAGCCGAAGGAAGGAGGCGTCAGCGACGGGATCGGCCGGCGGTAGGTGGATACGGTGATCTAGACGGCGATGAGATTGCCGCCAGAGGCAAAAACCCTAAGCGAGAGGGTAGGTTTATCAAACCCTTGGTGGATCAGAGCAGACGGGTGGGAAGTTGTTCTGGACCGTGGCCCATGTTGCGCTACGCATGCTGACGATTTTTTCCAGTCAGTTTTTTTAAAAAAAATCCGGGTTTCTGCTAGAATAATTTGGAGTGGCATTTATCAAATTAACCCTTTTTAAAAATGACATTGATTTAAAAAAACATGAATATTATTATTTACGAATTTTAAAAATCTTCCCAAATTTATAACATGATCAAAAATTGGTAATACATGTTTGCAATTTAAAAGTGGAAAAGGAATTAGAAAATAGAAGAAAAAATGAACAGAACAAATGGAAAAAGGAAATAGAAAAGAGAAGAAAAAACAAACATAAAAAAGAATACTTGTAAAATTGATAGACCAACACATGGAAAAGGGAAAAAAACGCGAGAAGAACATTCCCAACATCGGGAAATACAATGGTGTGGTGTCCCATTACGTCAAGGGTGCATGTTTCACATATTGTTTTGCCAGACTTATTTTTACGAGGAAAAAACCTTTCAATCCATTCATCAAACATCATGACAATACAAAAAACACGAGAAGTAACAAAGATTACATCCATGTTTGTAGACAATCTAGCGATGACTACAACCACTAGAGCGTCGAAGGCGTGCCGCCGTTCCCCTCCCTCGCCGAAGTCGAGCAAATCTTGTTGAAATAGACAACCAGGAAATAATGAGATGGTCATTTAAGGAAATGATTTATCCTAGCAAATGATCATATACACTTCGTACATCTATATCGAATACGGAAGACAAGATGTATTAGAGGGATTCACTTCTGAATTAATTACCCACAACTAGTGGGAAATGAGATTTTCCGTTTAGGGCACTTTCCGATCATGTTTTTTTTAAATTAATTTCCAATCATGATTTGATATATCATACCCTTTCTTTCGTTTTTTTATTGAGTGGATACCCTTTCTTTGGAGACCTCCTCTTCGGCGTCTTAGGCACCGGTTCCCTTAGCGGGCGCTCACAGCAGCTTCGCATGGGCCGGCCCAGCTACCAGCCTCTCGTTCGCTCTATCCCCATCACGACGATGTTGCATTTGTTCATTCTTTTTTTGTTCGTCCCTTCATTCACAAACCTGAAAAACACATGGGTAAAAACAAATATGAATTCGAAAACATTTCATGAATTTGTAAAGTTCATCTATTCTAAAACAAAAAAGTTCATCAATTTTGAAACACATTTCACAAAAAATTGAATTTTTTTATTGATTTTGTAAAAAATTCACCGAATGTGAAAAAAGGTTCAGCAAATTTGAAAAGAAACGTTCATCAAACTTGAAAAGAGTTCATCGAATTTGGACAAAAAATTCATCGGATTTGAAAAAAGTTCATCAAAGTTGAAAAAATAAGTTCATCAAATTTGAAAAAAGTTCATCGAAATTTGAAAAAGATTCATCAAAATTTAAAAAAAAAATCACTGATTTCAAAAAAAAAATTAATTTGAAAAATTAATCAATTTTCAGAAAAGAATCATGAAGAAAAAAAGTTTCTCAAATTTGATAAAAGAAAGGAAAAAAGCGACAGAAAAAATGGAAAAAAAGACATGCAAAAAGAGGAGGAAAAACATGCAAAAGAATGACAACAAGTCAAGTGGTCTGTTGGTTGACGAGTCGTACCCTTAAATTGGTACTCGCGGGATCGAATACTAGTTCTCCCTCATCAGCGCCAGCTGATGCTCTCTCAGCAGCCCGCCATGTGTCACGCTTTGGGCGTCCTTTAGAATTTTTTTCCACACGCGTTTTGCGCTTTTTAAACTTTTTTTTGTTCTTTTGAGGTTTTGGTTTTTCACCGGTCATCCTTAGCTATTGGAAAAAAATCGAAATTTTTTTTACGTGAAAAAATGGGTTTTGGGTTTTTTCGACATTTCTGTTTTTCACCTGCCTTCCTTAGCTATTGGAACAAAAAAAATTGAAATTTATTTTTACGTGAAAAAACATGTTTTTTTTTTCTTTCACGAGAGTCACGATTTTGCTTCCGCGAGAAGCATTGTTTTACTTTCGCGAGAGTCACGGCCGTGCCTCTCGAAAACGAAAAAAAATGCATTTTCTGTTTTTTTTCCTTCCGTGAGAGTCATGGTTTTGCTTCTGAGAGGGGCACGGTTGTGTTTTCGTGAGAGTCATGGTCGTGCCTCGGTAACAAAAAAATGTGTTTTCTAGTTTTTTTCTTCTGTGAGAGACACGTTTTTGCTTCCGCGAGAGACCCGGTTGTGCTTTCGCAAGGGCACGACCATGCCTCTCAAAAACGAAAAAAACACATTTTTTCTCTTTCGTGAGAGGCGTAATTGTGCTTTCGCGAGAGGCACGGCCATGCCTCCTTGGAAAAGAAAAAAAAACATGTTTTCTTTTTTTTTTCTGTGATAGGCACAGTTGTGATTTCACGAGAGGCACGGGCGTGTCTCTTTCGGAAACGGAAAAAATTCGTGCTCCCGGTTCGTTTTTTCG
Source organism: Triticum dicoccoides (assembly GCF_002162155.2). Lineage (NCBI taxonomy): Eukaryota > Viridiplantae > Streptophyta > Magnoliopsida > Poales > Poaceae > Triticum > Triticum dicoccoides. The sequence goes on along the minus strand of NC_041382.1, from coordinate 606,888,071 downwards.
TTCGGTTTTTTAGACCTTTTTTTTGTGAAAACAAGTGTTCGTCAAAACCTATCAACATGGTATCTAGTTTTGAAGATCTTGACGCGAGGAATCCAACGGTGAAAACGGTTCAAGATTTAGACACACGGATTAAGAGATAAAACGTTTTGAATAAACTGATCTACGAAAAAAGGAACTCTCCCCAGGTTGCGACAAATGACGCACATGCAGCACGCCACTTGTCACAGTCTGAAAAGGTGGGAGTGATCTTTACGACGAGTACTTCTCAATTAGTGATTTCGTTGTATCAGGCGCAGAAGGCGCTGAATATGATTTAGCCTTTTTTTTTCGTTGTTGTTGAAGGCGATCCTTTGTCATATCACAGGCCCAGTGCATGCACGGCCCAAGCCATCACGAAAATGCAAGCTGAAGCCATCCCTATATGGTCCAAAATCTACGGCCCAAACTCTAGGATACTCTGTGATGAAATCAAAGTTGAGAATGCTTCCCCTGTATAATAATCAGAAAATAGGAAGTCGAGAATGCAGGACGAAACGAGCAATTTATGTCTGTCTTCGTAGGAGCGACCACTCCACAGAGAATTTAAGACGGAAACACGTTAAGCCAATTACAGTGAAGTCGACGATGCAGCCAACCACAACGGCGGTCGATCATTGCTTGCCACTGACAATGATCTGGAGGGAGACACAGGCTGGTCGTCATCGTGCCAAGTTATCGCCGCAGGCTCCGGCCACCACAGTCCATGATCAACTTCCTTGCAGTGACTATTCAGCCTTTAATCTCCACACGCGGTGGCCCTTGCCTCGCCGGTAATGGGGACGGAGTGATCTGCGGTTTCTTCAGCTTTGGCGTGGTGTTCGTGTTCGTGCGTGCGTTCCACTACCCCGTCACTCCCCAGTCCACCCACCCCAACGGCTAGGAATCACAAAATCTCTCGTGTGCAACCACACTCCTCGACCCTCGTCGTCGCCGGCTTTTCTGCTGCCCTCCTTTTCTTCCACGGCGGGAGGTGGCAGGAGCTGATGCCCGTTTTTGTGCCGGGTGGCTAGGCAACTGTTGGTCCTCAGCCAAGCATCTCTTAACCTGAGCTCTATGTCGCGCACTAGCCTCCACTAGCAGTTCGCCCATCACGCCGACCATTTCATTGTTGCACCGTTGACATGCAACAATAACAAACAACAAATGATCATCCGAAGGCTCACCGTCAAGAGCTTGTCAAACATGACATGGAGTATTACTTAAACATATCCGTTATTTGGATGGAAACGCCGGAGCATCATCAAGGGGGTTGGATCATGATTAGGATGACGTGATTAGGTTGAATCTTGCAGCAACCAAAGCCATGTTAATCGCTTACAGTAAAAGCGATGTTTGGATGCCTTCAAGTACGCAAATTCCTCTTCTTTGCGAAGGACATGAATCCATACAGGCCAGTTGGAGTACGCTACGCTGTAGAGCCGCCAGCTGAAGCATGAGCCACGAAGACGCAAAATCAGAGCATCGCCAGGGCGGCAACAAAGTACTCCACTAGGAAGGAGTACTCGGCAGCAAACTCCTTTTTTATAGACGAAATTCCATTATTTCAGTACAGCACGAACAAGCAACACACTGATAACTCCACTCGTCAATCATTATCCGCGATTAAATTTTCTAGCTAAAAAAGATCATCATCCTGCACGTTGCTTGCACTCCTTGATCTGTCCATAACCGGCCCAGTGAGACCCAGCAGCCGGCCAGCCAAGCCAAGCTTTCGCCAATGGTCGCCGTCTTCAACAAGGACGTCCTCAGCTGGTACCTCATCACGCTCAAGCTCAAGGAGACCGTCGACGCCAACCTCAACAAGTCCCCGTCGCCGTCGCCGCACTGGCAGGCGCTCCCCCGCAGCCTGCTCGTCGCCAACGGCACGCCGGGGGCAGCGGAGACGTTGACGCGCCAGGACCGGGACCAGCAGGCCGCGGCCCCGGCGCAGTCGTCGCCGGCGCACAGCCCCAAGCCGCAGGACCCGGAATGGGTGGTGACCATCCGCGGGAAGCTGGCGCAGGCGCGCGCGGAGGAGGCGGCGTGCCCGTGGGCGCGGCTCTCCGTGTACCGCGTGCCCAAGTCGCTCCGCGAGGGCGACGAGCGCGCCTACATGCCGCAGGTGGTGTCCATCGGCCCGCTCCACGCCGGCAAGCGGCGGCTGCGCGAGATGGAGCGCCACAAGTGGCGCGCGCTGCACCACGTGCTCAAACGCACGGGCCACGACGTCACCGCCTACCTCGACGCGCTGCGGCCCATGGAGGAGCGGGTGCGGTCCTGCTACGACGGCCGCGTCGCATGGATGCCGGCCAACGACTTCGCGCAGTGCCTGGTGCTGGACGGGACCTTCGTGCTGGAGCTGTTCCGCGGCGCGCTGGACGGCGCCAAGGGGTTCGTGGACGACCTGGGCTACTCGCGGCACGACCCCGTCTTCGCCATGCGCGGCGCCATGCACGCCATCCGTAGCGACATGATCCTGCTGGAGAACCAGATACCGCTGTTCGTGCTGGACCTGCTGCTCGGGATCCAGCTGGGCCACCCGGAGCAGACGGGGGCCGTGGCCAGCCTCGCCGTGCGCTTCTTCGACCCGCTGATGCCGACGGACACGCCGCTGCACCGGAAGGACCGGTTCAAGCTTGAGTCCTCTGTGGACGCCGACGCGGCGGCCGCGGCGGCGTTCGATCCGCTGTCAAACCCGATGCTGCACTGCCTGGACGTGTTCCGGCGCAGCCTCCTCCGCGCAGGGATGCAGCCCACCCCGCCGCCGGCGGCGCGGCTGTGGCTGAAGAAGTGGTCGGGGCTGCGGCGCGTGGCCGACAAGCGGCGGCAGCAGTTCGTGCACTGCGTGTCGGAGCTCCGTGAAGCCGGCATCCGGTGCCGGCGGCGGCGCAACACGGACCGGTTCTGGGACATCCGGTTCGACAAGGGGGTGCTCCACATCCCGCGGATCCTGATCCACGACGGCAGCAAGGCGCTGTTCCTGAACCTGATCGCGTTCGAGCAGTGCCACATGGACATCGCGACGCCGGGCGGGAACAACATCACCTCCTACGCCATCTTCATGGACAACCTGATAAACTCGGCGGAGGACGTCAAGTACCTGCACGACCGGGGCATCATCGAGCACTGGCTGGGCAGCGACGGCGAGGTGGCGGAGCTGTTCAACCGGCTGTGCCTGGAGGTGGTGTTCGACATCAACGACAGCTACCTCTCCGGGCTGTCAGACCAGGTGAACCGGTACTACGACCACAAGTGGAGCACCTGGGTGGCCAGCCTGCAGCACAACTACTTCACCAACCCGTGGGCCATCGTCTCCGTCGTCGCTGGCGTCTTCCTCCTGCTGCTCACCATGATGCAGACCTTCTACAGCGCATACAGCTACTATCGACCGCCCGCCTAGCCTTAGCTCCAGCTCCAGCCCCAGCTCCAGCCACCAGCAGGTGGATTGGTTCACTGTTCGACATTTTTTCTTTTCTTTTTTGTTGCTTGCGTTGCAGTTTTGATTGATTGATTGGTTGGTTCTCTTGTCAAGGAAGAACTCTTCTCCCCCCTTTGAGTTGCATCCTGTTAATATACGTACTCGATTCTGGTGGGAGAAGCATTTTTGTGGCAAAAATAAGCAAATGCATTGTATTAATCGTCTGTTCTTGGGACATCTTGAGGGGTTTGAGCATTTGCAAGGTCAAATGCTAGTCTTGTTTTAGGCTTGATTCTAAGGTTTTCCACACGTGGAAGGAAGAAGGCCCCAAGTTTTCCGTCCTTCCACGTCTCAGTTACATGTGGGCATATATAAATCTTTTCTTATCTAGATGTAGATCAGCAACACGCGCGGATGCGCCAATCTCCGTATTTTCTTTTGAAGAGAAGATAACGACACTATGATTCGTACGATGCTTCTACTCTACAGTAGTCGTCAGGATCCATCCTCGGCCCCTAGCGTGCAGCATTGGAGCCACAAGGCTTTCATTCACACAGCCATGGAATGGAAGCGCCCAGACGGGTCCTTTTTTCCTTTTGATACCAATTCAATTCTTCCAGTGAGCAGCATCGATGCTCTCCCCTAAGAAAAAATACAATTGATTAAATAAAAAAACAGAACAGCATCGATGCATATGCTCTAGTGCCATGCCTAATTCAGAGCATAAAGGGCATCATATACTACTATCAACTTGACAATGGCCCCAACATGTGCAAATGTTGTGCAAAAAGCCAAATGTCAGGGCAATCTTTCTTTTTTGGCAACAATATACTGTTTTCTGCAATCACCTTATCAGGCAAAAAGCCAAATGTCAGGACAATCTTTTTTTTAAGATGATGTCAGGGCAATCTTGAAGGAACATGCGTACCATCTTTTTACAATTATAAAGAACACAAAGGCTGATTCGTACTTTGCAAAAAGATGAGCATTTCAAAGGCTAGGAACAAAGCCACAGCCCAACAAATAAATTTTTCGAGTACAAAAGTTCTACACGGCCACTATAGTACGAACGTACGATACAGCTCTAGTTACACGCTTCACATCAGCTGGTATGTATGTATGATACAGCTCTAGTACATAGCATCCGCTTCGAGACACATACAATGTGTCGATCGCGTGCAATTCAGTAGCTGCTTCTCTCATGTTCATTCGTTCGTTAGGATCCTGGCTTGCGCAAGAAAGTGCCACTTTCAGCAAGGACAGCAGGCACCGGTGGACTTCGTTTTCTCCTTCCAGATTATCCTGAGAACAGTCTTGACATTCTTCTCGGAGAGAAGCGTCAAGGATATCAAGTATCTGATCCGGAAAGTTCCTCTTGACAAAGTTCACGATGTCAAGCCCCTCGCAGAACATAGGGTCGGTCGGCCTTCTTCCTGTCAGCATCTCCAGCAGCACTATCCCAAAACTGTACGCGTCTCCAGACGTCGATAGGTAGCCACCTCCCGCATACTCTGAACACCATGTAAAACGTTTAATAACATAAGTTCATGTAAACAACCGCTTCGTTGCATGCATTCAAATTTACAGCAAGAAACATATTGTTACCTGGAGCAATATATCCAATCGTGCCCCTCAGAGTTATTGTACCCATTGAACTCGAACCTCCAGCTGCCGCTGACTTGGATTTGATGTAGAACCTTGCGATGCCAAAGTCCCCCAAACGAGCTGTCATATCATAATCTAGGAGGATATTGCTGGGCTTCAAATCACAGTGAACAATAGGATTCTCACAGTCATGGTGTATATATTGCAATGCATCGGCTATATCAACAGCTATTTTCATTCTTTGAGAGAGGTCCAGTTGCTTTGGGGCTTTTCCATCTCCTGCCGGGTGCAGCCAAGTGTCCAGGTTGCCGTTGGGCATGAACTGGTAGACTAGAGCTTTGAAATCCCGGCCTTGGTTATCAATTGTTGAGCATGCAGTCAGAATTGGAAGAAGATTACGGTGCCGAATGTTTCTCAGTGCTTTACATTCTGAGATGAAACTTTTATCCGCGCCTTGCATGTCAAGGTCAAAAACTTTCACTGCCACAACCATCTGTTTTTGGTTTAGCTTTGCTCTGTACACTGAACCGCAGCTTCCTCTCCCAATCAAGTTAGATACTGTGAAGTTCTCAGTAGCCTGTGCTAGATCCTTATAAGATACTTTAGGGAATTGCTCATCGGAAGAAGGCAACGATAACTGCATCCTCAGCATCCTCTTTCTGAGAAGGGATAAGCAGACTACTAATATGAGTAACAAGATGCCTAATATAGGGACCAATACTCTCACCAAATAGTATTGCCATCTAGATCTTCTATGAGAAGCAGCGGGGCATGAAGGCATATGTAGGTCCAGCACACCTCCACAAAGCCGCCAATTGCCTTTCAGGGAAATGGCTGTTGTATTTTTGAATATTCCTTCTACTGGTACTTCTCCTTCAAGATGATTGTCGGATAGATCCAACTGGGTGAGAAGTTGCAGTTTGCTTAGAGCAATTGGGATAGAGCCTGAGAGATTGTTATGTGAAAGGTTGAGCTCGATCAAGCTGTTCAGACTCCCTAGAAACATGGGAATGCTTCCCGAGAGGAAGTTCCGGTCCAATTTGATGGCTTGCGATTGCTGGCATGTGCGCAAAAGTAGGTGGAATTTCCCCTGTAAGCTTGTTGGATGAAAGATCTAGATAGTTGAGTTGTTGAAGATTACTGATGTGAGGAATTTGGCCTTCTAGACTGTTGTGGGATAGCGCACATTGGGCAATTGTGGCTATACTAAAAAGCTCTTTTGGTATATTTTCTTGAAGATTGTTATAGCTGAGGTCTAAATACAAGAGTTGCTGAAGGTTTTCGAAACTTGATGGAATGGGACCGTGGAATTGATTATTTGCCAGAAACAGTTCTGACAGCTTGGAGTTATTGCCAATGGAAGTTGGAATCTGCCCGGTGAAATTGTTCTGTTGAAGATATAAACCTTGCAAATTAGCAAGATTTCCAACCCATCCATCAATCGGACCAGTCAAACTGTTCTCCTCCAGTCCTAGCTTAGTTAGTCTATGGAGATTTCCTATGCTTGACGGAACTAATCCATATAGCATATTCCTACCAAACACGAGGTTGTTAACATTAGACGAAAGGTTGCCAACAGAATTTGGCAAGTTTCCTTGTAGCCGATTTGCATAGAGTGAAAGCATCTCTAGAGAAGTGCAGTTGCTCAATGCATCCAAGAATTCCCAGCCCCAGCTGTCATTTGCTTCAAGACTGTTTGTGTCAAGACCTAGCTTACTGAGCTTCGGAAGTTTACCAAGAGAAGGTGGGACTCGTCCTCTAAACCCGTGATTATATGCTAAGTTTATCAGCTGTAGCTCAGATGCATTGCCTAATGAGTCAGGGATAAGACCTTCCAGCATGTTACCACCCAATGTAAGAAGTCGGAGGTTAGGGAGAGCATCACCCATGTTAGATGGTAGAGTACCAACTAGCATATTCAACTCCAGCGCCATTTGATTTAGCAGAGACAGATTAAAAATGGCCTTTGGGACTCTACCTGATAGCTTGTTTTCACCAAGGAGTAAGTTTGACATCTTGGACAACTTCCCAAACTCATCAGGAATGCCTCCCTCTAACCGGTTATACATCAGAATAACATGTTCTAGAGAAGTGATATTGCCAAGGCCTGGTGGAATGACCCCGGTAAGATCATTATAAGAAAGCCACAAGCGTGTCAGGTTGGAGAGAAGGGATATTTCTGCGGGAATTTCACCCACCAATAAGTTTCTTGAGAGGTCTAACGCCCTCAAGTTGGAGCAGTTTGTGAGCGTCACTGGAATAATCCCTTGTAGCGAGTTGTGACTCAGGTCAAGAAACTCCAGCTCTCGCAGCCGGCCAAGATGTGGTATCTGACCAGAGAACTTGCTTCTGGAAAGGTTAAGATAAGTAAGATATGACATGTTTCCAAGGGAAGGAGAGATTTCCCCGACAAAACTCTGCTCAGACAGGTCCAGCTCTGCAACACGCTCATGCTCTGTGAGGCTGCACTTCACACCCTGCCAGTTGCAGAAGTGAATGCTGGTGTTCCATGTGCTCAAGAGCCCTTTCGGATCTTCGGTGATTGCGCGCTTGAAATCAAGAAGCGACAGCATATCTGTATCGTTCCCATGGAGGACGGCGCAAATGACGCTTCCAGATCCATGAGACAATAACAACAGTGCCCATGCTACGAGCACGAAGAGCTTCATGACATAGCTTTTTCGCTCCCTCACTATTTCATGATGCAAAACCGGAGTTTAAATGCACCTGATTCACATGTAAAAGATCTGAATGAAGCGAAAAGTACGATGTATGAAAGGAAGTAGTGCACGAAATATTCATAGATGGAAGAAGCAGTGCACCTACCTCTAGTCTTCAGAAGCACAGCATATCACAGGAGACAGGACCATGTCTAATATTGGTTTAGGTGGAGATGAGTGCTGTAGTTTGCCCTTCTGAGAGGGATTAAGTAGCAATAGAGACGGCGTTAGCGTTACGCAGCATTAAACATATCTAATTGCCGCGCACACGTTGACACTTGACACCTTTAATTGCTTTTAAAAATATGCTCTAGTGCTGAATCGCCGGCCGCCCTACTTTGTTTTTAGCAAATTCAGTCTTGTATGCACACTTAGCAGGTATCCCCGTTCTTTGTCGCTTTTACACCTTGTTTGGAACTATTCAAGCTTCTTAATTGTACAGGCTGATGCGGTGCCGTATATAGTTCTAAATAAGGGTTTAACAAGTGCAGCGTCAGTACTCTAAGCATCTGAAGTACCGTGTTTTTAGCATATGTTATCATATAATATTGACCTCTTGAAGAGCTCAGAGCTTTGTACAATGCGAGAATTCCCCAACTTTCAGCTCGAATTTAACAAGCTTTCAGTTTCAGCTAATATATAATGCAGACTTTTCAACTAGATTTGTAAGAGGAAAAATCGCACCTCGGAGTTTAGGGCGCGGCGCCCTCGCCGGCGACGGAGAGGAAGAGTGCGGCGCCCTCGCCGCCGACGGAGAAGACAGCGGAGGGAGGCGCGGGAGTGGCGGTGCCGCGCCTGGCCTTGGGGCCTTGGGGGTAATAGCGGCGGCGGTGTTGCTAGGGTTCGGCTGGACGGCCTGAGGCAGGCCGCAGGCGTGGGTAGCTGCTGCTGGTTCTGTGACGCAACTAGTAGCTGATTTTAAATTTGGTACTCCCTCGGTTATACAAATAAAAGATGTTCTACGCGAGGCGTAATTTTGTCTGAATCAAATATGTATAGGCACGTTTTAGTATGATTGTTCATTCATTTTAATCTATATTTATTCCATATTATAATATTTAAAACATCTTGTATTTGTATTTGTGAACGGCAGGAGTATCGATTTTTTGGTGTTATTTCTTCCCGTTTCACGCTTTGAATTATGTGTCATTGTTGTTTTGGTCTACATGATATATTAGTAAAAGACAAAAAAAATCTCAATGAAAAGGAAAACCAGCTACTCCCTTTGTTCCTAAATATTTGTCTTTCTAGATATTTCAACAAGTGACTACAAACGGAACAAAATGAATAAATCTACACTCTAAAATATGTCTACATACATCCTTATGTGGTAGCCATTTAAAATGTGTAAAAAGACAATTATTTAAGAATGGAGGGAGTAGATGCTAATTGGACCAACTCTGACGCCAAGTGGTTAGAAGGTCAGCAACTAACAACTTATTATATTTTCTTACTTCCCACTTGTATCTCAAAGACAAAACCTGGAAGTGCCAATCCTTTAAACAATAAAATATCATGCATAGCACAAAGCCACGTAAAATCATTTTAATATTTTCTGAAAACTTCAAAAAATATCTTTGTGATTTTCTGAATTTTATAAGATAGCAAACAAAAAAGTAAAAAAAAGGAACAAGAAAATGTTTTTATTTTTTTAAGTTGATAGCACACAATCAAGAACCAAAATAAGAACATTTTTGTTTTTTGTAGAAACAAATAAAACATGATAAAAAAGGTAAAACATTTTTGTATTTTTCAAATTTCTCAAGAAAATAAAAAGATAACAATCAATCTAGGGCTAACGAAATAGATGGAATAAAACATAATATGAGTCATCATGCTCTATGCAATGCTATAATTTATCACTTAAACTCATAATGTGCACGTGGGGGCTACAATCAGTATCGCCCATACATTTTGACGTGTGTCTGTCTAGAGGATTTACGAACATACCAGCATATAATGTGATCACAGTTTATGGAAATAGCATGCCACGATTGTATGATTGTTTAGTTTCACATGTTTATGTTTGAGGTAAATACACTCGAAGTCATAGAACTTGCACGCGATGGTCAGTTTGATGCACAAACTTGTAAAATACGTGTTTCTGGTCATCAAACTTGCACGAGCATTCATATACGGTCACATTTCATGTACACGAACGTATCCATGGCCTATGTGGCATTCCAGTGTGGCCAGGGCCCACTGTCATCCGCTGTAGCATCTAAATCTGCAGAGAAGCCTTTGCCTTTTTTTATTTTCGTATTAAGCCCCTAAAAATAAAATTAAAAAGCAAGCAATATGGGGTTTTGAAGCTGCAACGTGCCCTAGTAGTCTCACGTGTACAACCACCAGACTATTGACTATTCATGTCTATATAGCACGACTAATTTCTGTATCATATAAACATTGACTGAAAATAAATTTTACAAGAAATGTAACACGGAAAAAATGAGCACGGCGGCTCGACCATGTGACCTTGTGGTCAAGGTTAACTAAGATTACCACCGACAACACAACACGTTCAGATGTAAGAAAATAATTTATATTCTTGTGTTTGTGACATTCAAAAAATATTTATGTGTTACAAAAAAAGGTATGCGACATTTTAAAAAGTTTCAAAAACTTGTATTTAAAAAAATGTTAATCAACACAACATGTCCAAATTAACATTTTTTCAAATACAAGTTTTGAAATTTATGTGTATTGAAACATATACTCCATATGATACACATATGTTTTGATGTTTTAAATACTCCAGTATACATCTATGTTATGATATATATATATATATATATATATATATATATATATATATATATATTTTAAATACTCCAGTATACATCTATGTTTGGAGTATTTTAAAAAATATATGCTTAATACTTTTGAAACATATGATTAACATTTTTTTCAAATACAAGTTTTGAAACTTTTTTCAACTATGTTTTTAACATTTTCGGATGGTACAAAACATTTTTAAGCTACACAAACAGCTTTATACATTGTATAGGCATTTAAAAAATGTCATGACCAGTTTTTTTGGAATGCACGAACATTTTTAAAATGCAACGTATCATTTTTAATTACACAAATGTGGTTTGCAATGTTTAAACATTTTTTTAAATGTCACACACCTTTTTTGTAACACATAAACATTTATTAAATATCACAAACACAAAAATATAAATTTTTTTCTTACATAGAACAAGAAGGAATAACAACATGAAAAATATTTATCCCATTTGGATATGTTGTGTTTTCGAAACCCGGTGGTAATCTTAGTTAACATTGATCACGAGGTCACATAGTCGAGCCACGGTGCTCCCTTTTTTGGGGTTACATTTCTTGTAAAATTGATTTTTCGACCATGTTTATATGATATAAAAATTATTTGTGCTATCTAGACATGAATGATCATCGGTTTGGTGGTTGTTAACCCGAGCCAAGTAGTGGCACGTCCCTAGTTCGTAACCAAACCATCCCTTATTTTTCCATTTTATTTTAGGGGCTTATACGTAAATAAAAAACAATTTTATTTTAGGGGCTTAATAAGTTAAAAAATAAGTGTATAATACGTAAATAAAGAAAAAGTCTGCAGATCTACCATGCGTCGCGGACTTACGATGGGCCCTGGCCATGCTGGCATGCCACATAGACCACGGATACATCCGCGTACATGGAATGTGACCGTATATGAACGTTTGTGCAAGTTTGATGACCAGAAACACGTATTTTACAAGTTTGTGCACCAAACTGACCGTCACGTGCAAGTTCTATGACTTCTGGTGTATTTACCTCTTTATGTTTATATGCAAGGCTGTCACATCTATAAGAGACGCTGATAGCGAACCTATGAAACTCGATCCATTTTCATGCCTAAGCAAACTTTCAAACTCTCATTTACTTGCACTTTTACTTCCAATTATTTCACTTTTATTTAAACCATTTGACATGAGTGGTAAGCTATATCAAAAACTGTTACTTTATTTACAAATGCAAAAGTACTTCATATACCATTATCTTGCAACCAGCAAAGATAGTGCGATTGACAACCTGTTGGTTGTTGCCAGCCAGCCTCGTGCACCAAGTGTCAAAATTCATCATCGCCCCGAGAGTCATGCCATCGGTAGGGTGGTGTAGGGTGGGGAGGTCGCATTCCACTACCTCCTTCACATGAGCGAGGACTTGATACACTAGCCGTTGCGTTGGACGCGCAAGAGGCGGTGGCATCATAGGCGGCCGTGGCCGCCAGCTGTGCGTCGTTCACGCCGCCAACTAACCCTCATTGGCGTCACTTTGATGAAGAGGTCGGTCCGTTCATGTCCATCGTCAAACTTACCTCCACTGGCGACGGCCAAGTCGCGGACTTCGACGAGGAGGAGTAGAGCATGGGAAACGATGACGCCTAGTTTCCCATATGGGTCAGTCTGTGCCCCATGTCCTACTCTTCCCCGCCGGCGACCGTGCCTTCACTTCCTGGGGCTCGCCACCACTGGACATGGAGACAGAAGGGAACAACAAGGGCTTGGAGGCCAGATGCTTTTGGGAGCTCATGGTGGTCGTCCGTGAAGATTTAGACTAGATTAACTTTCGAACGCTTTTGTTTAGTTAGATATGTCAAAAATATTATGTATTTGGTCCGATTTAGATGAAACTCATCCGGGTTGCATGAAGTCGTCCGGTTTGTTTAAGTCTAGTTTGAAATGTATGCGAGCATGGTTGGATGACCATCTTCAGCATGAGTGTCTGTGGAATTGTCCGGACCAGTACGTAGACAAATAATCTGTCCGTTTTAGGGGTCCGCATCGAAGATGCCCTTGTGTAGCAAAATTTAACCGAGAAAACCATGTACCGCAGTGGTGAATAGCACATGGAAAAACCGGTTGAGGAGGGAAAACCCGTGGAGTGAGGCCAACTCCAACGCGCGATCCCATTTGGTCCGCATGTGTCTGTTTTGGCCCAAATGAACAAACACGATGGCTCAACGTGTGACCGCAACCCTAAATTGTGTCCGGTTGGCGTCGAGCTCGACTCATTTTCGAAGCAAAATAGCTCCTGATTTGTGTCTAGATGGGCAACGACCAGGCGCGCATGCGTCCTCTTCTCGTCCACCCTCAGGCCCGCGCGTCAGCCATCCAACTACACCCCACTAGCCCCATTTAAGCCACACGCGTGGGCAGGCCTGTTTGTTAGCCACCTAGCCGCCCTGAAGCGTCCTTTTTAACGCCAACCCATGTACCAGTCAGTCCGCATCGTCTTCACCAGTGCCTCTTCACCACCTCCCACTTCCTTCCTGCCCCCTCCACCCCCGACAAGCCTAGAGCACGTCTCCGGCCGCCGCCACCACCCGCAATGGGCATGTGGAAGTGGGTACCCAGCAAGAAGGCCAAGGACGACCATGAGGCGGGCTCGTCTTCACCGGCCGAGGAGCGGGTCGAGGAGCACTGCCGGATTCTCCATCTCTCTGGTCGCCACACATCAAGCCCTACGTCGAGATTGTGATCTGCCGTAGGTACTTGGAGACGGCCACCCCGCTTCCATGGCCGGATGCACAAGTGCCGAATGGGTGGCATTTGAGCCCGGATCGGGTGCCTATGCCGACCGTCCCAGCGAGCGACCGCGTCCGCCTCCAAGAGTTCAACCATCAGCGCCACCAGATCCCGATGCATCTCCTCGACAACCCAAGGTACGACATTGAGTCGCTTCTTTGGGATATGCGGTTCGGTGATGAGCATGACGTGCAGCGACAAACCTACTTTGCCAACCGTGCGCAGAGCCCACCACCGGTGCGTGCTCCTAGCCCTCCCCATGCCCGCGGGCGTGCCAGGACACACGCACGTCCTCGCCGCCATCGCCACCGCCGCGTCATCCGACGACGGTCGAAGAGGAGGAGCTAGTGCGACCGGTGCTCGAGGACATCCGGAGGGAGTACAAGCGGATCCAGAGGGAGTAGCGAGACGACCTCGAGGTCCAGATGGCATTGTCGGCCATCGCCGATGTCGCCATCCCGGAGCTTGAGGGATTGGTGGAGCGGGACGACGCGGAGCCTCGGTGGAACCCAGAGGCGGAGGGCCAACATTGGTCGTGGACTATGACTCTGCCATGCACCCCGGAGCTGGTGTCAGCGCCGGCCGTGCAGGTTGGGGCCGACGCGTGGTCACCGCCCAGCGCGCCCTCGCCACCCCTTGCAGTGCAGCCGCCGGCGCCACTAGCCCATGTGTGGCAGCCGCCTCCCTTCATCGACCTCAGCACGAACAAGGAAGACGGCATGCAGTGCGGACGGCGGAGACGGCCAATCTAGGATTTCATTTGGTTTAAGGTCATTTTTTATTAATTTATTTTTAATGCACGTGGATAGTTCGGCTGTGAACTTTTTAATGTAATATGTAGTTCGTTTAAATTGCTTTTTTTATATCTTTTGCTTATATTTGCATTTAAGTTAAGCGGACGTTTTTGTCAACTGCGGCGGGCCATTGGGTGCACCTGTAGAAGGACGGTCAAAACCTAACACGGTCGTCCATTTTACCGACGGAAAGTGGACAAAACGACTGTCCCGGTCTAGCGTTGGAGTTGGTTTGAGATAGAAAAGTAAAAATGGCACAAATTTGGTTAAATGAGGTAATCCCAATCAAGAATGTCAAAAGAGAGGATTTTACCTTTTTTTGTTTGCAATTGAGATGTGTACATGATTTTTACTGGAAGCCTCAAAATCACGCTTTAAGGGCTGATCAACGACGCCTGATTCAGGCGGGCCCCGCGATCGCGAGCGCGCGATACATGGGCCTCGAACGATGATCGATACATGATGGGCCCCGCGATCAACAACGCATCGCTTGTCGATCGAAGCCAGTCGGGGACACGTATGCTCGATTCCCGTCCCGATCACAACCCAACCTTCCCCCGCTGCATCCTCCATGTCTGTTCTCACAGGCATACGCTTGCGAAAGCTAGCCCGCTGCTCGATCGTCGACGACCTCGACCAGGAAGCGAATTAAGCGCCGGCCGGGCGCGGCGGCATGCTAGGGCCGTCGGTCAAGCGGCTGGCGCGGCTGGCCGCCACGAGGCCGCTGGAGAAGGCCGGGATGGCGCTGGTCCTCGCCGCCACGCTGGCCTCCGCCGCCGCCGCGCTGCTGCTGCTCGCCTGCCCCGCGTCGCCCCGCTGCTCGACGGCCGTCGGGTCCGCCCTGTCGGCGCCCAGGAAGCTCTGGGGCTGCGGGGCCTCCGCGTCGGCGCCCGGTGCGGTGGCGCGGGACTGCGACTTCTTCGACGGGGAGTGGGTGCGGGACGACAGCTACCCGCTCTACGAGTCCAAGGACTGCCCGTTCCTCGACGGCGGGTTCCGGTGCTCGGAGAACGGCCGCCCCGACGCCTCCTACACCAGATGGCGGTGGCAGCCGTCGTGCTGCGATCTCCCCAGGTCCGTTGGTTGACCCCTTTTCTCGTGTGTCGTCTTTTACAGTTTTACTTACTTTTTAGTGAGACATTTTACAGTTTTACTTACTCATTTAGCTACGCACCAGACCAAATAAGATCAAATTGATTCGCTCGTAAGTTTGTACCGAAGCAACTCTGTATTGAAACTGAAAGGTTGTATAGTCGGTGATGTTGATAAGTTAAATCTACTCGAGCGATTGTACCACTAATTTTTTTAGAAATGAATTCTAGCACTAATTATTACTGAGAAGATCACCTTTGAGCAACGGGACTTCCCTTTGTTTTAGAATAGCAAATGGACTTCCTGTCACTGCCAATACTATAACCGTGTCTATCTGAATATCTGATGTTTGTGGTTTTGGGCCTAGGGATTATCTGAATATCCACACTTTATTCAAGTATTCTGGCACAATTTATGTCATTTTCTATGTCATAATCTGGATTTCTGTGATTTCTTAGGTTTGATGCTAAGAGTATGCTAGAGAGGCTACGAAACAAAAGAGTGGTATTCGTCGGCGATTCGATTGGAAGGAACCAATGGGAGTCTCTGCTTTGTATGCTCTCTACTGCTGTCCCAGACAAGAGCTTCATCTATGAGATCAATGGCAGACCCATCACAAAGCATGATGGGTTCTTTATATTCAAGTTCAGAGACTACAATTGCACTGTCGAGTATTACAGGTCCCCGTTTCTAGTTCCGCAAGGTCATGGACCGGCTGGAGCCCCCAAGTTTGTTAAGAGTACGGTCAGGGTGGATTCCATGGATTGGATGTCTGGCCGGCGTAAGTGGAGGGATGCTGATCTGTTAATCTTCAACTCTGGGCATTGGTGGACAAAAGACAAAACAATTGGATGGTAAGCAAGTAGCTATCATATATCTGCATATTTATGTTGAGTTAGTGGCTTTTCCTGTTTCATGGAACTGGCAGTACTTTTGCATTCAAATTAGTAGCTAAGTTGCAAACCCTGTCAGCTAGTTCTTCATATGTAATTATTTCTATGTTTTGTTCTGCGATAATTTCTGTCTTTTTATGTGAGTAATTTCATAGAGAAATAGCTATCTGCGTGTGATCAAAGATTTATGTAACAGTGTCCTTATTAGTTTCACTCTATCCGTCACCTTCAAGAATTTATCTTCCAGTTTCGAGAATATACCATAGATTCATTATGCTTTAGGTGTGCTTTGTGCTGATTGATAGACAATTCTTTGTAATTATGTTTTTGTTAATCAGAACAGTTAGTTCATCATAATTGCACCCGTCATCTGTCTGAAACCAGGTTTACATTTATACACCAGGGGTGCGTATTTCCAAGAAGGGAATGAGGTGAAGATGAATATGAGCGTCAGCGATGCATACAGAAGATCAATAAAAACACTGTTCGACTGGCTTCAGAAAAATGTTAATGCAAACAAGACCCAGGCCATCTTCCGAACCTATTCTCCTACGCACTTCAGGTCTGTACCATGTCAATACAACTAGTTTCCTTTTTTCCTTTGACAATAAACATAGCTAGTGTTAATAAGTTGTTCGTTGTGGTACTTGATTAAATTGCAAAATGATCCTCACCCTCCATGATCGACCACTGTTAATTTCTCTGCAGCGGTGGTGACTGGAATTCTGGAGGGTTTTGTCAGCAAGAAACACTTCCAGACATGACACCGTTCAAATCGCTGGAGCAATGGGCCGACATGCTGAAGCCCGTGAACGATGTTCTAGGGAGCCATCACAGGCCCAGGCTGCCTGGGTTGGATATACTGAACGTGACCCGGATGACGGCCCAACGAAAAGACGGCCACCTCTCAGTGTTCAGAAGTCCTTTGAGTTCAAGGCAAGCCCATACGAACAAGACATCAGAAATCAAAGAGGTAGAGGATTGCAGCCACTGGTGCCTGCCTGGAGTCCCTGATGTCTGGAATGAGCTTCTCTACACCCTCTTCATGAAAAGGCAGATCATGTTGGAGCAAACAATGCCTCCGTTTCTGGCTCAAGAACACTGATAGACAGATTACAGGGGATATATCTACTTGATTGCTGAAGAGGAAATTAAAGTCCAGCAGGTCTCATGACAAGGGGTTTCTGTTAATAGGAATCAATGAGGGCTGTGGCCTCGATTATCAGTGTGAATAGCACAAAACTACTCATGCACCCTTTGTTTACCGAAAAATGGGAATTTCGCTGACGCAAACGTTGGATCAAGATGATACACACCCACAAAGAGTTTATACACGGACACCTGTAAATATACAACGTGAAAGACATCATAGCAATTTATATTGTCAAAATATTTCTCATC
Organism: Triticum dicoccoides; assembly: GCF_002162155.2. NCBI lineage: Eukaryota > Viridiplantae > Streptophyta > Magnoliopsida > Poales > Poaceae > Triticum > Triticum dicoccoides. The sequence continues at coordinate 606,870,584 of NC_041382.1, read as the reverse complement.
ATAAATCTAATAAGTTTCATTTTGCCAATCCAATTTTTTTTTGTATCGCTTTGCAACCAAAGTTTGAAAATTGTGACTACACGTTACTAGTAAGTCATCTAGTTAAGAACGGTACAGTTTCAAAAAAGTTACCATTCAAACCTCTTAAAAAAATCCTTTGTTTCTCCTATGATGCAATCAAATAAACCAAAATCCTGTAGGATTGAGATGGACATGTCATGCCAGTCCTATATTCCCATGCTTTTAGAATCCTACAAATCAAAGTGGCGCTAATCTCTCGGGAAGTTTGAAAGAAGCGCAACACGAGGGTTTTCCGCCACACCATCGCCCCGGTGATGGGTGCACGGGCGCTAAGCATTTGCGTAATTTAATGCTGCATGAGTACTACTACTAATTTTTCGCCTCAAAGCGGCCTTTGTCTTGAACTACTTTCTTAATCAGTGAAAGTGGCAAAATCTTTTGCTTAAAAAATGACCTGAATTATTACATCATTATGATTCGCTGAGGGAAAGAGAAAAGGCAGCCACTTGTGACCACGTACGTACCTAGCGAGACATGCATGCCGGGCATGCAAGCACCTGAATCAAGCGGACCGTAATAATGGATGAGAAAGGGCACACTAGAAAAGTACAAACAACAACAATGTGGACAGAGACCAGCCGTCGCAACGACCAAGCAGCTGCGTCGTGCGGGTAAGCTCACGAGAGTAGACGCGCAGTGCTTTCGCCCTCTTTAACAAGTGTACCGGCCGCGTACGTGGAGCCAGCTGCCGGCCCTCGCCGGCATGGCGGTGGCGGGCCCTTACGGGTGCAAGGCCGAGTAGGTCCGGTACTTGTACTCCTCCGCCGCCGCGGGCTCCTCCCTGGCCGAGGCGGCGTCGACGGCGTACCACTTGGGGTGGCACGGCACGTACTTGCTGACGGGGCACGTCATCCTGCTCCAGTTGTCGTGGAAGAACTGGGCGCACTCGTGGAAGGAGCGCTGGTTGGGCGCCCAGAGGATGCAGTTGCGGTCGACGTTGAGCTTCCCCTCCCTGACCAGGTCCCAGCAGCAGGGCCCGAGCCACGTGAAGTAGTTGCCGGAGAGCGTGAGGTTGGCGAGGCGGCCGTCGTAGGCGAGCCGGCAGAGCGAGTCGTGCACCACGCCGTACAGCAGGTTGTCCGCCAGGTTGAGCTGCTCCACGCTCCGCAGGCACGCGTACGACAGCGGGATGGTGCCGGTGAGGCGGTTGGTGCCGGCGTCGATGACCGTGGCCCTGGCCAGCTGGCCGAGCTCGTAGGGGAGGCAGCCGCCGAGGCTGTTGTTGAGGAAGAGCACCTCCAGGAGCGTGCCGGCGGCGCGGCCGATGGAGGAGGGGATGGGCCCCGTGAAGTCGTTGTTGGCGAGGGAGAGGTAGTTGACGGGCGAGTCGCCGAGGTTGTCCGGGAGCTGGCCGGAGAAGCGGTTGTTGTTGACGAAGATGGCCTCCACCTCCGGGAAGGAGCCGAAGAGCCCCGCCGGCAGCTCGCCGAAGAAGCTGTTGAAGCGGATGTCGATGAAGGTGGCGTTGGTGAGCCCCAGCACGTCCGTCGGGAACGGGGCCGGCGCCAGCTTGTTGTTGCTCAGGTCCAGCTCGTAGAAGTACTGCAGGCCCCGGAGGTTGGGCACGGCGCCGCCGAAGCTGTTGGAGTTGGCGTGGAACAGCGCGAGGTCCGGCAGGCCGTCCACGAAGCCCTGCAGCGAGTCGGACCGCAGGTTGAAGCCGTTGAGGTCGACGGACGCGACGGTCCGGTCGCTGACGTTGATCGGCCGCCCGCAGAAGAAGCCCTTGTAGGAGCCGCAGAGGTCGGTGCCGGCCCAGGTGGCGGTGACGCCCTTGGGGTCGCAGATCACCGTCTTCCTGAACTTCTGGATCACCAGGTACGCCCTGTACAGCCGCTCGTTCTCGAACTGGCACGCCCTCGGCTCGGACGACGGCGCCGGCCGGGGCATCAAGCTGTCGTCGTACCCGCCGCCACCGCCAACCCCGACGTCGCTAGCCCCTCCGTCCTGGCTGTCGCCTACGGCGAGGCCCCGCCGGCTCGGACGGGTGGTGCCCGCCGCGAGCGCGAGCGCAATGCAGGAGGCCAGGACGCAGAAGAGAGCGAGGCGGCGAGGAAGCGGGCGAGCCATTGTCCGATCACGGGAGGAGGCGTCGGTGGCAGAAATGAGAACACACCACACAGTGCCTTGCGCTTAACTGTATATATATGCCTAGCTAGGGAAGCCGGCAAGGTTGGCGCGGCGTCGTCTCCCGCGGTTGCATGGCGCCAATCCATTATGGTCGTAGCATGCATGCATGCATGCAGACTGACTACCTACTGGGGATTGCTGAAACCTGCAGTACTCTTCAGGCGACTTGTCCAAGGAGGCAAGGATGGTTCGGAACAGCTGCAACTTTCTCTAGTTAGCTTTTTTTAGATGAGCTTTCTGTGGTTAGCTGCTGCTTGTTGCAGTGGTTGGACGCGGATACCACTCAGGTGTGGGGTGGCATCATAAACACCGACCCGCTGATGAAGGTGGAGCGCGACGGCGCCATCGAGTGGCCTCATCCTATGGACGCGCAGTCAGCGTCTAAGTGAAATCTATGCTACTGTAGCTAACACCCAGTTACTTGGGCCTGCAACCGATGTGCGTACGTGACCACCGAATTAGTTTAATGGGTCCACTCCCTACCCCCGTAGAGAGCAACTAATTAACGAGCGCTTTTTCAGAAGTGTCGCAACAATCAGCGCCACTTGGCGCGCTTACAGTCATTTGTCACGTATCGCGCTTTGGGTGCTTTCTCCGGATTTTTTTTTATTTTTTCGCACGCGTTTCTGGTTTTTTGAACATTTTTTTTCGTTTCTTTGACGTTTTGGTTTTTCACCGGTCTTCCTTAGCTTTTAATCAATTTTTTTAAAAATTTATTTTGCGCGAAAAACACGTTTTTTTTTCTTTCATGAGAGTTACGATTTTACTTTCGCGAGAGACACGGTTTTGCTTTCGCGAGAGTCACGGTCGTGCCTCTCGAAAACGGAAAAAAACGTGTTTTCTATTTTTTTTATTTCGCGAGAGTCACGGTTTTGCTTCCGTGAGAGCCACGGCCGTGTCTCTCGGAAACGAAAAAAACGCGTTTTCTGTTTTTTTTCTTTCGCGGGAGTTACGGTTTTGCTTCCGCGAGAAGCATGGTTGTGCTTTCGCAAGAGACAACGTCGTGCCTCTCGAAAAGGAAAAAACGCGTTTTCTATTTTTTTCCTTTCGCGAGAGTCACGGTTTTGCTTCCGCAAGAGTCACGGTTGTGTTTTCGCGAGAGTCATGGCCGTGCCTTCTCGGAAATGAAAAAACATGTTTTTTTCTCGCGAGAGTCACGGTTTTGCTTTCGCGATAGGCACGGTTGTGATTTCGTGAGAGGCATGGGCATGCCTCTTTCGGAAAGGGAAAAAACCTGTGCTCCCGGTTCGGTTTTTTCGTCCTTTTTTCGTGAAAAAAAGTTCGTCAAAACCTATCAACATGGTATCTAGTTTTGAAGATCTCAACGCGAGGAATCCAACGGTGAAAGCGGTTCGAGATTTGGACGCATGGTTTGAGAGATAAAACATTTTGAATAAATGGATGTACGAAAAAAGGGGAAAACTCCCAGGTTGCGACAAGTGATGCGCTGCATGTGCGTCACTTGTCGCAATTAGGGGAATTGGAGTGATCTTTGCAACGAGTACTCCTTAATTAGTGATTTCGGGTGTTTATACATTGCTCAAAATAAAAACTCCAGTATTTATACTAGTGGGCTTTAACACATTTTAAGGCCATTTTTTATGGCTTAAAAAATAAGCCGTCTCCTCTTTAGCTTTCCTATAAGCCGTCTCTCTTATTTATTGAGGCTTCTAAACTAGTTATAGGATTACTAATTTAGAAGTCTCAACAAATTTTTGAAGCGGCTTATTTTTTAAGCTGGGAAGAGGCAGCTTATTTTTAAGCCGCCCAAAAGAACTGACCCTTAATCAGTGGATCTCGAATCCCTTTCCCTGGGTTCTTATGAGCAGCTATTAGTGACACTCCAAAAAAACAGTTATTAATATGCCTCTATCATCTATTTAATGATTTATCCAAATCCTCCATTTCCCCTTTCAAGAAGTCCAAAATGGATGATAACTATATTGGGATACCATATGATGTTGGAAGATCTGTAAATGGTGTTTTCAAATATTTGGAGGACATGGTTTAAAGGATGGATATAGCAGACATTATTATTAGACAGATAAATAGGTGACCCCAATATCCTTCTGCTTGGCCGCACGGCTTAGCCCATCGTCTCTAACTAAAAAGACATTGTGTATGTGAGCAAGCCGCGGAGACCTCCTAGTCGGCGCCTTGTGTGGCGGTTAGGAGTTTTGGCACCCACGCGCCTGCAGCCATGGGCTGGCCCATTCACACGGCGACACAGTCGCTTCCCCATGGTACACTTGGTTCGCTTGGTAGACTCAAAAAAAAAAAACTTGGTTCGCTTGGTCGATGGTTGACCAGTCAACCATTGACTTTTGAAGAAAATGCAAAAGTTTCATGAATTCAAAAAAGTTCATGGACCTGAAAAAAGTTTGCAAAATTTAAAAAAGTTCATCAATTCAAAAACATGAGGTTTGAAAAAAGTTGATCAATTATTGTCTAGTCTAGTGGCTGATAGTCTGATCACTATAGCGTTAGCGGCTGGGTTCAATTCCTCGTGGAGTATAATTCTTTTAAACGACCTTACTTGAACAGGATCTGTTCTATAGGCTCGTACCGCTGCATCCTTTAAAAAAGTCCCTGCTCCCTCCCACCTGCTCCCTCACGCCGGCGGCCACTCCGGCCCCGGCGTCCACCTTCCTCGGCGTCGGCCGCCCCGGCCGCACTGCCCAGCCCGCGACCTCGGTCATGGCCTCCCCCCCCCCCCGGCCTCCGCCGCTGTCGGGCGCTCCGGCGAGGATAGATGGGTAGAGTCGAGCCCTTCCTCCGCCGGGTCGCCGCTCACCTACCGCCAGATCCTCTGCCGCCCGCCATCGCCGTCCCGGGCGCCCGCTCCCTCCCGTTCTCCTTCCCCTGCGACATCGCCGTCGGGCCCAGCTCCGCCGCCTGCCCCGCGCCCGCCTCCCCGCTCCGAGATCTGCCGGAGGCCCTTGGAGGAGGTGGTTGCGCGCGTGCCTTGGCAGGTGGTGGCGAGCCGCAAGCGGCCCCGTCCGCGTGCGCCGGACAATCGCCGGCGCGGCCCGGACGTGCGGCCCCGCCCCAGGCCGTCTTGGCTTCGCGAGGGCGACTGTCCACGGTGCTTGGGCTCCGGTCACCCCCTCTCTGATTGCAGGAAGGATATTCGTTGCCATCGCTGTCGTTTCTTTGGCCACAAGGCCAAGTCTTGCACCCTTCCCCGGGCCGTCGCGTCGTCCTCCCATGGTTCCTCCCCTCCGCTTCGGCGCCGTGTCCCCGCTCCGGTCGCCGTGGACGGCCACCCCTCGTCCTCAGGATCCTTGGCCGCCACGCGTACCTCCTCGGGCTTGCTCACGCCCGCGTCGGGGGCTTCTGGGGCTGGTGCGCCCGTGCTCTCCGGGTCTGCCCAGGGCGCCGGATCGCCCCCGGGACACGCATCCCCTGAGTCCTCCGGGTGGACTGCGGTGGCCTCGTCTCGGGCCGCCCTGCCGTCTCCGGCCACCTCTGCCCCTGCGTCTTCCTCGCGGCCTTCCTCGCCGACCTCGGTCGCCTCTTCCGTCGCCACGCCGCTCTCCGGGCACCCTGCTTTTCGCCCTGCGGCCGCTGTGTGCTACCTACCACGCTCCCAGGAGATCATCGAGGCTGAGCGTGCGCTGGAGCGTGCGCTGCTCGTCATCGTCGCGGGCTGCCGCACGGGCGTGTCGCGGAAGGAGGTTGCCGACGCCATTTGCTCCCAGTGTGATCTTGCCGCTGCGGAGTTCACCATTCACAAGCACGCTCCAGAAGATTTCCTTCTCTGCTTCTCCAGCATGGAGTCCCGTGCCCGCGTCACCCTGAGCCGCGTTCGCACCTCCGGTTCCGGCTGATCTTCCATCCATGGGGTTGCGAGGCCGGCTCCGAGCCCGTTAAGGCGCTCTTCCTTGTGTCCCTCGAGCTCTACGACATCCCTGATCACGCTTGGCACCGGGCGGCCGCCGAGACCTTGCTCGTCCCCTTCTGCAAGGTCAAGCACCTCGCCCCCGAGACGTGCAACCTCGCCGACATGTCCGTCTTTCATTTGAGCGCATGGACCATCAACCCGGACGCGATTCCGCGCTCTTCCGAGCTCCTCCTGCCGGGCGACGACGCTGTGGAGCTTGACGCCGACCCGGACCGCGCCGAGCGCCTCGCGCTTGGGCTCGCGCGCTTCCCCGTCCGTATCCACGTGGCTTCCTGCGTCGATTACCGCCGGCCACCCCCGCCTGCT
>NC_041382.1:606812447-606863818 GCF_002162155.2 Triticum dicoccoides | reverse complement strand
GCAGCATCACCAGTTCCCCCCTGCCCGCTCCGGCGGCTCTTGGCGGCAACCTGGTCGGGGTGGCCGCCGGCGCGGCCATCGCCATACGCACGTGCCTCCTCCGTGCCGTGGTTGGGAGGGAATCTTGGGGCCCCACCCTGATGCTTTTCCCTCCGCTGACCGGGTCTCCGCGCGGCTCTGATTGGGCGACACCCCCCTGCTGACCGATGTTGGGCCACGTGACGCGCCAGACGCGCCATCCCCGGCGCTGGAGACCAGCCCATCCGACCCTGTGCAGACCTTTGGGTCCCAGGTGTCCCGAGATGCGTGCATTTCAAACCGGCCAACCAGCGCCACGCCTTCCTCCCCAAGCCCCACTGGGGTTTCCCTGGCGATCCCAATCAGCCAATCAGGAGTTGACAACGCCCCTCCTTGTGATGATGGGCCTGTGTCGCGCCTGCTGGGCGACATTGAGGGGCCCATCCGGACACTCCCGCCTGTTGCTAACTCGGCCGACGCGGGAGATTCGTCTGCGGCCAATCCCACGCCTCCCCTCCCCCTGTCCACATGCAGCCCAGATCCTGTGCCGACCGAGGCCCCAGCACGCTTGGTCGCGGCCTCTCCTAACGCGCCCTCCCTCTGCATGGACCACGCCGATCCCGAGCCTATGGCGGGCCCACCCTACTTGGACGTGGTCTTGCATGCTGCACCCATCGGTCCGGTCGAGGACAGGTCGGCCCCACCACCCATGCAGCCCATACAAACTGCAGATGTTTCCGCGCCCGACGTGGATCTTTCTTCTTTCATCGATGCCATCTCCACCAGGGCGTCCGCTCTGCTCCCGACGCCCAAGCCTCGGCGACGTAGAAAGGAGCTACCGGCCAACTTCACCCCCCGCTGCAGTTTCCGGATTGCGCACGCGGATCAAGGGCTAAACTCCGAGATGAAAGCCAAGCGGGTGTTACTACGCCGTCTCGGTCTCATCTCTTGCGACGATGCGCCAATCTCCGACGAGGTGCTTGCTAAATACGCCCTCCTCTTCGAGCATCCACTTGCATTAGACGTGCTACAAACTTTCGCCGACTTCTTCGGGTGGCAACTGCCCAGCTCGCTGCCCCCTCCCCCGGGGCAACTCATTGTCGCCTAGGTGGCTGCCTCTGCGCCGTCTATAACGTGCCCCCACCTTTTCCTATGGATTGTAACCTCAAAACAATTTTTTGGAATGTCCGTGGTCTTAACTCCGGCGCTAAGCGCTCCGCCGTCCGCAGCGTGATCTCCGCTGCCGCACCTACCATAGTGTGTCTCCAAGAGACAAAGCTCACTCACGTCTCTGACGCCATTGTCGTGGACACGCTAGGTCCGTCCTTTGAGGACTATTTCTTCCTCCCCGCAGATGGCACACGCGGTGGCATCCTCCTTGCTTGGCAACGTTCTACCATCTCCCTCTCCAACCCCCTCATCGGTGAGCATCACGTTACGACCTTGGTCTCCTCCTTGGCTGGTGAGGGCCATTGGTGGCTCACCGGGGTGTACGGGCCTCAAGATGATGACGCCAAACTCGAGTTCCTTGCCGAGTTACATGACGTGCGCGAGTCCCGTATCGGCCCATGGCTAATTGGTGGATATTTCAACATGATCACCTCGGCCTCGGAGAAGAACAACTCTAACATCAATCGTCGCACCATGAACAGATTTAGGCGCTTCATCGCCGACAAGGAGCTTCGTGACCTCTATATGCACGGCCGACGATATACTTGGTCCAACGAGCGCGACGCCCCCACTCTGGTTCGCAACGACCGCATTCTTTGCACCTCCAGTTGGGAGATCGCCCACCCGCACTGCCTACTCCGCTGCCTCTCCTTCGCGGCCTCCGATCACTGCCCGCTTCTTGTCGACTGCATGGCCCGCCCTCCGGGTGCACGACGTTTCCACTTTGAGAGATTTTGGCCGAAGTTAGAAGGTTTTCACCATGTGGTTGCTGAGGCTTGGGCCTCTTCGCCGCCGGACGCCGATCCCTTTAGACGGATCGTGACACGTCTCAAGGCGACTGCAAGGAGGCTGCAAAGCTGGAGTGCACGCACGATAGGCAATGTGTCCTTTCAGCTTATGGTGTCCCGCGAGCTCATTGCGAGATTGGACGCTGCTCAAGATCTACGTCTGTTATCCCCCCTCGAGACCTGGTTTCGTCGGAAGCTCAAGGCGTCCTACCTTGGCCTTGCTTCGCTCGAGCGATCCATCGCCAGACAACGTGTGCGTCTCTCTTGGCTCCGGAGTGATGATGCCGCGGTATCCTACCTCAAAGTGCACGCTGCCCATCGGAAGCAAAGAAATCTTATGGCAAGTTTGCGCGTCGGCACCCAAATTGTCACCGACCACGATGAGATGACCGAGGCCGCCTTTGTCCACTTCTCTAACGCCCTTGGCAGCACTTCCGATCGCGATATCACGCTCGATCTTCATGCCCTTCGGGTGCCGCAGTTTGATCTTCTTGAGCCTGACGCGCCATTCACCGAGGAGGAGATTTGGAGCGCCGTCAAGAGCTTGCCGACCGGGAAGGCGCCCGGCCCCGATGGATTCACCGCCGAGTTCCTAGTCGCCTATTAGGACACGATCAAGCCTGACTTTCTTGCGGCTTTCGACAAGCTCTACGCCATGAACGGTCGTGGGCTGCAGAAGCTCAACGAGGCACTTCTTACACTGCTTCCAAGTGTGCAGACGCGCAATCCCTCTTTGACTATAGACCCATCAGTCTCATACACATCTTCGCCAAGCTAGTCGCAAAGCTTCTCTCCCTCCGTCTCGCTCCTCGGCTAAACACCATGGTCTCCACCAACCAGAGCGCGTTTATTGCAGGGCGATGCATCCACGACAACTACCTCCTCGTGCAGCAGACGGCTCGTCTCTTGCACAACCTGAAGGCGCCACGCATGCTTCTCAAGTTGGACATCGCTCGTGCGTTCGACATCATCTCCTGGCCCTTCCTTCTGCAACTTCTTCAGCACCTAGGGTTTGGCCCACGCTGGCGTGAATGGATTTCCATGCTTCTCTCCGCGGCCTCCACGAGAGTTCTCATCAACGGCCACCCAGGGCCTCCGATCGACCACGCTCACGGCCTTCGTCAAGGCGACCCGGTCTCACCCATGCTCTTCACCTTAGTCATCGACGTGCTGAACTCCATGTTGCTACGTGCGGTTGAGCTAGGCCTCCTTCATCGCTTGACCAATCATCACACAGCTTCGAGCATATCACTTTATGCCGACGACGTGGTCATCTTCTGCCACCCGGACTCCCACGACCTCGCCACGGTCCGCAGGCTCCTCCACGTCTTTGGGCTCGCTTCTGGGCTTTAAACAAACTTTGACAAGTGCTCGGCCACTCCTATACAATGCACCGATGACCACATGGCCACTATAGCCGCGGAGATGTAGTGCCCCGTCACTCACTTTCCCATCACCTACCTCGGGCTGCCCCTCTCTATCTGCAAGGCCTCTTCGACGAGCTTGCAACTGATCATCGACAAGCTTGGGCTTAAGCTCTCCACATGGCGGGCATCCATGCTATCCAAGGGAGACCGTCTATCCCTTGTGCGCCACGTCCTCAGTGCCATCCCCACGCACTTCCTCATGGCCATCGCCTTCAACAGCACCGCCATCAAGAAGGTGAACCGGATCATCCGTGGATTCTTATGGGCAGGATCGGATAAGGCCAACGGTGGCTAGTGCCTCGTCAACTGGCAGCGCGTATGCCGGCCTATCTCCCTCGGTGGTCTCGGTATCCGGGACATACAGCGTACGGGCATCTCTCTCCGTGTTCGTTGGCTATGGTTGCAACGCACCGATGCTACTCGCCCGTGGAGCCACCTTCACACCCCCCACGATGCGCACGCGAGTGCAATTTTCAGGGCCTCCACGACCTGGCAGCTTGGAGCGGGAGACTCTTACAGATTTTGGACCGACCACTGGATCTCTGGCAGCTCTGTGGCCGAGATTGCCCCTCTCGTTCTCGCTCTCGTCCCAAGGCGCCTTCGGAAGCAACGCTGCGTGTGTGAGGGTCTACACCAGCGCTCTTGGGTACAGGATATCCGCGGTGCGCTTGGGCCGACGGCCATGGTGCAGTATGTTCAGCTTTGGCGCTTGGTGCGTCACACTACTCTCTCCAATGAGCCGGACACGCTACGCTGGCGTTGGACCTCATCTGCTACATACACGGCAAGCTCTTGCTACAAGGCCCTATTCTTCGGCGCTTGTGAAGACCCTTTCTGGCGGCTCACCTGGCGACCTTGGGCCCCGCTCCGCGTCAAGTTCTTCCTTTGGTTGGCCATGTAAAACCGATGCTGGACCGTGGAGCGCCTGGCTCGCCGCGGATTGCCCCACGACGATGCTTGCGTATTGTGTGACCAGGACGAAGAGACTATGCACCACCTTCTTGCCGGTTGCTCCTTCTCTCGCCAAATTTGGCACGAGATCCTCGGCTGGGCACGTGTGCCCATCAGCCTCCCTGCCCCCGACACGCCATTCCAAGTGTGGTGGCAATCCTCCCTCGACATCGCGCCCGCTTCCATGCGCAAGGGTATATCCTCCCTCATCATCCTCACAGCTTGGTGGATTTGGAAGCAACGTAATGCCTGCATCTTTGACGGAGCGACACCATCGATCACCTTCACCTCCGACACCATCAAGGACGAGGCACGACTATGGGCCAAGGCGGGCGCCACCGAACTGCAAAACATTATCCCCGGTGCGTAGTCTCTAGTTTCTGATCGCGGGGCTGAGCATACCCCCATCTGTTGTGCTCCTTTGCTTGTACACCATGCCTACCGCGCACATGGCCTTGTTAGCGATGTAATCCCATGCTTGTACTCTTCTCCTATCAATACAAAGATGCGCAGCTTGCGTATTCGCGAAAAAAAGATACTGGAAAAAGGTTCACGGATTGGGAAAAAGTTCAGTGATTTTGGAAAAGAAATCATGAATTTGAAAATTCTCATTAATTTTGGAAAACAAATCATGGATTTGAAATTTTTCATGACTTGGAAAGGTTTGTAATTTGGAAACGTTTTGCAAAATGAGAAGAAGCTCACAGATTTGAAAAAAATACACAAGATTTAAAAAAAGTTTGTAATTTGAAAAAAAGTCAACAGAAATTTGGAAAAAGTTCATGGATTTGTGAAAAATTCACGAATTTGATAGAAAATAAATGCAAAAAGAAAGAAAAAGGGTAAGAAGAAACTAAAACACAAAAAAAAACGAAGAATGAAAAAAAAGATGAGAAAACAGGCAAAAACTCACGCTAGGGAAAAGCAAAAGAAAAACTTCCCAGAAAAACCGTCAATATAGTCAGGTTCCCAAAAAAAGCAGTGGAAAAAAAGACCTACACGGACCAACTCATTTACATACATAGTGTAGTGGATTTTTCTTAAAAAAAACATAGTGTAGTGGATTGGTGTGCACTGATTAGCGAATTGTACTATCACCGACACTTACGGCCCGAATAGGAGCTGGGTAAGCAACGAAAGACACGTGGGCTACACGTCATTTAGCATGCTTGGTCGCTCGTGGTAGCCCATGCAACTAATACATGGTTGTAGTTGGCCTATTTGGTAGCCCATGCAATTAGATTCATCTTCTCCATTGCTAGTGGTTATCTCTACCACTTTCTCTCTTACTCATTGCCGCCGCGCACCAATGCGGCTTTTGGCCACAAATGCAACCACCAATGCACATGACAAAAACAACATTCATCACTCCGTCCTCCATTACCCAGCAAATGCAGCGGAAAGTGCTACATTCGACTGAGTGGTTGTGTCATATCTCTTATCCTCCCCCGTCAATGTCTTTGGTACATCTCCCCCCTCCACACATCTCCACGGCTTCTTCTCTAAGCATCTACATCCTCTTCTGCTTCTCCTGCAATATTATATCATAGTCTCATCTGCGCTCTGCCTCCACTGGAAACACCAACGAAGCAGCGATATGCCTTCTCCAGATCCACGAGATGATGCGCAAGAAAACATCAAATCAAGGATTTGAGGTCCTGTTAAATGGAGCAACTACAAGTCATCAGAAGAAGTTCCACCCATGACCCCTTGCCGCCGCATTCGGCCACAAAGAGCTCATTGTAAACAATGAGACTGCACACGGAGACTAGTGTCGGCTATGGTTATCTCATCCTTAAATCCCCAAATTTACATAGCTCTTTTTCTGTTCTGATGTGCTTGTTGAGACATATTAACTTAAGGATTTTTTAGATCGTTTCACGTTGGATAATAGGAGCAATTTTCATGTCATAGATTCATGTTGGATAATAGGATGGCATACTAATATAAACTAATATATTGTGTTTTGCTAGATCTTCACTGGGATGTGGAGTTTCTGTATTCTCATGGATGCACGGTTATGGTGTGATGCAGCTGCAGATGCACCCTTCCATGCTACACATCCTTCAACATGATGTCTCTGCATATCTTGCGACGCTCTCCTCCTGTGCCGTTTTGCCGAACGTTAATTTACCTCTTGATGGGCCATAACCATTGGTATCCACTAGGGTTCGGTATTGCAAAGATATGGAGATGGGGATTGTGATGACGATGGTTGATGTCAGAGTCTCCTTGAACGAGATGATGGCATGGCAGACCCCTTCTTGTTGATTCCCCCTCCGTATTCCTATAGGGTTTTTTCGTTCTGGATGAGTTTATGACCTCTTTGTTGCTCTCCCTCCTGATCCGAGACCACGGGGTTAAGATAGCTGACCAGGCAGTGGTGGTGGCGGGTGGTACGAGCGCGTGCTGATGAGTGATATTTTTGCACTCATACAACCATTGTTTAAGCCGGATAATTGTTGGGGAACGTAGCAGGATTTTAAAATTTTCTACGCGTCACCAAGATCAATCTATGGAGTCATCTAGAAACGAGGGAGAGGGGAGTGCATCTACATACCCTTGTAGATCACGAGCGGAAGCGTTCAAGAGAACGGGGTTGATGGAGTCGTACTCGTCGTGATTCAAATCACCGATGACCAAGCGCCGAACGGACGGCAACTCCGCGTTCAACACACGTACGGTTGGGAAGACGTCTCCTACTTCTTGATCCAGCAAGGGGAGAGGAGAGGTTGATGGAGATCCAGTAGCACGACGGCGTGGTAGTGGAAGCAGTTGTGATCTCGGCAGGGTTTTGCCAAGCTCCAACGAGAGAGAGAGGTGTTACGAGGGGAGAGGGAGGCGCCAAGGACTTGGGTGTCACTGCCCTCCCTCCCCCCACTATATATAGGACCCCTGGGGGGGCGCCGTCCCTAGGAGATCCAATCTCCAAGGGGGGGCGGCGGCCAAAGGGGGGGACTTGCCCCCCAAGTCAGGTGGGGCGCCCCCCACCCCTAGGGTTTCCAACCCTAGGCGCAGGGGGAGGCCCATCGGGCGCACCAGCCCACCAGGAGCTGGTTCCCCTCCCACTTCAGCCCATGGGGCCCTCCGAGATAGGTGGCCCCACCCGGTGGACCCCCGGGACCCTTTCGGTGGTCCCGGTACAATACCGATTACCCCCGAAACTTTCCCGATGACCGAAACTGGACTTCCTATATATAAATCTTCACCTCCGGACCATTCTGGAACTCCTCGTGACGTCCGGGATCTCATCCGGGACTCCGAACAACTTTTGGGTTACCGCATACTAATATCTCTACAACCCTAGCGTCACCAAACCTTAAGTGTGTAGACCCTACGGGTTTGGGAGGCATGCAGACATGACCGAGACGACTCTCCGGTCAATAACCAACAGCGGGATCTGGATACCCATGTTGGCTCCCACATGTTCCACGATGATCTCATCGGATGAACCACGATGTCGAGGATTCAATCAATCCCGTATTCAATTCCCTTTGTCAATTGGTACGTTACTTGCCCGAGATTCGATCGTCGGTATCCCAATACCTCGTTCAATCTTGTTATCGACAAGTCACTTTACTCGTACCATAATGCATGATCCCGTGACCAAACACTTGGTCACATTGAGCTCATTATGATGATGCATTACCGAGTGGGCCCAGAGATACCTCTCCGTCATACGGAGTGACAAATCCCAGTCTCGATCCGTGTTAACCCAACAGATACTTTCGGGGATACCTGTAGTATACCTTTATAGTCACCCAGTTACGTTGTGACGTTTGGCACACCCAAAGCACTCCTACGGCATCCGGGAGTTACACGATCTCATGGTCTAAGGAAATGATACTTGACATTGGAAAAGCTCTAGCAAACGAACTACACGATCTTGTGCTATGCTTAGGATTGGGTCTTGTCCATCACATCATTCTCCTAATGATGTGATCCCGTTATCAATGGCATCCAATGTTCATAGTCAGGAAACCATGACAATCTGTTGATCAACGAGCTAGTCAACTAGAGGCTCACTAGGGACATGTTATGGTCTATGTATTCACACATGTATTATGATTTCCAGATAACACAATTATAGCATGAATAATAGACAATTATCATGAACAAGGAAATATAATAATAATCAATTTATTATTGCCTCTAGGGCATATTTCCAACAGTCTCCCACTTGCACTAGAGTCAATAATCTAGTTACATTGTGATGAATCGAACACCCATAGAGTTCTGGTGTTGATCATGTTTTGCTCGCGGAAGAGGTTTAGTCAACGGATCTGCGACATTAAGATCCGTATGTACTTTGCAAATATCTATGTCTCCATCTTGAACATTTTCACGAATGGAGTTGAAGCGACGCTTGATGTGCCTGGTCTTTTTGTGAAACCTGGGCTCCTTGGCAAGGGCAATAGCTCCAGTGTTGTCACAGAAGAGAGTGATCGGCCCCAACGCATTGGGTATGACTCCTAGGTCGGTGATGAACTCCTTCATCCAGATTGCTTCATGCGCTGTCTCCGAGGCTGCCATGTACTCCGCTTCACATGTAGATCCTGTCACGACGCTTTGCTTGCAACTGCACCATCTTATTGCCCCACCATTCAAAATATACACGTATCCGATTTGTGACTTAGAGTCATCCAGATCTGTGTCGAAGCTAGCGTCGACGTAACCCTTTACGACGAGCTCCTTGTCACCTTCATATACGAGAAACATATCCTTAGTCCTTTTCAGGTACTTCAGGATGTTCTTGACCGCTGTCCAGTGTTCCATGCCGGGATTACTGTGCTACCTTCCTACCAAACTTACGGCAAGGTTTACATCAGGTCTGGTACACAGTATGGCATACATGATAGACCCTATGGCTGAGGCATAGGGACGACACTCATCTTTTCTCTATCTTTTGCCGTGGTCGGACATTGAGCTGAGCTCAATTTCACACCTTGCAACACAGGCAAGAACCCCTTCTTGGACTGATCCATATTGAACTTCTTCAATATCTTATCAAGGTATGTGCTTTGTGAAAGACCTATGAGGCGTCTCGATCTATCTCTATAGATCTTGATGCCTAATATGTAAGTAGCTTCTCCAAGGTCCTTCACTGAAAAACACTTATTCAAGTAGGCCTTAATACTGTCCAAAAGTTCTATATCATTTCCCATCAAAAGTATGTCATCCACATATAATATGAGAAATGCTACAGAGCTCCCACTCACTTTCTTGTAAACGCAGGCTTCTCCATAAGTCTGCATAAACCCAAACGCTTTGATCATTTCATTAAAGCGAATGTTCCAACTCCGAGATGCTTGCACCAGCCCATAGATGGAGCGCTGGAGCTTGCATACCTTGTTAGCATTATTAGGATCGACAAAACCTTATGGCTGCATCATATACAATTCTTCCTTAAGAAAGCCGTTAAGGAAATCCGTTTTGACGTCCATTTGCCATATCTCATAATCATAGTATGCGGCAATTGCTAACATGATTCAGATGGACTTCAGCTTCGCACGGGTGAGAAGGTCTCATCGTAGTCAACCCCTTGAACTTGTCGATAACCCTTAGCGACAAGTCGAGCCTTATAGATGGTAACATTACCATCCACGTCCTCTTCTTCTTAAAGATCCTATTATTCTCTATCGCTCGGCGATCATCGGGCAAGTTTGTCAAAGTCCATACTTTGTTTTCATACATGGATCCTATCTCGGATTGCATGGCTTCAAGCCATTTGTTGGAATCTGGGCCCGCCATTGATTCTTCATAGCTCGAAGGTTCACCGTTGTCTAACAACATGATTTCCAGGACAGGGTTGCCATACCATTCTGGTGTGGAACGTGTCCTTGTGTACCTTCGAAGTTCAGTAGCAACTTGATCCGAAGTACCTTGATCATCATCATTAACTTCCCCTCTAGTCGGTGCAGGCACCACAGGAACATCTTCCTGAGCTACGCTACTTTCTGGTTCAAGAGGTAGTACTTAATCGAGTTCTACTTTCCTCCCACTTACTGCTCTTGAGAGAAACTCTTTCTCCAGAAAGGACCCGTTCTTGGCAACAAAGATCTTGCCTTCGGATCTGAGGTAGAAGGTATACCCAATGGTTTCCTTAGGGTATCCTATGAAGAGCATTTTTCTGACTTGGGTTCGAGCTTTTCAGGTTGAAGTTTCTTGACATAAGCATCGCATCCCCAAACTTTTAGAAACGACAGCTTAGGTTTCTTCTCAAACCATAATTCATACGGTGTCGTCTCAACGGATTTAGACGGTGCCCTATTTAAAGTGAATGTAGCTGTCTCTAGAGCGTATCCCCAAATGATAGCGGTAAATCAGTGAGTGACATCATAGATTGCACTATATCCAATAGAGTGCGATTACGATGTTCGGACACACCGTTACGCTGAGGTGTTCCAGGCAGCGTGAGTTGTGAAATGATTCCACATTTCCTTAAGTGCGTACCAAATTCGTGACTTAAATATTCCCCCCCATGATCTGATCGTAAGAATTTTATCTTTCGGTCACGTTAATTCTCTACCTCATTCTGAAATTCCTTAAACTTTTCAAAGGTCTCAGACTTGTGTTTCATCAAATAGACATACCCATATCTACTTAAGTCATCAGTGAGAGTGAGAACATAACGATAGCCACCGCGAGCCTCAACGCTCATTGGACCGCACACATTAGTATGTATAATTTCCAATAAGTTGTTTGCTCGCCCCATTGTTCCGGAGAACGGAGTCTTGGTCATTTTACCCATGAGGCATGGTTCGCACGTGTCAAATGATTCAAAATCAAGAGACTCCAAAAGTCCATCTGTATGGAGCTTTTTGATGTGTTTGACACCGATGTGACCAAGGCGGCAGTGCCACAGATATGTGGGACTATCATTATCAATCTTACATCTTTTGGTATTTACACTATGAATATGTGTAACATCACGTTCGAGATTCATTAAGAATAAACCATTGACCAGCGGGGCATGACCATAAAACATATCTCTCATATAAATAGAACAACCATTATTCTCGGATTTAAATGAGTAGCCATCTCGTATTAAACGAGATCCAGATACAATGTTCATGCTCAAAGCTGGCACTAAATAAAAATTATTGAGGTTTAAAACTAATCCCGTAGGTAAATGTAGAGGTAGCGTGCCGACGACGATCACATCGACCTTGGAACCATTCCCGACGCGCATCGTCACCTCGTCCTTCGCCAGTCTCCGCTTATTCCGCAGCTCCTGTTTTGAGTTACAAATATGAGCAACCGCACCGGTATCAAATACCCAGGAGCTACTACGAGTACTGCTAAGGTACACATCAATTACATGTATATCACATATACCTTTAGTGTTGCCGGCCTTCTTGTCCGCTAAGTATTTGGGGCAGTTCCGCTTCCAGTGTCCCTTTCCCTTGCAATAAAAACACTCAGTCTCAGGTTTGGGTCCATTCTTTGGCTTCTTCCCAGCAACTGAATTACCGGGCGCGACAATTCCCTTGCCGTCCTTCTTGAAGTTCTTCTTACCCTTGCCTTTTTTGAAACTAGTGGTTTTATTGACCATCAACACTTGATGTTCCTGTTTGATTTCCACCTCCGCTGATTTCAGCATTGAAAATACTTCAGGAATAGTTTTCACCATCCCCTGCATATTGTAGTTCATCACAAAGCTCTTGTAGCTAGGTGGGAGCGACTGAAGGATTCTGTCAATGACCGCCTCGTCCGGGAGGTTAATGTCCAGCTGGGACAAGCGGTTGTGCAACCCAGACATTTTGAGTATGTGCTCACCGACAGAACTATTTTCCTCCATCTTACAACTGTAGAACTTGTCGGAGACTTCATATCTCTCGACCCGGGCATGAGCTTGGAAAACCATTTTCAGCTCTTCGAACATCTCATATGCTCCGTGTTGCTCAAAACGCTTTTGGAGCCCCGGTTCTAAGCTGTAAAGCATGCCGCACTGAACGAGGGAGTAATCATCAGCACGTGACTGCCAAGCGTTCATAACGTCTTGGTTCTCTGGGATGGGTGCTTGACCTAGCGGTGCTTCTAGGACATATGCTTTCTTGGCAGCTATGAGGATGATTCTCAAGTTCCGGACTCAGTCCGTATAGTTGCTGCCATCATCTTTCAGCTTGGTTTTCTCTAGGAATGCGTTGAAGTTGAGGTTGACATGAGCGTTGGCCATTTGATCTACAAGACATTTTGCAAAGGTTTTTAGACTAAGTTCATGATAATTAAGTTCATCTAATCAAATTATGTAATGAACTCCCACTCAGATTAGACATCCCTCTAGTCATCTAAGTGATACATGATCCGACTCAACTAGACCGTGTCCGATCATCATGTGAGACGGACTAGTCATTATCGGTGAACATCTCCATGTTGATCGTATCTTCCATACGGCTCATGTTTGACCTTTCGGTCTCTTGTGTTCCGAGGCCATGTCTGTACATGGTAGACTCGTCAAGTCAACCTAAGTGTTTTGCACGTGTAAATATGGCTTACACCCGTTGTATGTGAATGTTAGAATCTATCACACCCGATCATCACGTGGTGCTTCGAGACAACGAACTTTCGCAACGGCGCACAGTTAGGGGGAACACTTTCTTGAAATTATTGTGAGGGATCATCTTATTTACTACCGTCATTCTAAGAAAATAAGAAGCAAAAACATGATAAACATCACATGCAATCAAATAGTGACATGATATGGCCAATATCATTTGCTCCTTTTGATCTCCATCTTCGGGATGCCATGATCATCATCGTCACCGGCATGACACCATGATCTCCATCATCATGATCTCCATCATCGTGTCTTCATAAAGTTGTCTCGTCATCTATTACTTCTACTACTATGGCTAATGGTTTAGCAATAAAGTAAAGTAATTACATGATGTTTATATTGACACGCAGGTCATAAATAAATTAAGACAACTCCTATGGCTCCTGCCGGTTGTCATACTCATCGACATGCAAGTCGTGATTCCTATTACAAGAACATGATAAATCTCATACATCACATATATCATTCATCACATCCTTTTGGCCATATCACATCACATGGCATATGCTGCAAAAATAAGTTAGACGTCCTCTAATTGTTGTTGCATGTTTTTACGTGGCTGCTATAGGTCTCTAGCAAGAACGTTTCTTACCTACGTCAAAACCACAACGTGATATACCAATTTCTATTTACCCTTCATAAGGACCCTTTTCATCGAATCCGATCCGACTAAAGTGGGAGAGACAGACACCCGCTAGCCACCTTATGCAACTAGTGCATGTCAGTCGGTGGAACCAGTCTCACGTAAGCGTACGTGTAAGGTCGGTCCAGGCCGCTTCATCCCACGATGCCGCCGAATCAAGATAAGACTAGTAACGGCAAGTAAATTGACAAAATCAACGCCCACAACAACTTGTGTTCTACTCGTGCATAGAAACTACGCATAGACCTAGCTCTGATATCACTGTTGGGGAACGTAGCAGAATTTTAAAATTTTCTACGCATCACCAAGATCAATCTATAGAGTCATATAGCAATGAGGGAGAGGGGAGTGCATCTACATACCCTTGTAGATCACGAGCGGAAGCGTTCAAGAGAACGGGGTTGATGGAGTCGTACTCGTCGTGATCCAAATCACCGATGACCAAGCGCCGAACGGACGGCACCTTCGCGTTCAACACATGTACGGTTGGGAAGACGTCTCCTCCTTCTTGATTCAGCAAGGGGAGAGGAGAGGTTGATGGAGATCCAGCAGCACGACGGCGTGGTGGTGGAAGCAGCGGTGATCTCGGCAGGGCTTTGCCAAGCTCCAACGAGAGAGAGAGAGAGAGAGAGAGGTGTTACGAGTGGAGAGGGAGGCGCCAAGGACTTGGGTGTCGCTGCCCTCGCTCCCTCCACTATATATAGGACCCCTAGGGGGGCGCCGGCCCTAGGATATCCAATCTCCAAGGGGGGCAAAGGGGGGGACTTACCCCCAAGTCAGGTGGGGCGCCTCCCACCCCTAGGGTTTCCAACCCTAGGCGCAAGGGGAGGCCCATGGGGCGCACCAGCCCACCAGGGGCTGGTTCCCCTCCCACTTCAGCCCATGGGGTACTCCGGGATAGGTGGCCCCACCCGGTGGACCCCCGGGACCCTTCCGGTGGTCCCGGTACAATACCGATTACCCCCAAAACTTTCCCGATGGCTGAAACTGGACTTCCTATATATAAATCTTCACCTCCGGACCATTCCGGAACTCCTCGTGACGTCCGGGATCTCATCCGGGACTCCGAACAACTTTCGTGTTACCACATACTAATATCTCTACAACCCCAGCGTCACCGAACCTTAAGTGTGTAGACCCTACGGGTTCGGGAGACATGCAGACATGACCGAGACGACTCTCCGGTCAATAAACAACAACGGGATCTGGATACCCATGTTGGCTCCCACATGTTCCATGATGATCTCATCGGATGCACGATGTCGAGGATTCAATCAATCCCGTATTCAATTCCCTTTGTCACTCGGTACGTTACTTGCCCGAGATTCGATCGTCGGTATCCCAATACCTCGTTCAATCTCGTTACCGGCAAGTCACTTTACCCGTACCGTAATGCATAATCCCGTGACCAAACACTTGGTCACATTGAGCTCATTATGATGATGCATTACCGAGTGGGCCCAGAGATACCTCTCCGTCATACGGAGTGACAAATCCCAGTCTCGATCCGTGTCAACCCAACAGATACTTTCGGGGATACCTGTAGTATACCTTTATAGTCACCCAGTTACGTTGTGACGTTTGGCACACCCAAAGCACTCCTACGGCATCCGGGGGTTACACGATCTCGTGGTCTAAGGAAATGATACTTGACATTGGAAAAGCTCTAGCAAACAAACTACACGATCTTGTGCTATACTTAGGATTGGGTCTTGTCCATCACATCATTCTCCTAATGATGTGATCCCATTATCAATGACATCCAATGTCCATAGTCAGGAAACCATGACTATGTGTTGATCAACGAGCTAGTCAACTAGAGGCTCACTAGGGACATGTTATGGTCTATGTATTCACACATGTATTATGATTTCCGGATAACACAATTATAGCATGAATAATAGACAATTATCATGAACAAGGAAACATAATAATAATCAATTTATTATTGCCTCTAGGGCATATTTCCAACAATAATCCCGTAACTCTGAGAGAATCACTTTGATATTGCCATTGATGACTAATGAATGCATGAAATGGCGATATCCTTTGTTAAATATGTTTCCATAGGAAATGAACCAAAAGAAGGAAGAAAATTATCGTGTATATGGAAATACCAAGTGTGGGAACCAAGCCAAGTCAATTGGGGATGCACCAAAGGGAACAAAGTGATCGATGACGTCTGGTACGACACGACCGACCGTACCAGCTGCCATGAGCACCGTGACGATCATCCAAACACACTTTGTACAGTGGGTCAAGCCTAATTCGGGGGGAGGGGGGCATCAAGAAATGGTGCAGAAAGCCAAAACACCACCAGAAGCCATTCACAAGCCCTAGCCGTCGCCATGAAGGCACGATCTTTTCAGATTGTTGTAGCTTACATTGCCTTAACTAATTCGTGGATCCACGCGAAGCAAATGTGCAATACACGGAGAGCGGAGGGAGGACTCTCACTTGAAGCTACTCTTACATACATTTTCTTTGAAAAGGACTTCAACTACTATTTGAAGATACATACGCCAACTCAAAAAAGAAGAAGATACATGCCATGTACTCGCAAAAAATATCTTTGATCGAATATGGTATCTTGTGCATTTCTAAAAGGGCAGGATAAAGCGCAAAGGGTCATTGTGAGAGAGGTGCCACCCTTATCCCTAGCTCTCTCACAGCAGCTTTTTCTTCTATACTTCTTATGCTTTTTCGGGTTCAAATATTCGCGCCCATCACATCGCACAATAATAATAGAAAATATGTGAGGACAACTTGGATACTCTTCATTGCTTAGATTAACCATGACGGGAGCTTAAGGTCTGACTAAGTTACTTGTTTCAGCTGCAGGCTTTGCACTAGGAAAATAATATGCTAGTACGACGCAGTCCTTTGGAGGTTTGAATAGTTTTGATTGCTATGGCTGATTAATTAATTTTGTTAACCGGAGATCTGATTGCAGAATAAACTGGATTGTGCCATTTGTCACACTCGTGGGCACATCGTTCGAATATTTCATTTTTTTTAAGCATCAGTACAGACACAAGCGCCCATATACACGCGCATACACTCATTCCTATGAACGCGCACCCACACACCCTACCCCTATGAGCACCTCCGAGAGACTGAGCCGGCATATCATCTTGAGATTTACGAAGTCACCTTAGGCGCTTGAACTCTGGTGGGTTGGGGATACCACTGTCCACCTAACCAACTCAACCACAGGTTGATTCGCGCTCGAATATTTCATTAAAGTGTAACAAAAGATAATAACTGGAACCGCTCGTACAATATTTTTCGTGTAAAAAGGGAATCATGATGACTGTATTAGTCTGTAGGTGATTAAGAAGAGTAGCAGCATTTATCAGAAGGCAGATTAACTTGTGTACTCCCGTCGAGAATACATCCATCTTCACCATTGCACCACGCCGTGGAGGTGGCCAGCGAACTCCCTTTCGCCTCCGGCGCCGTTCTTCCCGCGATCGCCACCGAAGGCAGCCTCGAAATCAATCCCCCTTGCACCCTCCCCGCCGCCGTACGCCCTCCGTCCATGCGCCGCACCCGGCGCCGCGTAGAACGTTGTCCCGGTCCCGGGGTTGAACCCCATGTTGACGCCCATCATGAGCCCGACGTGCGCGTCGTGGCCGCCCAAGTCGCCGTCCTGGACGCCGCGGTCGCCAGCCCCGTGCGTGTACTGCGGCGCCAGGGCGTCGCCGGCGGCAGAGAGGGAGGAATGCGCGTCGTCGTCGCCGAGCCGCGAGCCGCCGACCACGGCGGCCTTCTCGCCCTCGACCTCGCGGTAGCGGTTGAGGTAGGCCTTGAGCGGCGCGACGTAGACCTCGAAGCCGAGCGTGGTCATGGCCCAGAGCAGGTCGTCGCCGTTGATGGTCTTGCGCTTCTCCCGCTGGCACTTGTCGGAGGCCTCGCCGGTGACGAAGCTGATGAACTCGGACACGCACTCCTGCACCGTCTCCTTGGCCTCCTTGGAGATCTTGGCGTTGGCCGGGAGGGAGCGCTTCATGATGCGGCTAACGTTGGCGATCGGGAGGAACCGGTCCTGCTCCTTGGCCGGCGAGTCGCCCCCGCCGTTGTCCGACGACGGGCTGCCCACCGGGCTCAGCAGGTGGCTCTGCTGCTGCCCGTAGCTCTTCCTGCTCTTCATGTCTACGCTAGCTGCCCCTCTTCTGCTCAAAAAAATGTCCAGGCTAGCTAGCAGCAGCAGCAGCAGTAGTACCGGCAGTAGGCGAGTGAGAGGATGAGTTGAGGAGGTATCGAGCGGGGCGATCTCCATTTAAAGATGGAGAGATGCGAGTGGGAGGACGGCATCGATGCGGACGGATGCAATTCTGGCTTTAGCTTACAAGAAAAGTATGATTAGATGAGCTAGACTTTGTCTAAGGCATCAGGTACCTTATTTCCCTGCTCAAAATTAAAGTCCAGCTGCATTCCCTTGACATACTACGTTCGCTTTGATGGCTGTGTGCATCGCTGGATGCAGAGTTCGGAGGTAATACTGCTTTCTGGAAAAGAAAACTATGTTCGCTTTGAGATTTGTGCAGCCATAACACAAAATCATATATCCTCATAGCTCCTTCCCCCTCCCCTTCGTCGGACCATAGTCGTAAATAGGCAGAAAATCAGCGAAAAAATCATTCAACTAGTGCTCCGAAATTCCGAAAAACATTCCATTACACAGTTCGCATGAGGTTGTGCCACCACCCATGTCACCTCAGGAAATGGTATCAACGAAGAGTTGAGGTTCCTAGGCCAATGGCAAGGCATAATACATTAGTGGAACCAATGAGGGACAACCTTTTTTACCTAAAAAAGAGGGAATCATCCCTCTCGTATTTTGGCTTCACATACAAAAGAAATCTAAACACTTAATTAAAGACAATATTTGAATAGGAATAATATATGCTATATTTTATTCTGCCGGGATGAGCAAGTAATCTACTAACCAATCTCCTTTACTGTTACTGACGACTTAGTACCCATAGTCGTTCAAGTTGGGTTTAATCTCACATGAGTTATGAGAGGAGGCAGAGCATGACTTATAAGGGCGGGGGTGTTTGGATCCCATCAGGCTAGTCTTTTAAGGCCTCTCATAGGCCGTTGTTGCTCTCCGATTGTGCATGGTTGGTGGGATAAGACAATCGTGTATCTGGCCCATGACACATGTGAGTTGAAAACGCTCATTAGCGGATGGGATGGCACTAAGAGGTCGGTTATGGTTCACTCATAATAAATCACCCATGTAAAAAAGAAAAAACCTATACAATGTTTTTCTTAAAAAATCACTTCCCAATGTTATTTTGCACCTTGAACTAAATCATGCTGCCACCACTTCTCTCACAAGCAAAGATCAAGCACATGATGGGAGAATTTAGGAAAGTAATTGCACACGACAGATGGGGTCAAGGACAAATCTTTCTTTATAAAGGAAGTGTATTTAGCTATAACGGGATGATATCAGTGACACGCAGCCTATACAACAATACGATATCAAGAGTTATGTAAGACATAGTGGATGCACAAAACTAAATTATCAAAAAGGAAAAGAGAAAACTTCAATGATGATTCATGGCAAACATCCACACCGACCAACCATAATACTAGGACCGTGAGAAAAGTTCTCCAAAACCAACGCCTCCAATACAAACATGGAAGCATCAAAGAACCCAATGAGACCAGACTCATATGGTATGGACAACGCAACATTCTCGTCTTCATCCTCACCAAGCTCTGCATCCACGTCCTCTACCACACCGCAATGTCCTCATTGTCTACCACCACACCCAAAAAAGTGTTCCACTATTGCACCGCTTCTTTCCCAATTGCCCCTCCTGGATCGAGCCATCTTTTTTGTAGAGTAAGAAACTGCTTGCCATGTATGTTAATTTATGCTTATTTAAATTGTCTTATGTGTTATATTTTTTTCACTTCAAGTGTTTGCAGATAAAGTACCACCGAGCATGCAAACCGTGGGAAATTGTGATCTTTAGTCAATGGCAATTGTGGTTTTCCATGCCACAATTTAAATTGGGTCCATCCATTAATTAAAATTTTGAAGAACATTTGTTTCCAGAACAAGGTTGCACTCTAAGTTATTGGAATCAGGAAGCCTCCTGCAGCTGATTGTATATGGTGCATTGAGAGAACATATAAGGTTATCCTAGCATTTGGGGTTCTCCTAGTACTATAAGATTGAAAAATTGCCCCTAATGAGTTCCAAAATGTTATATAAATAAACAAGCACATATAATGCGCTTGCATCTACCATCACATAAATATGGTTACGCTTCATGTTCGCTAAATGAAAATTAGAAAATTAACCTTGGTAGAGGTAAACGATGGAAATCATCCAAATTTGAATTTGTTATGGTTCACACTAAAGTTTGTAGTTTTCATTTTTGAAGACTTGTATGAAATTTGGTAGGCAGTTGGCCAGTGACTAGGCTACAATTGTGATGGAGATGATATTAGAATGAGAGGGGTGCGCCAACAAGCTACATCCGTCAAGAGGTTCTCAAACTGCCATTGGAAAATATGTTGATTTTCTAATTTTTGTAAGATTATACGTTCTTTACCTTTTTCTATGGATTTATTTGCTAATTACATATTGCTCTTTTGCAAATATTATGCCTGGACTAATAGGAGCATCCACTATATAACAATGATGTAACCAACATATTTTTGTTCACAACAACACACATGCATTCAGCTAGTTAATCTACAGAAAAAGTTTCTAAACAATAGCGAGTATTTAAATGAAAGAAAAAGTGTTAGTCCTGCTCCTAAATTTCCAAGTAATATATATTCAAACAACGCTATGGCTTCTTCCATTAATTTAGCTAGATGCCTCCAACTTATTTTGTCAACCCAAAGGGTAGGAATTCCCGCATTTCATGATAAGAACATATAGTTGCTTTGCTAATTAGAAAAGTAGGATTTTTTTGAATAACAGGGCATTGTGCACCATCTGTTTACCAAACAATAGAACACACACAATTCAAACTCAATACACACCAACGGAAGTGACGAAACATCAAACTCATCCTTATTGTCATCACCCGTCGCGCATGCGAGGAAAAGGCTCTGACTCCACTACACATTCGAGGCCAAACCCCACGGCAGGGGAAACATGTACAAGACGACGTTGCGACAAGTTATCGACCACATATGCATTGTAGCTGCTCCAACTTTGATGAGAATAAAAGCTGACAAGCTACACTGAGAAGCACACCCACTTCCATCAAAGCCATGCAATATTTATTGTTCATCGTTGCCATGCAAGATGTCCTTCCAACAATGGATATAGGGACACCTCCTCGATGTCTACCCACGACCATTAACCGGTACCCCTATTGATCCACTGAGCACCCAATGACCGGTGCCCGACTAATTAAGGGGGCACTTGATGCACTTACAATATGTCCCTTTTTGGTGATTGATGACAAACTAGTTAAATTTTCAACGGGGATAAATAATGGAAGTGTAAGAACAGAGTATGAAGAATTTGATTACATGATATAGAGGAACTCCCCCTGAAGATGCGCATATTGATGAATTTGCTTTGGGTTGCAAATGCACATGACAAATTGAAATTGTGGAGATCTCCCCCTATATCTTGGAATCCAATCATGCATGGTCATAGGGTATGAAGAAATTCAATGCATGGCGAAAATTGGTGTCTGATGAAATACATCATGCATGCACATATATATTGCGTTGAGGATAAAGCTTGCATATAAAGTGTTCAAAAGAGTCGGACCACCAACAATATTTAAGTTACAACTCATCATAGAACTCGTCAGGAAAAAAAGCAAGGGTTGCAACTTAAGCAAGAAACAACCCGATATAATGATAGATCCACTTGAAGACTAACTCCAAGGAGGAAACACGACGTGGAAGCGTCATCAACGCCTAGCCCAGGCGAGCCTACATTTGAGATTCGCCTCTGGGATAACAAAGGAGAGATAGATGCAACCCAAAGTGACGCCTTCATGAGATGAATGGCGTCTACGCCAATGTTGGCATTGTCGGTTTTGTCTTTCGCATTGTTTTTTTGTGTCCACATTTACTTGATGTTTAGTGCTCTATTCTGGAAATTTGTAACACCTAACTCGGACTCCATTGGCTCCTTACCTTGAGATAGTATAAGAACATAGAAGGTACATTTTATTTTTTAAATGCGAGTTAACCTCATTTTAAGCATCCTTGAATGAAGGAGAATTAGTTACAAAGGAAACCACAAAGCATAGCGGGTTGTGTGATAGTCTCGCTTATTAGGGATGATAGACTACTCATATCAATAAGGAATTCCTTCTTTTCCGGAAGCTCATTCGGACAGAACTCCAAAGTTAAGCGTGCTCAGCTTGGAGTAGTTTCAGGATGGGTGACCGACCGGAAAGTTGCTCCTGGGTGCGCATGAGTGAGGACAAAGTGCGCAGAAAAGACTAGTATTAATCTGTGGGGCCAGTCTAGATCCCGCCAGGAGTGACGACCATCGGCGGGTATGTCCGGAGCGTTATAAGTTGGTATCAGAACCGACCCACGGATGTTTGCGGACAGGTGCGCGGTCATGTTGTTCATGACATTTGTGACTCGTCGTGGCACACGGCATGACATATGTACCGGACTGGATGCACAGACGTATGTGCCAAGAGGGAACGTTCCTATGGCCCGACGAGGACGTCGGTTCCTCCGAGTGAGGGTGTATGTGATAGCCTGGCTTATTAGGGATGATAGACTACTCATATCAATAAGGAATTCCTTCTTTTTCGGAAGCCCATTCGGACAGAACTCCAAAGTTAAGTGTGCTTAGCTTGGAGTAGTTTCAGGATGGGTGACCGATCGGGAAGTTGCTCCCGGGTGCGCACAAGTGAGGACAAAGTGCGCAGAAAAGACTAGTATTGATCTGTGGGGCCAGTCTAGATCCCGCCAGGAGTGACGACCATCGGCAGGTATGTCCGGGGCGTTACATGTTGCCAGACTTGCGAAACTTAAGAGATCAACATCAAGAAGAGCTTTTCATAAAAGCATTTTTTTACCTCCACGAAGACAAAGTAGAAGGCCCTTTTTCACTCTTCCACAACCCAGATGTCGCCAACCATTTCACAGAGCTAGCTTGGGACGCTGCACTTTGTGTCACATCTGTCATCAAGGACACTAAATCTACCACCACACGCATGGAAGAGCCAGCCACAACGCCTTTGGTCACCCACCACCCAGCCTCGTGTTGTAGCCCTACTGCCCAGTGGTGGAGGCACCTCCTAGCTAGTCTCGGTGGCTTACCGGGCTCAATGGAGAAACCATAACGATAATTTAGTATTGGATGGAGATTTTGAGAGTAATATCCATGAGATAATGATCTACAATTTGGTGTCATAATGTTTTTCCTAGGCTCACTTAGTTGGTTGGCTCCATCCTATAGGTGCCCCTTTGTAGGATCTATAGTTGCCCTCAACTATACCAACCGTATGCCACCGCCTGAGATGACACGGACGATAACAATGAAGCCCACCATGCTAGATGTGAAGAAGGAAGGCCCCACCACCATCTTTGTCCACCACAGGCTTTGCCTCGCAGTTCTTACTTGTGGCAAGGAGGAGAGGTGGCATGTGGCAGAGAAGGAGACAAGGAAAGTGACAACTTTTAGCTGTCTGTGACACCCATAAATGATTCCAACTTAAATCAACTTTTTTTCATGTGTGTTAGGAATAACTATAGCTCTGTTTTAATTTTTGGACTGTATATATTTACATGTGTCATAACTTCCAATTAACCTCACTACCTTTTGGATTAACATCCAATCATCATCCTCTCCACATCACTCTACATATGATATACATAATAAAGATCGCGGTAGGTACAGTTAAACTTCAATGTTTTCTAGAGTAATGTGCAAAGTTTAGCCCCTAAGGTTTACATACAAACTTGGGAGTTAGCAAAGCTGCTATATTTTTACACACATGTCGCTGAGGCACGATCTATATAAGATTGGTGTAGCTTACATAGCTAGAGAGGAGTTGTGACAGGGGAATGCAGATTATGGTCCGTCAGTTTGCCTCGCGATTCGGAAACTGGGGTGGTTGATGCATGTGGTTTGACCCTTAATTATCTTAGATGAGGTCCATGCATGGCAGCTTTTCGCAGCTTTTGGAGCTCCACCCATCCAACCTTGCATGCTTTTACTATTCGGATTCCTTGCGACCAGGGATTTGAAAGAATACCACTTTTGAACACATTTTGATAAATATTATAAACTTCAACAAGTTTCAACTATTAAAACTTGATAAAACCAATGATGAATTCAACAAGTTTGAAATACTAAAACGTAAACCCCGCACTCTAAACCCTAAGCCCTAAACCCTAAACCTTAAACCCTAAAACCCCCAAAAAATGGATCTTGGTAAAATCTAGTGAAACTTGGTAAAACTTAATATTATGACTATCAAGTTTTAATATTTGAAACTCGGTGAAGTATTTAAAAGTTATCAAAACGTGTTTAAAAGTGGTATTCTTTCAAAGCCCCCATCACAAGGAATACGAATATGCAAACGAAACACAAATTATACTTTTGGTTCAAAAGATATAATAAATTCAAATTTAAAGTCAAAAGGAAAAGCATGAGTAGTGGGATGGGTGGAACTGCAAAAAGCTATCATGCATGGACCCCATATGCAAGAATTAAGAACTAATCGCATAAATGAGTTTACGAATCACGAAGCAATCGTGTGGCCACCAAGGAGCTTGCTCCCACACCTAGGTGCCGTAGCGAATTTCCGCATACATAGCGTTCGTCGATTCATGCATCCAAGCCAATGTGTAATATATCAAGAGCGGATGGATGACTATCACTTGAAACTACTATCTGAAGATACACTCCTTGTATTTGTCTAGTGATTGGATTCCAAAAAATATCTTTATCGAATATGGTGTCCTGTGTATTTGTAAAGGGCGGACAAAGTGCAAAGGGTCGTGTTGTGAGAGATGCACTCTTATCCCTAGCTCTCTCGAAAAAGTTTTTCTTCTTCTTCTTTTTCTCTTTGGGTTGAAATATTCTCTCCATCACATCGCACAATAATAAAGAAGAATATGTGGCGACAAGTTGGATACCAGTGAGTGATTAGATTAACCATATCGGGAGCTTATGATCTGATTATGTTACCTGTTTCAGCAGCAGGCTTTGCATTAGGAAATTAATATCCCAGTACGCGCAGTCCTTTGGAGGTTTGAATGGGGAACGGCTGATTAATTAGTTTTATTAACAGGAGATTTGATTGTCGAATAAACTGGATTGTGCCATTTGTCACACTCGTGGGCACACACTGCCGTGACTGCTTGTTTTTAAGTGTTTAGACGCCTCTTCTGGGTTATTGGAATTTAGGGCAATTATATTCTTTATTAATCTAAAAAGACCTGAGAGAGACCACGACATACTTGTTCGAACTTGATTTCAACTTAACTCGCCGTTAGGTGGGAGACCTGTTCATGGTAGCCGGCTTGTACCCGAAGTATATTACAAAAAGAAGTCATTTTCATTTGCAGAAACTAATATGAATCAACAGCATGGCAGTCACCTAAAAACTGGTTATCCCTAATTTCTAAATGAGCCGGTGCCGTCAGAGAACGATTAGCAGATTTGAAACTGAGGATAGCCCATGAACCAAACACAACCTTAATGTCTTATCGCCCACACATCTCCTTCATCGTCTCAATCAACAGCATGGCAGCCGCCTAAAAACTGGTTATCCATAATGGCTACAGGAGCTGGTGCTATTTGAGAACGATTAGTGGATTGGAATTGAGGATAGCCGAAGAACAAACACCACGGCCCCCGCGTCGCCTAGGGTAGGCGACTCAGGCGGCAACCCCCAACCGCGCCACCCCCGGCCCCTCCTTCTCTAGCTAATCCCCTCGCCGCCGCCGGAGGCCACAACCGGGCGAAGCCCGCGTCATGGCGGCGGCGGCGGGGTCTTCCCCCCGTGGCGCGGCTCTCCTCTCCCGCGGGGCCCCGCGGCTGGCGGCCCGCCTGTGGCTCGGATCCATGGCGGCGGCCATGGCTGGTGGCACACGGCGCTGCTTGGCGGCGGGCGGCGCCGGCGTGGTCAGGTGGGCCACTTTCCTGGCTATGTGGATGGCGGGGAGGTGGTGGGCTTCGGCTGCGGCGGCGTTTCCTCGCTGCATGTTGATGGCCATGGTGATGTTCGTCCTCGACCCTGATCTACTTCGATCTGCAGCGGATCCGGCCCTTGGTGGCTTCGGTCACCGTTCTTGGGTGCTGGCCTTGCAGATCCGGTGGCTGGAAGGGTTCCGGGGGAATCTCTTGGCCGGCGTGGCGGCCACTCCGATGGCAGTGCCTTTGGGTGTTGCTTCCCTCGTTGGAGGCTTCGGAGAGGATCTCCTTCCTTCCACCCCTCCCAGGAGCTCAGGTGAAAACCTCAGACCCCCCTGTTCCAAGCGACGACGACACCACGGTGGCGTGCTCCTTCCTGAAGGCGTTGCTCGGGGGCTGCTCAAGCGGCGGTGGAAGTGGCGGCGGTTCGGTGTCGACACATGCATTCTGGTCAGCTTCATCTTGGAGGCTGCGGCGACGTAGGCGATGCTCGTCTGGTGGAGCTACTGCCGATGGTCGAGGCATCGTTGGCAGTCTGCGCCATCAGGTTCGGGGTGCTCAGGGGAAAACCCCAGATCTGGGTCTTCCGGATCGGATGATGATGGCGTTCTATTGCTTTCCCTTTTGGGGCATCGTCTTGGAGCAAGTGCTGGCTGGAGGGATGGTGGAGCGGTGTTTCATCCCAAACTTTGATGGCGGCGGAGATCGATGGCATGGCGCTGTGGAGACTCGGCGTCCGACGTGCGGAGATGGGCTCACGTAGGAGGAGGTTGCTGTCTGGCGTCATGGTGACGCCGATGACAGAGTGGCCAGACAAGGTAGAAGTCTCAATATGATCTGAAGACCTGTGGAAGATGGCGGCGACGACACACGAGTGCGTCTGACCGGATTGTGCCCCAGACCCGGTATGTGGCTCGGCTGGGGCTTCCGAATGAGTTTCGGCTTCCGGCTTTTGATGTTAGGCTTAGGTGAATGATTTGGGTAGTGGCCCAGCTAGCACTCCTTCATCATTTTGGATAGGAGTAGCGGCATATGTTGCCAAGATGGTGGATTCAGACACATTGTTGTAATACTTTGTAAAGTCCTCGAAAATAATCAATAAAGTGGCCGTATGCATCTCCCAGATGCAGGGGCCGGGAGTCATCCTCCTTTTCTAAAAAAAAACACGACCACCTTTTTTTAGGATAAAAAAAGTATCTTATCGCCCACACATCTCCTTCGTCATCTAAATGCAGCCACCTAAAAATTACTCCCGCTGTCTTATAATATAAGAGCGTTTTAAACATTAACTAAAATAAAAAAAACACTTTTATATTATAAGACAGAGGGAATAGTTAATACTACAAGAGTTAGTGCTATCAGAGAACGATTAGCAGATTTGGAACTGAGGATTGCAAATGAACCAAACACAACCTCGATTTGATTGTGACGTCTGAAGTGGGCGTTGGGCTTAAATCGATTTTTTTATCAATTCAGTTAGTCCGCATCAACAATTGAAATTCACACAAAAATCAATCAACCGAAAATTTGCTTAACCGTATATGTGGTTCGGTTTTCCGTTTAAACAAGAGCTACCCCGAACCAAGTTTGAAGGAAGAGGGAGAGGAGTGAAATTTTGACAACAAGGGACAAGACAATCCCGAGATGGTATGTGCGCTAGGCAAAAATCGAAACTGTGGCTTCCACAGAACCTGCTCATGTCGTCGGTTGGGGCAGCTGAGCACGACTGGCGGCGCCGACGGCTGCCAGAGCTTCTAGCGGCGACACTAGGTTAGGCCGTTGTTGTGTTTCTTTGGTGATATTGGTTAGCGGGTGCCAGAACTTCTAACAGCCCAATATCACCAGGCCGTTGTCGTGTTTCTTTGGTGATATTGGGCTGGCAGGTCATTTTTTGTCTATAGTCCACTCACGTGCCTCTCATCTAGTGGGCCTTAGTTTTTTTTCACCGTCTCTATTTTCTTTTCACAAGTCTGTGCAACGACTTAACTCTAGTTCTTCTCATTTTTTGTAAACTTTCATTTGACTCTCAGTATTTTTTTTCTGTTTTCCATTTTATTTATTTTTTTGTTTAATTTTTCCTATTTCATTATTTGTTTTCAATTGTGAATTAGTTTTAAATTCATGGTTTTTTGTTTTTATTTGTAATTTTATTTTCTCCTTTTTTATTTTTTCATTTTTCCTTTCTTTCTTTATTTGTTTGTTTAAAATTCATGAACTTGTTTTCACTCTGTCATATGTTCGCTTTGAATGTCGTGCAAATCTTGACCGCTGGTTATTTTTGTCATGCGCGCTATGTGTCGTGTCGTGTGATTGGTGTCTACTTGTCGACATGTTCGCGCATGCGTCTTTTGTTAGGGCGTTTTCGCCACACGATCTGGGGTCTCGTTTTGGATTGGTTTGCTAATTCTCATCTAAATGAGAGTTAACAATGTTTTATCTAACTCATATACTGTTAGATACATGTGTTTCTGAGTCGTGCTTGTTGTCATTGTGTCGTGTTTTCTGTTTATCATTCGTGAATCAGTGACGTCAGAAATGATATTTTTCTAGTGGACCGTTATTATGTTTTGTGTATTGTTTTTTTCTCCATGGGCTTAGTTCTTTTGGAGGGCCACGTGTATTTTTATTCCCTCTTTTATTTTTCAAGTTTGATCGTGTAGCTAGAATTTTTTTCTTTCAGATTTCGAAAATCAATCTAGATGAAATTTTAGCTCATCTAAGCCTATAACTGTCCGATTTGTTTGTCTTAATGTTAGTACCAGCCAAACATGCGCGTTTGTGTTCGCTCATCAATTTTTTGTCACGCATCCTCTTGTCTCGTTTGTTTTGTGTCATCATATTCTTGCGTTTCTTTCCACATGGACCCGTATATGTCATCATTTAGGGGTTTGACTATGAAGCTTATCCCCATCTTCTCACTGACTTACCTTTGACCCCTGTTATTTTGCCTGTGTTTTACTTTACATCCTAGTTATGGGTCCACACTTGACATGCAACTGGCCTATAATTTGTTTCATCCTAGTTACAAGTCAAACCTTGACTCACAACTAGGCTTGTAATTTCGTAGTTGTTCCAGCTGTCCACCCTCGACTAACAACTAGGCTCATAGTTTTCCCAATTCCAAACGCTCTATCTTCTGCCTTGCTTGTCGCTATTTTTTTGTGTGTATCCTGTTATTGGCCTAAGCATGTTTGGCTTCGCTTTTGCCCCATCAACTCGTGAGGGGGGCTTGACCATTTTTTGTCCAAGTTGCAAGTTCACCCACGATTCGCAACTGGAACTCGGTCATTTCGTCCCAGTTGCAAGTCCACTCTCAACTCGCAACTAGAATCTGACCATTTTTTGTCTTAGTTGTAAGTATGTTCTTGACTCGCAACTAGGACCTAGCATTTTTTTGTCCCAGTTGCAAGTCCACCGTCGACTCGCAACTGGGGCTCAACCTTTTCTCCTAGTTGCAAGTCCATCGTCGACTCGCAACTAGGGCTCGATCTTTTTTCGTCCCAGTTGCAATCCCCTCGACCTGTAACTTGGACCTGACCTTTTTTTATCGCAGTTGCAAGTTCACCCACAACTCGCAACTCGGGGTCCGACCTTTTTTTTTGTCCAAGTTGCAAGTCTATCCTTGAGTCGCAACTTGGGCCCAACATTTTTTTCCGGTTGCAATTTCACTCCCGACTCGCAACTGGGGCCCGCATTTTTTCCTCCTAATTGGAAGTCTCCCCTCAACTTGCAACTGAGGTCCGACCTTTTTTTGTCCCAGTTGAAAGTCCACCCTCGATTCGGGGCCCAATCTTTTTTGTCCTAGTTCAAGGTCCACTCTCGACTCACAAATACGGCGAGACTTTTCTTTTGTGCAAGTTCCAAGTCCACCCTCGACTCGCAACTCAGGTCTGACCTGTTTTGTCCAAGTTGCAGGTTCACCCTCGACTTGCAACTAGGGCCAAACTTTGTTTTCCCGAGTTGTAAGTCCGCCATCAACTCGCAACTAGGGTTCAACCTTTTTTGTTCAAATTGCAAGTCCACCCTCGACTCGCAGCTGCGGCCCGAGTTTTTTTACTCCCAATTACAAGTCCAGTCTTGATTCGCAACTGGGGTCCGACCTTTTTGTGTCTTAGTTGCAAGTCCACCGTCGACTCGCAACTGGGGCTCAACCTTTTCTTATCCCAGTTGCAAGTCCACCCTTGACTCGCAACTGGGCCCCAACCTTTGTTGTCTCAGTTGCAAGTCTAAACAGAACTCGCAACTAGGGGCTGACCTTTTTTAGTCCCAATTGCGAGTCCACGCTTGACTTGCCACTGGGGGTCCGACATTGTTTTGTCCTAGTTGCAAGTCCACCCTCAACAGCGAACAAATCATAGATGAGCTGACCCAAGTAGGTAGGATATGTTTTTGGTTTGGTTTTGTTTTGTTCATGGTTTTCTGTTTTTTTATTTTATCATGTTTTCTTTATTGGTTTTTCTCTCCTTTTAATTTTTCTATTTTCAAAAGTCGATCTTTTTTCATTTTTCTGATTATTTTGTCTTTTTTTCATAAATTCACAAGATTAATAAATGTTCCAAAATTCATAAATTTGTTCATTGTTCTAATATTGTTCGTGTTTATAATATTTTTTAAACAAAATGTGTTCATCTCTCACATGTTTATCTAAAAGAAAACTAATATACTTGCGAGATTATCTCCGTCGTAAGAAAAGAAGGATGCGAGCTATCGTGTAGTGTAAAGCTGTAGTACGACTAGCAACAACAACAGAAAGAGATGCGAGTTGCTGTGTAGTATAGTAGTACAACTAGCAGCAACAACATGAAGGGACGCGTGCTGTCGTTTGTACTAGTACGTCGGCTAGCAACATTAGCAAGGGAGCAGCAGCATCGGTAATCCTAGCCCATGCGAGCATGCTCAGGGTGGCCCTTTTTTTAGTCATATTGGGTGATTCTCTAAAAACAAAAATTACGCTAGGCCTGGCAACAACAAAAATGAAAAACAACAAACAAATAATAAAAATCAACTAAGATGATATCATGTTAGATGTGAGATATTATCTCGCATCTAGATGTGATATAGATAAATCCTAAACATAATTATATCACAATCTAAGATGATGTCATTGGTTTTTAAATTGGGAGCAAGCAACGAAGGAGTACTACTTCGGGAGCCCCCGCAAAGGTCACCCGGCATACTCTCAGCCGCCATCATGTGTCACGCTCTAGGCGCTCTCTTTGATTTTTAATTTTTAATTTTTTCCATATGCGTTTTTGGCCTTTTAGATGATTTTTTGGGTTTTTCGACGGTCTTT
Organism: Triticum dicoccoides; assembly: GCF_002162155.2. Classification (NCBI taxonomy): domain Eukaryota; kingdom Viridiplantae; phylum Streptophyta; class Magnoliopsida; order Poales; family Poaceae; genus Triticum; species Triticum dicoccoides. The sequence goes on along the minus strand of NC_041382.1, from coordinate 606,832,856 downwards.
CTTAGCTTTTGGTAAAAAAAATTGTACGAAAAACTTGTTTTTTTTGCTTAAGCGACGGATTTGCTTTCGCGAGAAGCATGGATTTGCTTTCATGAGAGGCAAGGCCGCGCCTCTCGGAAATGAAAAAAACGCGTTTTTTCCGTGAAAGACACGGTCGTGCCTCTTGGAAACAAGGGAAAAATACATTTTTTTCCTTTCACAGGAGGAACAGTCATGTCTCTTTCAGAAAGGAAAATCGTACTCCCGATGCGGTTTTTGTCCGTCTTTTTGTGAAAAAGAAGGTCAGTCAAAACCAATCAAAATGAGATCTAATTTTGAAAATCTCGACGCGAGAAAACTAATGGTGAAGCAGTTCAAGATTTGGACGCACGGTTTATTAGATAAAACATTTTAAATAAACGGGTCTAAAAAAAAAGTAAAAATCCTAGACAAGTGACGCACATGCAATGCTCCACTTGTCGCAATGTGACAAGGGGGGAATGACCTTTGCAAAGACTATTCTTTAATTAGTGATTTTGTTTCAAATTATATTTCACCTGCATTTGTTCTTGCTTGTTTTTCATTGTCACTTGGGCTGGGCTTTTAGTCCGACTAAAAAAAGTTAAACTTGATTACCTTTTTTTGTGAAAAGCTAAACTTGATTACTAGTACAACTTTGCACGACTTAAATCAAAATCAGTAATTGAGGAGTATTCTTTTCAAAATTCACTTTCACCATCCCAGGTTGCGAAGTATAGTAACCTGGCGGTTTTCCCTTTTTCGTAGATTTGTTTATTTAAGACGTGTTTATCTCTTAAATCATGCATCCAAATCTCATATTGATAGGTTTTGACAAACTTTTCTTCACGAAAAAACCGTGCCTCTCGCGCAAAAAAACACACGTTTTTTTTCGTTTCTGAGTGGCACGGCCGTGCCGCTCATGAAAAAAATCCATTATTTTTAAAATTTTCAGAGGCATGGCTATGCCTCTCGCGGAAGCAAAACCTTTAGACTCGAGGAAGGAAAAAAACGAAAACGTGTTTTTTTTTGTTTTCAAGAGGTATAGTCGTGCCTCTCGCGGAAGCAAACCAGACCTCCCACAGAAGAAATTAAAAAAGAAAACATGTTTTTTCTGTTTTCGAAAGGCACGGTTGCGTCTCTCACGAAAGCAAGAAGCCTCTTGTGGAAGCAAAATCATGCCTCTCACCGAAGGATTTTTTTTCGTTTTCGAAAGGCACGAACCGTGCCTCTCACAAAAGGGAAAGCACACATTTTTTCATATGAAAAAGTTTAATTTTTTTGAAAAAAAATGTCCTAAAGCTAAGAAAAACCGTCGGAAAATGAAAAGCCAAACAAAAAAAAAGAAAACATCTAAAAAGATGAACACGCGGAAAAATAAAAATAAAAACAAAATTCGAAGAGAGCGCCTAGAGCGCGACACTTAGCGACGGCTGAGAGTGCTCCTAGTGGGCGCGCTCTCAACCCACCCCAAGTGATCTTTGGGAAAGCTCCTGAACAAGCACTACTCAATTAGTTGCTCTTGATTTAAATGACATTTCGTGGGGATCCATGCACGCGGCACGCTCCAGCCCGGTGCGTATCGTTTAGTTTTTCTTTTGCGATTACCCTCCAGCTTGTCTCTAGGTCACCATCATTTAGGTCAGCTTGCTCTATTCACAAACCTGAAAAAATTCATGAATTTATTTATTTTCAAAAATTTGATAAATATTTGAGCATTTGAAAAAAGGGGTCTCAACTTTAAAAATATTTATCAATTAAAAAACGTTCACGAATTCTAAGAATGGTCCTGACTTTGGAAAAAAAATGTTTGACCACTTAGAAAATGTTCATGAATTCAAAAAATATTCACAAATTCAGAAAATGTTCATGATTCTGTAAAATTTTCTTCAAACCTAAGAAATGTTCATATATTTATAAAAATCAAAAAATTGAAACACTTGCATTAATGTTACATCTACTGGGACGATATGTCCCTAGATTCCCCCATGTGTAACTGTCGAACTTGCTTAATGGTTTAAGATGTAAGAGTACTACTACTAACCAACCAAACAACCAACCGCAATGCGTCTCTTTCGTGTAAACTGAATATTTCGTAATGTGCATAAAACTTTAAAAGTGTATGCCAAACCAAACAAATTACTAATTTAATGTTCATCATATTTAGAAAAATGTTCGTTGTGCATTTAAAAAATTATCCAACATCATGAAATGTTTATTCAATATTTATGAAATGTTAATATTCTATTTTATAAAAAATGTTTGTTAATTTAAAAAGGTGCAGTCGGATCGGAACATGTGTTTTTGCGTATCAATCGTGGACTTGCAACTAAGATCAACAAAGGCGGGTCTAGTTGCATGTCGGCGTGGAGTTGAAACTGAGACAAAAGTGTCACTCCTTCCTTAGTTGTGTGTTAAGGATGGACCTGCAACTGGGACAAAAATGGGCAAAGCTCAATTGCATGTCGAGGGTGGACTTGCAACCGGGATAAAAATGGGCCAGGCCCCTAGTTGCGTAACGAGGATGAACTTGCTACTGGAGAAAAAATGGGTCGAGCCCCTAGTTATGTATTTAGGGTAGAGTTACTACTGGGACAAAAATGGGTCGGTCCCCAAATGCGTACCGAATGTTTTTGTTGAGGCAACCGTATCAAAAGTGGAGTTGCTACTCAGAGATAATTGGTTGGGCCCCCAGTTGCGTATCAAGGGTGGACACACAACTAGGAAAAGAAGGCAGGCTCCAATTGCATGTCCGGGTGTGGAGTTGCAACTGGGACAAAAATCGGTTGGCCCCGAGTTATGTATCGAGGGTGGAGTTGCAATGGAGACAAAAATTGGTCAGGACCCTAGTTGCATACTAAGAGTAGACTTCGAACTGAGACAAAAAAGGTGAGCCCCCAATTGCATGTCAATGGTGTAGCTAGACTTGAAATTAAGAAGAAGAAAATAAGTTGGGCCTCAGTTGCGTAGAGTTAGAACCGGGACAAAAATGGTCACCCCCCTCCAGCTATGTGTCAATGGTGGACCTTCAACTAGGATAAAAATGGGTCAAGCCCCAGTTGCGTATTGAGTATGGAGCTGCAACTGAGACAAGAAAAAAATACGGGCACCCCACATTAGGGGTGGAGTTGCAACTAGGATAAAGATAATCGCCCTCCCCTCCCCCAAGTTGCGTGTTGAGGATGGGCTTGCAACTAGGACAAAAAATGGATTGGGCCCGTAGTTTTGTATCGAAGGGTGAAGTTGCAACTCAGGAGGAAAATATGGGTTGTTCCCCTCGGTTACTTATCAAGGGTGGATTTACAACTGGGACAAAAAGGGTTTGTCCCCCAATTGTCTGTCAAAGGTGGACTTGCAACTAGGACAAAAATGGGTTTGTTCTCAATTGTGTGTCAAAAAGTTGGCCCTAGTAGCATGTCAAAGATGGAGTTGCAACGGGAACAAAAAAGGTTGCCCCCTCCGCCGTTACGTGTCAAGGGTGAATTTGTAAATGCGAGAAAGATTGGTCGAGACCGGTTGTGTATCAAAGGTAGACTTGCAACTGGGAGAGAACAATTGCATGTTATGGTGAAGTAACAAATAGGGTAAAAGAGGGTCGACCCTAGTTGTGTGTCGAGATTGGACTTGTAACTGGGAAAAATATTGGCCGGGCCAATACATATCGAGCACAAGTCAGAGCATGTCTCTTCCAAAGAGACTGAGTTTTGAATATCATACTTCGAAAATAATCTTAAAAAGGCAATGAAAAGTGACATAATATGTCTCTTCCATTTCTACAACACATGCTAGATAAAAATGGGTGACAAGAGCGAGCAGGAAAAGGCCCAACAAAAATACAAACGTGCAACACGAATGGGCCAATTCTACGTCGCGACCTAGAAAAATGCATTGAAACGGGCTGTCAGCGCGTTGCGATAACGAGCTTAAAAAGGTGAAGCCAAATAGGCCAATAAAAGGATGTAGGACAAACAAATAGCGACCAGCGAGATGGGGATCGAACACTTGCATGAAAAGTACAGAAATTAAAATTGAAATGGGGCAAACTTAGAGGAGCATCGTTCTGCATAAAAAATGTATTCACAATTTTAGAAGGTGTTCAAAAGCTTAGAAAAATATTTCCAAAACTTACAACAAAAGATTCACATGATCTTATTCAGAAATTTGTAGAGAAAGGAAAAAATAAAATAAAAGACAAAAAAAGAAATAAAGTAAAAACAGACACACGAAAAGACAAAAAAATCATGTAGAGATAATAGAGAAGAGAAAGAACTAACAAGAATAAAAAAAGTTGGTAATAATTTTCAGAATGAAAATGCATTAAAACATATAGAAAACACGAAAATGCTTCAAAGAAGAAAAGAGAAATGACACCCACACGCTAGTGTTCCCCCGCCATTTCCTCTTCGTGGGTAGACTGCTCCAATTCTCCACGAACCCATAGAACAGACAACAAAAAACAAATAAATGGGTTGCCCCGCTCAGCGATGATATAACGGGCAGAGAAAAAGTAAAAAGAAGAAAAGCGGGCCGGCAAAAGAAAAACGAGAGGCGGAAGCACGCGGTAGAAACCAAACCAACTTCATATCGAGATTTGCACAAGATTTACAACATCTAGATCCAATGGCAAAGAACTAAGAAGTGACATTGTTAAATCTCATCTAGTCCCTCTGTTCCCTTTTATAAGGCCTTGAAGACATTTCAGACAACATGCAAAGAAACCCATTTTCAGTTGTCTGAAACGTCTTACGAAAGTGAACTGAACAGAGGGAGTAGATGAGATTTAGCTAGGGTTTCGTCCTCTCGGTGGCGATCTTAGCCGCCGTTGAGATCTCGCTTGTTTCCTTCCCGGCGATCTGTCTTTAGGGTGCACCGGGGGCCTCGCGGTCCTAGGCGTACTCTGTGCTGCAAGCGCTTGGGTTAGGTTCTATCTCAACACCGGTGGTCTCTCAAGTCGGGTTAGGGTTTGAAGATGGCGGCGAAAGCTGGGGCCGGATCGGCAGCGGCTGGGGGCACCTCTTCTGCACAAGAGTTTGAGAAGTTGATGGAGGAGTTGGGACTCCGTGAAGATGACATGGATGATGTAGTGGTTGATGAGGAATCCGTTCCTGTAGATGCAAATAGATGGATGGCGGTGGCACGAGTGCATATTGACAAACCCTATAGCCATGGGTGGTTTTTCAGGAACATGAGAGCTACATGGGATCTAGCACAATATGTGAATTTCAAGCCTCTGGAAGCAAATCTTTACACGATGAATTTCCAGTGCCTTGGTGATTGGGAGAGAGTTATGCAGGAGGGGCCATGGAATTTTAGAGGTAATGTCGTCATCATAACTCGATACGATGGCGTGACCCAGCCTCCCAAGTAAAGCTAGATACACTAGATATATGGATTCAGATCCATGATGTACCGACCCTATATGCCCATCTGGTACCCTCGCTTGCTGCTAAGGTCGGAGAGGTTCTGTTTGTGGAAACATCTTCACATGACTTCACTGGGAATTTTTATCGTGCTTGGGTCAAGATCAATGTGTATAAGCCATTGAGGAATGCAGTGTCACTCATAAGGGACCAGAAGAGGCAAATTTACAGGGTGAAGTATGAACGTTTGCCGGATTGGTGCGTAGTCTGTGGCCACTTGGGCCACATCTTCAAAGAGCATGGCAACGGAATCCATCCAAACTCGGCTTTATTATTCAAAGAGTTACGTGCTACTTGGTCGATGAGAGCTGGGCGTGGTCCTGGTGGCAACCGGGGCAGATGTGGGGGCAGAAGGGGTGGCCGAAGCGGAGCAAACAGGAACGCTAGTGACAACAACAAAGATTATGGAGATGAACCAGCAGCAGAAGCCTCGTAGATGGCCGTGGATGATGCCAGCAGAAAGAGGAATGAGGGCCGAACTAGGCAGCAACCCCAATGCGCATGTTGTGCATAAGGGAGTGGATCACAGATCCAACAAACTTACTATTGTTCCTGTGGGAAATATCACCGTTAGTCCACCAACATCGAGGGATCCGAAGAGGACCAAAACAGGGACTGATGGCAAGGATGATCAGATCACGGTAGTGAAAAATTTGGCGGGCTCCTTCGAGGAGTGCCGCCGGGCTCAATGAGTACTTTTTATTGGAACTATCCTAGTGTGGGCAACGCCGCGACAGTCCAAGAACTTCGCAAATTCACGAAGAAGTTTTCCCCTACCCTCTTATGTATTGTCGAAACTCAGATAGACAGATCTAGGGTAGAAGCTTTAGCTGGTACGTTGGGCTATGATAAAGCCTATGCAGTTGATAGTTGATACGTCTCCAACGTATTTATAATTTTTGATTGCTCCATGCTATATTATCTACTATTTTGTACATTATTGGGCTTTATTATCCACTTTTATATTATATTTGGGACTAACCTATTAACCTAAGGCCCAACCCAAAATTGCTGTTTTTTGCCTGTTTTAGGGTTTCGAAGAAAAGGAATATCAAACAGAGTCCAAACGGAACGAAACCTTCGGGGACGTGATTTTCTCATAGAATACAACTCAGGAGACTTGGACCCTACAACAAGGCATGTAACAAGAGGCCACGAGGTAGGGGGCGCGCCCTACCTTACCAGGCGCGCCCCCCACCCTCGTGGGCCCCCTGTTGCTCCACCGACGTACTTCTTCCTCCTATATATACCCACGTACCCCCAAACGATCAGATACAGAGCCAAAATCATAATTCCACCACCGTAACTTTCTGTATCCACGAGATCCCATCTTGGGGCCTGTTTCGGAGCTCCGCCGGAGGGGGCATCGACCATGAAGGGCTTCTACATCAACACCATAGCCTCTCCGATGAAGTGTGAGTAGTTTACTTCAGACCTATGGGTCCATAGTTAGTAGCTAGATGGCTTCTTCTCTCTTTTTGGATCTCAATACAATATTCTCCCCCTCTCTTGTGGAGATCTATTCGATGTAATCTTATTTTTGCGGTGTGTTTGTTGAGATCGATGAATTGTGGGTTTATGATCAAGTCTATCTATGAATAATATTTGAATCTTCTCTGAATTCTTTTATGAATGATTGATTAACTTTGCAAGTCTCTTCGAATTATCAGTTTGGTTTGGCCTACTAGATTGATCTTTCTTGCAACGGGAGAAATGCTTAGCTTTGGGTTCAATCTTGCAGTGTCCTTTCCCGGTGATAGTAAGGGCAGCAAGGCACGTATTGTATTGTTGCCATCGAGGATAACAAGATGGGGTTTTATTCATATTGCATGAGTCTATCCCTCTACATCATGTCATCTTGCTTAAGGCGTTACTCTGTTTTTACTTAATACTCTAGATGCATGCTGGATAGCGGTCGATGAGTGGAGTAATAGTAGTAGATGCAGGCAGGAGTCGGTCTACTTGTCTCGGGCGTGATGCCTATATACATGATCATACCTAGATATTTTCATAACTATGCTCAATTCTGTCAATTGCTCAACAGTAATTTGTTCACCCACCATAGAATATTTATGCTCTCAAGAGAAGCCACTAATGAAACCTATGGCCCCCGGGTCTATCTTTATCATATCAATCTCCTACTACTTAGTTATTTGCTTTGCTATTTACTTTGCCTTATTTTACTTTGCATCTTTATCATAAAAATACCAAAAATATTATCTTATCATATCTATCAGATCTCACTCTCGTAAGTGGCCCTATAGGGATTGACAACCCCTATTTGCGTTGGTTGCGATGATTTATTTGTTTTGTGCAGGTGCGAGGGACTCGCACGTAGCCTCCTACTAGATTGATACCTTGGTTCTCAAAAACTGAGGGAAATACTTATGCTACTTTGCTGCATCATCCCTTCCTCTTCAGGGAAAACCAATGCAGTGCTAAAAGAGGTAGCAATAGTCAAGGTAGGAGTGGTGGTATTGGAATTTTCTGGAATAATTCAATAAAGGTTGAGATTTTGGGTTACTCTTGTTATCATTTGGATGTGTCTATTGAAGAACCAGACCATGATATTTGGAGAATTACATGCGTGTATGGTGAGGCCCAGACTCACTTGCGACACCAAACATGGGATGTACTAAAAAACATTAGTACTTTGAGCTCCCTCCCCTGGTTGTGCATTGGAGATTTTAATGAAGTTTTACGTCCATGTGAACACATGGGCATTGGTAACCGTAGTAATGCACAAATACAGACTTTCCGAGAAGCTACAGATGTTTGTATGCTGTTGGATATTGGGTACAAGGGCCGGTTCTGGACTTTTGAGAAGAAGGTCATTGGTGGTACGTACACGAGATGCAGACTTGACCGGGCTTTGGTCAATCCTCAATGGCTGGCTCAATTTCCGTTGGCAACTCTCTAGCACCATACAACTGCGACTACAGACCACGAACCAATTCTCTTAGACCTTGGTGTTGGCCGAGACAAGCAGATTAATCACAGTTTCAAATATGCGACTATGTGGGAAAAGCATGAGGATCTGATCGGGATAGTGCATTCAGTGTGGGCTTCTGCCAGTCCATGTGAGAACACTCAGCAACTTCATGAGAAACTAGTACATGTCTCAAGGGGTTTGACTAAATGGAGCAAACAATCCTTTGAGAGCGTGAGAAAAGAAATGAAGGAGTTAAAGAAGAAACTTGAGGAATTGTGCGGTGATCCCTTGCGTACAGCCCCGCTGCATGTAGAATTAAAGATAAATGAAAGTTTAATTGAGTTATATCACCGTGAAGAAATCATGTGGAGGCAGCATGCTCGAATCGAATGGCTATCTTCAGGTGACAAAAACACAAGATTTTTTCATCTCCGGGAAAGTATGAGGAGAAAGAAAAACATGATACGTGCTCTCGAGAATGCTCTTCGAGTTATGGTGAGTGATCCAACCGAGTTGAAAGTAATGGCAACTAATTTTTCTCATGATCTTTACACATCAGAAGGTGTCCAAGGTATACAAGATGTCCTTGACCATGTTCCTCGTAAGGTCACGGCTGCAATGAATGAATCACTGTGTGCGCCATACACTAGTGAGGAGGTCAAGTCTGCACTTTTCCAAATGTTCCCAACAAAAGCACCAGGCCCTGATGGCTTCCCTGCATATTTTTATCAGAACCATTGGGACGTGTGTGGGGAGGATGTGTGATACGTCCATTTTGCATCATGTTTTTATATCAATATTTATTTCATTATGGGCTGTTATTACACATTATGTCACAATACTTATGCCTATTCTCTCTTATTTTACAAGGTTTACATGAAGAGGGAGAATGCCGGCAGCTGGAATTCTGGGCTGGAAAAGGAGCAAATATTAGAGACCTATTATGCACAACTTCAAAAGTCCTGAAACTTCACGGAAGCATGTTTCAGAATATATAAAAAATATTGGGCGAAAGAAGTACCAGAGGGGGGCCACCCACCATCCACGAGGGTGGGGGCGCGCCCTACCCCCTGGGCACGTCCCCTGCCTCGTGGGCCCCCTGGCAGCCCTCTGATGCCCATCTTTGGCTATATGGAGTCTTTCGTCGAGGAAAAAAAATCATAAGCTAGCTCACGGGAGGAAACTCCGCCGCCATGAGGCGGAACCTTGGCGGAACCAATCTAGTGCTCCGGTGGAGCTGTTCTGCCAGGGAAACTTCCCTCTGGGAGGGGAAATCATCACCAACATCATCACCATCAATCCTTTCATCGGGAGGGGGTCAATCTCCATCAACATCTTCACCAACACCATCTCATCTCAAACCCTAGTTCATCTCTTGTATCCAATCTTTGTCCCAAAGCCTCAGATTGGTACCTGTGGGTTGCTAGTAGCGTTGATTACTCCTTGTAGTTGATGCTAGTTGGTTTATTCGGTGGAAGATCATATGTTCAGATCCTTTATGCATATTAATACCCCTCTGATTATGAATATGTTTATGATTTGTGAGTAGTTACGTTTGTTCCTGAGGACATGGGAGAAGTCTTGCTATAAGTAGTCATGTGAATTTGGTATTCGTTCGATATTTTGATGAGATGTATGCTGTCTTTCCTCTAGTGGTGTCATGTGAACGTCGACTACATGACACTTCACCATTGTTTGGGCCTAGAGGAAGGCATTGGGGAGTAATAAGTAGATGATGGGTTGCTAGAGTGACAGAAGCTTAAACCCTAGTTTACGAGTTGCTTCGTAAGGGGCTGATTTGGATCCATATGTTTCATGTTATGGTTAGGTTTACCTTAATACTTCTTTTGTAGTTGTGGATGCTTGCAATAGTGTAACATCCCAAAATTCTAAATTTTGGAATGTTATAATGAATAGATAGATTGATTGATTGTTTGATTGTTGTGTGATTGATTGAGTGAAATTCGAAACTTTTTGAAAGTTAAATGAGAGGGAATAAAAGGACTTTCCCAAACTTTCACCTTTTTCTTTTTTGATCCCCGTGAATTCAAATTCTTTTCATCACAAAACCCTGGAGAGAAGATGACATGACTTCTTCCATTTATTTAAATGACAAGGGGTGTTGAAAATATTTGAATTTCATTTGAAAAATAGTACCAATTTAGAAACTTTAAACAACTCAATGATTTTCAAGAGCGAAGATAAAATGACTTCTTCAAAACTTATGAAATATGAGTTGGGAGTTTCAAAGAAACTCAAATTTAAAATCCATTTGAAATAATTATTTTTCAATTTGGGTTATTTGAGTTTTATTCAAATTATTTTTCTCCAAAAAACAAAATACATGGAAAATAGGGTAACATGATTCCCTACAATAGAAAATTGGAGAAAGATTTATTTGAAATCATTTTGGTATTTTTAAAATGATTTTTATAGGATTTTATTAGACCAGTAGCACTCTTTGAATTATTTGAATTTCGGTGGATTTTATTTAGCATTATAAAAATGTTCATGTCGTAGAGAATCTTTTTCTGAAAATTTTGATATATTATATGCCTATATGATATTTTTATTTTTGCCGTTATTATTTTATTTGTCTGGAAAATGTTTTTTTAATTCTCCTCACTGACTGGGCCGGCCCAGCGCCTGAGCCAGGCCGCGGCCCAGCGCGCCCGCGCTCGTCCCCGACCTCCAGCGGGGAGTCCAGCTCCCGCCCGACACCGCCGGCGCCGCCGTCTTGGCCCCGGCCTCCTCTTCCCACGCCATCACCTCCTCCCGCCTTTATATAGCGCGCCCGGGGCCCCTGGATCCCGTTTTCGCCGCTGCCACCGCTCCTCGACTCACCGCAACCGCCGCCACCGGTGAGACCTGCTGCAGTCACGTCTCGTCGCTGTCGCCTTGCTGCTCCACCGCCTGCTGCTCGCCGCTGCACTCCGCCCCGCATTGCACCGCTGCCGCGCTGCCCTCTGCCGCATCCGCCGCTCGACGCCTCCCCTCGCCGCTCCCCGCGCCTCGCCCTGCCTCGCCAGAGAACGCCATCGCCGCCACCGGTTTTCTCTCTGAAAACCGCCAACCCGTCGCGAACCGATATAAAAGCGTCGGACCATTTTTTTAGGGTTTAGATTTACTTCGGTTTTTCAAAAAAAAAACGGTTTATTATTTTAGGTTAACTTATTCTACGAGCGTTCATTAGCTAGGGTTCGGTAGCGAACGATTTTCGTTCGTTAGCAATCGGTAACGAACGTTCACTATTTAGTTTTTTTTCTTTTATTTCTTTAGTTTTCTGTCTAGGGACCTATTTGTAGTAGTTTCTTTTACAGATTAGTCCCTGTACTTCAAACGACTACATCTTTTCGCTCGTTTGTCCAAATCCAGCGAAACCAACGCCCACTTCTTCGTTACGATCTCCTCTATCTAGTAATCCAACTCAAACAGGTTTTTGAAAACTTTAAAATTTGAATTAGAACAGATTTAGATTCAAGCTTCATTTGATCATAACTTGACTTTCGTAGCTCCGTTTGAGTTGATTCTTTTTGCAAATCGAAGCTATTGACCTAAACCTTCTGATAAGGCGAAATTCATATAATTTTGGTACTGTTAGAAATTGTTTTATGTAGCAAGAGTTATTTGCTTGGTTTTGGTGTTTTCCGAATCGTCTTCTTCGTTCTTTCTGATCTGTTGAGTGATTGCTTATGTGTGGTTCTATTGCTTGCTTATGATAGATTGACCGGAGTGTGACGAGTAGAACTATCAAGAGTTTTGAGTGCGAATCATCTTCATCAACATTGCAGGCAAGTTCACACTTTGATCATATCCCTTTCATACCCAGTTTTTATGCATTAGTTTCACCCTCAAACATTGCATGAGTAGGATTGATAACATGTGGGTATTGGGAAGTAGTTGATGAGGTAGGAACCTATTGCCCTGTATTCAAACCTTGGGAGTTACTATTACGTTATGCTTATATTGCCATGCTATGCTCATAGATGTGGATTGGGCTTGAGAGTATTTCATGACAGATGTGAGATTGTTAATTAATGGTTTACTTAAGGTGGCAACTCTAACACACATCTGGGTGGATTGAGGCACTTGGGCATTCCATCGATTGCCTGTCTAGGCACCTGGGTATTCCAGGATTGCCTGTTTTTTATGGACCGCCACCCAGGCTCAAAGGGATCATGAGATTATTCATACGAGAAACTTTCATGTGCAGCCACAAGCTATTATGGGCTCTAGCATAGTTGATTAAGTCATGTGAACTCTTACAGTGGTAGACTAGCAGATGTAGGGGTTGTAGGTGGTACGGTCTAACCATCGTAAGGTGCAAACGCTTCTGAAAGACTATGTCTCGATCATCCGTTTCTCAAACACCATGTAGTGCGAGAAATCCAACGGAGGAGATCGAGTCTTGTGGGGAAAAGTGCGCAAACCTCTGCAGAATGTATAAACTAATCATGATTAGCCGTGTCCCCGGTTATGGACGTTTTGAGTATCTAGTACTTGGATTATCATGTGAATCTCATCATGTTACTTTAAATTAAGTTGTTGGGTTTAATGATGTTACTTAATTGGGATTGAGAATGCTGTCAACTATTCTCAATGTTCAACAACCACCATGATAGTTAAATAAAATTTATTCCTTTGCAGCAGGAAAAAATTGGCTTTTCGCAAAAGCCTTATAACCATAGAGCTTTTCCACCAGCCATATATGCATGTAGTGATAGCCATTGTTCATCATTTCTCTCTATGGTGTGAATTTGCCAGCACATTCAATGTACTGACCCTTTGTGGCTGCAACGTCTCATGTTGCAGGAATCTTACGACGAGTAAGTGATACGTTAGGGTTACTTTTTGTACACTCAACTTTGCCGTTGGTGTTGATGGGAATCCACAACCTTGTTACTTCCGCTATTTGGATTGAGGTAATAGTATTTACGTTACTTTTTACATGTGATTTACCTCTGTTATAAATCCTCGAGTACTGTGTGTGTCAGCATACCGATCCAGGGATGACACTTAAGCATAGAGACTTGACCGTCTGAGGTCGGGTCGCTACAAGATGGTATGTGAGCACATGTTGACTGTAGGACGTGACCCTAGAAACTGGCAAGCCCATAGGAAAGATTTTTCTCTACAACTTTCCCTTTCAAAAAGATCTTTTACCTCTCTTCTCTTCTGAGCTTATTCAAAAATTCCCTTTAGTGAGACCATACCCCTTTCCCCTTTTGACCACACGAAGATTCGACTGATGAGACCACTCCAAGAAGTACAAGATATCGAACAACTAAGACCACTTCGGAATGAAGAGTATTTTCCGTGCATCTGAATAATGGAAACTACAACGGTTGAAGACCGAAGACAAGTAGAATTTGAAGGCTCTGAAGAATTCCTAGATTTGTATGACCTAGGAAGGCTACCCTTATGGAACTTGAAAGATTATGAAAGTTGTCAATGCCCGAGATCAGGGTGTATCGGAGAAAGACCGGAGCATGGAGAGTTAAAAACTTAAAGTTCTGTCAAGGAAAACCCTGAGGCAGGAGATATCAACTATGGAGAGATAGCTCATGGAAATGACAAGGGCAGAAACACGTCCATCCCTGATGATACCACTCGTTGATGCTATTGTCACCGTGCTGAGTTAAGCATGCATATGCATGGAAGAATTGGATGGTAGAAGGCTGATGGAGCCCCTATCAGCAAGATGAAGTTTTTACCTTAGCCGGTGTATCACCAGGATCTGGAGTAGTACATCAAGAAGTTTAAGGTGGAGCTCCATGAAGCCGTATTAGACAAGGAAGCATTTCGTGAAGAACTCAAGAACCAAAAGCTGAAAGTAGCCAAGCTGGAGGAGCTACAACCTCGAGATACCGGAGATTTGTCAGGAACTGAAGGACAGTATGACCATGGTTCATGTGAAGAATGTTGAAACCAAAAGTTTGAAATGCAACTCCGGAATATTAAAGGATGTCACGAGAGATTTCACGTCAACAGAGATGATCTGGCAAAAGAACTTGAGAAGACAAGCATGATCAGAAGAAGCCATTGGAGGCATGAACAAGGCTTGAAGAGTTTGGAGACGTTGAAGGTTTATTGACCTTTAGAAGACCAAACCCCTGTTATATACCTACGTTAGATGCGACGTTTGTGAGTTGTCATTTGTTTGACGTTTTTCCCGACAGCCACAAATAAAATGGATCTTTTCAAAAAAATTGTTTGTATTGTGTGTATCCCTCTCTATCTCTCTTATCTCACCCCAAATCCATGGACCCAATAGAGGATGAATGCAGATGAGCTTGTATTTTTTGGACCGATGAGTCAGTTGGAGACAGACCGATGGATTCAGAACATGGAGGATCACATGGAGAATAACCCTATAGTCGGAAAGGATATGACCCAACATGCTCTTCAGTGCTTTGAAAGAGGTGCTGCTACTTGGTGGAGGATGTACCAAACCATCAATGGATGGCAAGGAGTAACCACTTGGAAAAAATTTAAGTTGACTCTGCCAAAGTCTCAGCTTGTGTCCCAGAAGTTGAAGCCTTATGGAAAGGATATGGCGAAACCTTGTGCATGCAAGATTTGTGCAGAAATAGGACACACCCATAAAGAACACAAGGATGAATGCCCTAATTGTGAAGGAAGTTGCCCAGTTGAAGAATGCCCAATTAGGCAGATTACTTGTTTCTTGTGTGAGGGACTACCCACTATCCTGCTCAGTGTCACATTTACCCCATGGTACAACGAACCATCCAGCAGAAGAAAGAAGTAATGAAAGGATCCCTCATGGAAATTTTAGAAGAAGCTGTGATGAAGGAAGAGATGGAGGACACACCTAAAGAAGACCCGAGTAAACCCTGCACTAAGTCTTGCTATTCATGTGGAGAAGAAGGACACATCTCCCAAAATTGTTTGAATGGGGATCTAGTAGAATTCCCGACAGAGGAAGTAGAATATGACCCACAGGAAATAGAAGCCCTGAGTGGAATGGAAAATTCTAGGAAGAGAAACCGATTGGAGCCCCCGAGGGACCTGAGTCATATCACCTGTTGCAGGTGCAAGGAGTCAGGGCACTACCTCAATAGTTGCCCAAAAAGGAAACCTCGAGACTTGTCAGAAGTAATATGTTTTAGTTGTAATGGAGCAGGGCACTTTACCAGAGAATGCCCCAAGGAGAAGGAAACTTGTGCTAGATAGTTGAGTTTACAACAAAGGAAATGGAGTAGTAGAAGTGAGAACATTTTCTTTTATATTGAGGTGTTGAGTTGAGACATGTAATGGAAAAGCGAGAGATTGTAATCACTTGAGAATGAATAAAGTTAGCATCGTTGGTACTGATATGGATTTTATGAGTTGTTACTCTATGAAGAAGGATTTTGACCATTTTTGAGGATATGAGAAATATGGTCTATGGAAGTTTTGTGCATTTTAAGGGTGGTAGTACCCTGTAAGAACCATTGACCCATGGAAAAGATAAGGATACTCCACTGAGTGGATTTTGGACAAAATGAATACGAGTTTTGTCTCGATATGTGTGATACCCCAAGAGTATGTGGGATGAAGTTGGAGACCGTCAGTTGTTTGGACCAAATGTGATCAAGGAGTCAGAAGAGAATGTTAAGTTGATTCGAGATAGACTGAAGGTAGCTCAGTCCAGGCAGAAGAGTTATGCAGACTAAAAAACGCAAGGAGGTAGTCTATGAAATTGGAGACAGAGCATGTCTTCGTGTGCCCTCTCTACGAGGATTTAAACGAATTGGAGTTAAGAGAAAGTTAGCCCCCGAGATTTGAAGGACCATACCGAGTTTTGGAGCGTATGGGAGAAGTGGCCAACAAGTTGGAGTCACCTGAAGGACCGTCAGGAGTTCATGATGTGTTTCACATTTCCCAGTTGAAGAAGTGTCATGCAGAGATGGCCAATATTCCTTTGTATGGACGCTTGACCCTGGAAAGGATAATGATGTTCCACGAAGTGGAATATGGACTCCACAAGTATAAGTTTTTATCTCGGTATGAGGGATATCCCACGAGGATGAAGAGATAAATTACTATTGGATATAAAGGAGGTATGATGTCGGAAATATGGATCAATGGAACCTCCATGATGAGTCGGAGTAATCATGTCCTAGTTTGGTGCCAATAGAAGGAAGAAAGACAATACAATTGGATGGATTTAAGAATACTAGGAAGTTGGAAGTTGGAATAATGATCAGTTGCCCGATGATAAGTTCAAGGACTACAAGTGATGAGATGGGCCATAACCCACAGGCCCCAGGACCTGCCAAGAAGCAAGCACATCCTTGCTAAAGGAAAAAAAACCCTGGAAGAGGATATGCCCTTATCGATATACGATTTTATAGGAGTAACGCAAAACCTGAGAGTTGTGAAGGAACGATAGATGTTTGTTTGGTTTGCAGAATCAATGGATCTATCCGAACCTTGGTTCGTCGACAAGAGAAATTCTGCAATGCTTGTGAGGATGACTGAGTGTTAGAATGCGAGATTCGCTAAACCGTATAAAAGGTAATGATTTGGGTGCGGGATGGATTGATCACCATACCGACTTACTCTTATTGTTCGCATTGATATACGGGATGGTAAATCTGAGTGACTTACCCATAGTAGAGAGACGATGATCAAAACCCTGTTTAAACCTTAGAATGGTATAAGAAATTTTTCCCTTGTACAAGGCATCTTTTGCCAATCGTAGGTTATATGGTGAGGATCAACCAGACCCATTTCCTGCAGGAGAAACCATAAATGGTTGACCACGATGAGATATCGATAGTTGTTTAGTATTGGCGCCAGACCCGTCAGCTAAGAAGACCCAGTCATAGAAGAACCTTACCTAAATGAAAGACACAAGAATTGAGGAAAAGGTTATGCCACTACCGAAAGATCCCAGATAAGAAATTATCCTGAAGATCTGAGAAGACCGACACTGTTAACAATAAGGGTGGAGTATATGAGTTTTGATGGAACCATAACCATGCTTCTAAGGGTGGTAGCACCCCAGACCCCTTGTGATGATCGATGGATTTTGAGAAGACCTCAAACCTAACCTATTTCTTTCTAGCCTCTCCGAATCTCGAGGATGAGATTCATTTTAAGGGTGGTAGGTTTGTAACATCCCAAAATTCTAAATTTTGGAATGTTATAATAAATAGATAGATAGATTGATCGTTTGATTGTTGTGTGATTGATTGAGTGAAATTCGAAACTTTTTGAAAGTTAAATGAGAGGGAATAAAAGGACTTTCCCAAACTTTCACCTTTTTCTTTTTTGATCCCCGTGAATTCAAATTCTTTTCATCACAAAACCCTGGAGAGAAGATGACATGACTTCTTCCATTTATTTAAATGACAAGGGGTGTTGAAAATATTTGAATTTCATTTGGAAAATAGTTCCAATTCAGAAACTTTAAACAACTCAATGATTTTCAAGAGCGAAGATAAAATGACTTCTTCAAAACTTATGAAATATGAGTTGGGAGTTTCAAAGAAACTCAAATTTAAAATCCATTTGAAATAATTATTTTTCAATTTGGGTTATTTGAGTTTTATTCAAATTATTTTTCTCCAAAAACAAAATACATGGAAAATAGGGTAACATGATTCCCTACAATAGAAAATTGGAGAAAAATTTATTTGAAATCATTTTGGTATTTTTAAAATGATTTTTATTGGATTTTATTAGACCAGTAGCACTCTTTGAATTATCTAAATTTGGGTGGATTTTATTTGGCATTATAAAAATGTTCATGTCGTAGAGAATCTTTTTTTTGAAAATTTTGATATATTATATGCCTATATAATATTTTTATTTTTGCCGTTATTATTTTATTTGTCTGGAAAATGTTTTTTTTAATTCTCCTCACTGACTGGGCCGGCCCAGCGCCTGAGCCAGGCCGCGGCCCAGCGCGCCCGCGCTCGTCCCCGACCTCCAGCGGGGAGTCCAGCTCCCGCCCGACACCGCCGTCTTCGCCCCAGCCTCCTCCTCTGCCCCTCGCCCACGCCACCACCTCCCTCCGCCTTTATATAGCGCGCCCGGGGCCCCTGGATCCCGTTTTCGCCGCCGCCACCGCTCCTCGACTCGCCGCAACCGCCGCCGCCGGTGAGACCTGCCGCAGTCGTGCCTCGTTGCCATCGCCTTGCCGCTCCACCGCCTGCTGCTCGCCGCTGCACTTCGCCCCGCATCGCGCCGCTGCCGCGCCGCCCTCTGCCGCATCCGTCGCTCGACGCCTCCCCTCGCCGCTCCCCGCGCCTCGCCCTGCCTCACCGGAGAACGCCATCGCCGCCACTGGTTTTCTCTCTGAAAACCGCCAACCCGTCACGAACCGGCATAAAACCGCTCAGACCATTTTTTAAGGTTTAGATTTACTTCGTTTTTTCAAAAAAAAAACGGTTTATTATTTTAGGTTAACTTATTCTACGAGCGTTCATTAGCTAGGGTTCAGTAGCGAACGATTTTCGTTCATTAGCGATCGGTAGCAAATGTTCACTATTTAGTTTTTTTCTTTTATTTCTTTAGTTTTCTGTCGAGGGACCTATCTGTAGTAGTTTCTTACAGATTAGTCCCTGTACTTCAAACAACCACATCTTTTCACTCGTTTGTCCAAATCCAGCGAAACCAACGCCCACTTCTTCGTTACGATCTCCTCTATCTAGTAATACAACTCAAACAGGTTTTTGAAAATTTTAAAATTTGAATTAGAACAGATTTAGATTCAAGCTTCATTTGATCATAACTTGACTTTCGTAGCTCCGTTTGAGTTGATTCTTTTTGCAAATCGAAGCTCTTGACCTAAACCTTCTGATAAGGCCAAATTCATATAATTTTGGTACTGTTAGAAATTGTTTTATGTTGCAAGACTTATTTGCTTGGTTTTGGTGTTTTCCGAATCGTCTTCTTCGTTCTTTCTGATCTGTTGAGTGATTGCTTATGTGTGGTTCTATTGCTTGCTTATGACAGATTGACCGGAGTGTGACGAGTAGAACTATCAAGAGTTTTGAGTGCGAATCATCTTCATCAACATTTCAGGCAAGTTCACACTTTGATCATATCCCTTTCATACCCAGTTTTTATGCATTAGTTTCACCCTCAAACATTGCATGAGTAGGATTGATAACATGTGGGTATTGGGAAGTAGTTGATGAGGTAGGAACCTATTGCCCTGTATTCAAACCTTGGGAGTTACTATTACGTTATGCTTATATTGCCATGCTATGCTCATAGACGTGGATTGGGCTTGAGAGTATTTCATGACAGATGTGAGATTGTTAATTAATGGTTTACTTAAGGTGGCAACTCTAACACACATCTGGGTGGATTGAGGCACTTGGGTATTCCAGCGATTGCCTGTCTAGGCATCTGGGTATTCCAGGATTGCCTGTTTTTTTATGGACCGCCACCCAGGCTCAAAGGGATGATGAGATTATTCATACTAGAAACTTCCGTGTGCAGCCACATGTTGGGTTTCGTAGTAATTTCAAAAAATTTCCTACGCACACGCAAGATCATGGTGATGCATAGCAACGAGGGGAGAGTGTGATCTACGTACCTTGTAGATCGACAACGGAAGCGTTTGGTTGATGTAGTCGTACGTCTCCACGCCCCGACCGATCAAGCACGGAAACTATGGCACCTCCGAGTTCTAGCACACGTTCAGCTCGATGACGATCCCCGGACTCCGATCCAGCAAACTGTCGGGGAAGAGTTCCGTCAGCACGACGGCGTGGTGACGATCTTGACGTACTACTGCTGCAGGGCTTCGCCTAAGCACCGCTACAATATTATCGAGGACTATGGTGGCTTGGGCCGCTGCACACGGCTAAGGAATAGATCATGTGGATCAACTTGTGTCTCTGGGGTGCCCCTTGCCTTAGTATATAAAGGATGGAGGAGGAGGAGGCCGGCCAAGGCAATTGGTGCGGCCAGGATGTGGAGTCCTACTAGGACTCCAAGTCCTAGTAGGAGTCCACCAACAGGGGAGGAAGGGAGAAGGAAGTGGAGGAGAAGGAGAGGTGGCCGTCCCCCTTTTCCCTAGTCCAATTCGGACCATAG
>NC_041382.1:606730505-606811999 GCF_002162155.2 Triticum dicoccoides | reverse complement strand
GGGGCGCAGCAGCCCCTTGGCCCTTTCTCCTCTTCCCACTAAAGCCCATCAAGGCCCATTGCTTCTCCCGTAACTACCCGGTACTCCGAAAAATACCCGAATCACTCGGAACCTTTCCGATGTCCGAATATAGTCGTCCAATATATCAATCTTTACGTCTCGACCATTTCGAGACTCCTCGTCATGTCCCCGATCTCATCCGGGACTCCGAAATCCTTCGGTACATCAAAACTCATAAACTCATAATATAACTGTCATCGAAACCTTAAGCGTGCGGACCCTACGGGTTCGAGAACAATGTAGACATGACCGAGACACGTCTCCGGTCAATAACCAATAGCGGGACCTGGATGCCCATATTGGCTCCTACATATTCTATGAAGATCTTTATCGGTCAGACCGCATAACAACATACGTTGTTCCCTTTGTCATCGGTATGTTACTTGCCCGAGATTCGATCGTCGATATCCAATACCTAGTTCAATCTCGTTACCGGCAAGTCTCTTTACTCGTTTTGTAATACATCATTCCGCAACTAACTCATTAGTTGCAATGCTTGCAAGGCTTAAGTGATGTGCATTACCGAGAGGGCCCAGAGATACCTCTCCGACAATCAGAGTGACAAATCCTAATCTCGAAATACGCCAACCCAACATGTACCTTTGGAGACACCTGTAGAGCTCCTTTATAATCACCCAGTTACGTTGTGACGTTTGGTAGCACACAAAGTGTTCCTCCGGCAAACGGGAGTTGCATAATCTCATAGTCATAGGAACATGTATAAGTCATGAAGAAAGCAATAGCAACATACTAAACGATCCGGTGCTAAGCTAATGGAATGGGTCATGTCAATCACATCATTCTCCTAATGATGTGATCCCGTTAATCAAATAACAACTCTTTTGTTTATGGTTAGGAAACATAACCATCTTCGATTAACGAGCTAGTCAAGTAGAGGCATACTAGTGACACTTTGTTTGTCTATGTATTCACACAAGTATTATGTTTCCGGTTAATACAATTCTAGCATGAATAATAAACATTTATCATGATATAAGGAAATAAATAATAACTTTATTATTGCCTCTAGGGCATATTTCCTTCAGTCTCCCACTTGCACTAGAGTCAATAATCTAGTTCACATCGCCATGTGATTTAACAGCAATAGTTCACATCACCATGTGATTAACACCCATAGTTCACATCGATATGTGATCAACACCCAAAGGGTTTACTAGAGTCAGTAATCTAGTTCACATCGCTATGTGATTAACACCCAAAGAGTACTAATGTGTGATCATGTTTTGCTTGTGAGATATAATTTTAGTCAACGGGTCTGTCACATTCAGATCCGTAAGTATTTTGCGAATTTCTATGTCAACAATGCTCTGCACGGAGCTACTCTAGCTTATTGCTCCCACTTTCAATATGTATCTAGATCGAGACTTAGAGTCATCCAGATCTGTGTCAAAACTTGCATCGACGTAACCTTTTACGACGAACCTCTTTGTCACCTCCATAATTGAGAAATATTTCCTTATTCCACTAAGGATAATTTTGACCGCTGTTCAGTGATCTATTCTTAGATCACTATTGTACTCCCTTGCTTAACACAGTGTAGGGTATACAATAGATCTGGTACACAGCATGGCATACTTTATAGAACCTATGGCTAAGGCATAGGGAATGACTTTCATTCTATTTCTATCTTCTGCCGTGGTCGGGCTTTGAGTCTTACTCAATTTCACACCTTGCAACACAGGAAAGAACTCTTTCTTTGATTGTTCCATTTTGAACTACTTCAAAATCTTGTCAAGGTATGTACTCATTGAAAAATTTATCAAGCGTCTTGATCTATCTCTATAGATCTTGATCCTCAATATGTAAGCAGCTTTACCGAGGTCTTTCTTTGAAAAACTCCTTTCAAATATTCCTTTATGCTTTCCAGAAAATTATACATTATTTCCGATCAACAATATGTTGTTCACATATACTTATCAGAAATGTTGTAGTGCTCCCACTCACTTTCTTGTAAATACAGGCTTCACCGTAAGTCTGTATAAAACTATATGCTTTTATCAACTTATCAAAGCGTATATTCCATCTCCGAGATGCTTGCACCAGTCCATAGATGGATCGTTGGAGCTTGCATTTTTGTTAACACCTTTAGGATTGACAAAACCTTCTGGTTGCATCATATACAACTCTTCTTTAAGAAATCCATTAAGGAATGCAGTTTTGTTTATCCATTTGCCAGATTTCATAAAATGCGACAATTGCTAACATGATTCGGACAGACTTAAGCATATATACAAGTGAGAAAATCCCATCGTAGTCAACACCTTGAACTTGTCGAAAACCTTTTGCGACAATTCTAGCTTTGTAGATAGTAACACTACTATTAGCGTCCGTCTTCCTCTTGAAGATCCATTTATTTTCTATGGCTTGCCGATCATCGGGCAAATCCTTCAAAGTCCATACTTTGTTCTCATACATGGATCATATCTCAGATTTTTATGGCCTCAAACCATTTCGCGGAATCTGAGCTCATCATCGCTTCCTCATAGTTCGCAAGTTCGTCATGGTCTAGTAACATGACTTCCAGAACAGGATTACTGTACCACTCTGGTGCGGATCTCACTCTGGTTTACCTACGAGATTCGGTAGTAACTTGATCTGAAGTTACATGATCATCATCATTAGCTTCCTCACTAATTGGTGTAGTAGTCATAGGAACAGATTTCTGTGATGAACTACTTTCCAATAAGGGAGCAGGTACAGTTACCTCATCAAGTTCTACTTTCCTCCCACTCACTTCTTTCGAGAGAAACTCCTTCTCTAGAAAAACTCCGAATTTAACAACAAAAGTCTTGCCTTCGGATTTGTGATAGAAGGTGTACCCAACAGTCTCCTTTGGGTATCCAATGAAGACATATTTCTCCAATTTGGGTTTGAGCTTATCAGGATGAAGAATTTTCATATAAGCATCACAATCCCAAATTTTAAGAAACGACAACTTTGGTTTCTTGCCAAACCACAGTTCAGATTGTGTCATCTCAACGGACTTAGATGGTGCCTTTTTAAACGTGAATGCAGCTGTCTTTAATGCATAGCCCCAAAACGATAGTGGTAGATCGAAAAGAGACATCATAGATCGCACCATATCTAATAAAGTACGGTTATAATGTTCAGACACACCATTATGCTGTGGTGTTCCAGGTGGCGTGAGTAGTAAAACTATTTCAGATTGTTTTAATTGAAGACCAAACTCGTAACTCAAATATTTTACCTCTGCGATCATATCGTAGAAACTTTTATTTTCTTGTCACGATGATTTTCCACTTCACTCTGAAATTCTTTGAATTGTTCAAATGTTTCAGACTTATGTTTCATCAACTAGATATCCCCATATCTGCTCAAATCATCTATGAAGATCAGAAAATAATGATACCTATCGTGAGCCTCAATATTCATCGGACCACATACATCAGTATGTATGATTTCCAACAAATCTGTTGCTCGCTCCATTGTTCCGAAAAACAGAGTTTTAGTCATCTTGCCCATGAGGCATGGTTCGCAAGCATCAACTGATTCATAATCAAGTGATTCCAAAAGCCCATCAGCATGGAGTTTCTTCATGCGCTTTACACCAATATGACCTAAACGACAGTGCTACAAATAAGTTGCACTATCATTATTAACTTTACATCTTTTGGTTTCAATATTATGATTATGTGTATCACTACGATCGAGATCCAACGAACTATTTTCATTGGGTGTGTAACCATATAAGGTTTTATTTATGTAAACAGAACAACAATTTATTCTCTTACTTAAATGAATAACCGTATTACAATAAACATGATCAAATCATATTCATGCTCAACGTAAACACCAAATAACACTTATTTAGGTTCAACACTAATCCCGAATTTATAGGGAGTATGCGATGATGATCATATCAATCTTGGAACCACTTCCAACACACATCGTCACTTCACCCTTAACTAGTCTCTGTTTATTCTGCAACTCCCGTTTCGAGTTACTAATCTTAGCAACTGAACTAGTATCAAATACTAAGGGGTTGCTATAAACACTAGTAAAGTACACATCAATAACATGTATATCAAATATACTTATGTTCACTTTGCCATCCTTCTTATCCGCCAATCACTTGGGGTAGTTCCGCTTCCAGTGACCAGTCCCTTTGCAGTAGAAACACTTAGTCTCAGGCTTAGGACCAGACTTGGGCTTCTTCACTTGAGTAGCAACTTGCTTGCTGTTCTTCTTGAAGTTCCCCTTCTTCCCTCTGCCCTTTTCTTGAAACTAGTGGTCTTGTCTACCATCAACACTTGATGTTTTTCTCGATTTCTACCTTCGTCAATTTCCGCATTACGAAGAGCTTGGGAATCGTTTCCATTATCCCTTGCGTATCATAGTTCATCATGAAGTTCTACTAACTTGGTGATGCTGACTAGAGAATTCTGTCAATCACTATCTTATCTGGAAGATTAACTCCCAGTTGATTCAAGCGATTGTAGTACTCAGACAATCTGAGCACATGCTCACTAGTTGAGCGATTCTCCTCCATCTTTTAGCTATAGAACTTGTTGGAGACTTCATATCTCTCAACTCGGGTATTTGCTTGAAATATTAACTTCAACTCTTGGAACATCTCATATGCTCCATGACGTTCAAAACGTCTTTGAAGTTCCGATTCTAAGCCATTAAGCATGGTGCAGTAAACTATCAAGTAGTCATCATATTGAGCTAGCCAAACGTTCATAACGTCTGCATCTGCTCCTGCAATAGGTCCGTCACCTAGCGGTGCATCAAGGACATAATTCTTCTGTGCAGCAATGAGGATAAACCTTAGATCACGGATCCAATCCGCATCATTGCTACTAACATCTTTCAACACAATTTTCTCGAGGAACATATCAAAATAAACACAGGGAAGCAACAACACGAGCTATTGATCTACAACATAATTTGCAAAATACTACCAGGACTAAGTTCATGATAAATTTAAGTTCAATTAATCATATTACTTAAGAACTCCCACTTAGATAGACATCCCTCTAATCCTCTAAGTGATTACGTGATCCAAATCAACTAAACCATGTCCGATCATCACGTGAGATGGAGTAGTTTCATTGGTGAACATCGCTATGTTGATCATATCTGCTATATGATTCACGCTCGACCTTTCGGTCTCCGTGTTCCGAGGCCATATCTGTATATGCTTGGCTCATCAAGTATAACCTGAGTATTCTGCGTGTGCAACTGTTTTGCACCCGTTGTATTTGAATGTAGAGCCTATCACACCCGATCATCACGTGGTGTCTCAGCACGAAGAACTTTCGCAACGGTGCATACTCAGGGAGAACACTTCTTGATAACTAGTGAGAGATCATCTTATAATGCTACCGTCAATCAAAGCAAGATAAGATGCATAAAAGATAAACATCACATGCAATCAATATAAGTGATATGATATGGCCATCATCATCTTGTGCTTGTGATCTCCATCTCCGAAGCACCGTCGTGATTACCATCGTCACCGGCGTGACACCTTGATCTCCATCGTAGCATCGTTGTCGTCTCGCCAAGCTTGTGCTTCCACGACTATCGCTACCGTTTAGTGACAAAGTAAAGCATTACAGCGCGATTGCATTGCATACAATAAAGCGACAACCATATGGCTCCTGCCAGTTGCCGATAACTCGGTTACAAAACATGATCATCTCATACAATAAAATTTAGCATCATGTCTTGACCATATCACATCACAACATGCCCTGCAAAAACAAGTTAGACGTCCTCTACTTTGTTGTTGCAAGTTTTACGTGGCTACTACGGGCTTAAGCAAGAACCAATCTTACCTACGCATCAAAACCACAACGATAGTTTGTCAAGTTGGTGCTGTTTTAACCTTCGCAAGGACCGGGCG
The DNA here is from genome assembly GCF_002162155.2 of Triticum dicoccoides. Taxonomy (NCBI): domain Eukaryota; kingdom Viridiplantae; phylum Streptophyta; class Magnoliopsida; order Poales; family Poaceae; genus Triticum; species Triticum dicoccoides. Next base: position 606,806,046 of record NC_041382.1, on the reverse strand, counting down.
TAGCCACACTCGATTCAACTAAAGTTGGAGAAACTGTCACCCGCAAACCACCTATGTGCAAAGCACGTCGGGAGAACCGGTCTCGCGTAAGCGTACGCGTAATGTCGGTCCGGGCCGCTTCGTCCAACAATACCGCCGAACCAAAGTATGACATGCTGGTAAGCAGTATGACTTATATCGCCCACAACTCACTTGTGTTCTACTTGTGCATATAACATCATCATATAAAACCTAGGCTCGGATGCCACTGTTGGGTTTCGTAGTAATTTCAAAAAATTTCCTACGCACACGCAAGATCATGGTGATGCATAGCAACGAGGGGAGAGTGTGATCTACGTACCTTGTAGATCGACAACGGAAGCGTTTGGTTGATGTAGTCGTACGTCTCCGCGGCCCAACCGATCAAGCACGGAAACTACGGCACCTCCGAGTTCTAGCACACGTTCAGCTCGATGACGATCCCCGGACTCTGATCCAGCAAAGCGTCGGGGAAGAGTTCCGTCAGCACGACGGCGTGGTGACGATCTTGACGTACTACTGCTGCAGGGCTTCGCCTAAGCACCGCTACAATATTATCGAGGACTATGGTGGCTGGGGGCGCCGCACACGGCTAAGGAATAGATCACGTGGATCAACTTGTGTCTCTGGGTTGCCCCTTGCCTCAGTATATAAAGAATGAAGGAGGAGGAGGCTGGCCAAGGCAATTGGTGCGGCCAGGATGTGGAGTCCTACTAGGACTCCAAGTCCTAGTAGGAGTCCACCAAGAGGGGAGGAAGGGAGAAGTAAGTGGAGGAGAAGGAGAGGTGGCCGGCCCCCTTTTCCCTAGTCCAATTCGGACCATAGGGGAGGGGGGGCGCAGCAGCCCCTTGGCCCTTTCTCCTCTTCCCACTAAAGCCCATCAAGGCCCATTGCTTCTCCCGTAACTACCCGGTACTCCAAAAAATACCCGAATCACTCGGAACCTTTCCGATGTCCGAATATAGTCGTCCAATATATCAATCTTTACGTCTCGACCATTTCGAGACTCCTCGTCATGTCCCCGATCTCATCCGGGACTCCGAACTCCTTCGGTACATCAAAACTCATAAACTCATAATATAACTGTCATCGAAACCTTAAGCGTGCGGACCCTACGGGTTCGAGAACAATGTAGACATGACCGAGACACGTCTCCGGTCAATAACCAATAGCGGGACCTGGATGCCCATATTGGCTCCTACATATTCTACGAAGATCTTTATCAGTCAGACCGCATAACAACATACGTTGTTCCCTTTGTTATCGGTATGTTACTTGCCCGAGATTCGATCGTCGGTATCCAATACCTAGTTCAATCTCGTTACCGGCAAGTCTCTTTACTCGTTCTGTAATACATCATTCCGCAACTAACTCATTAGTTGCAATGCTTGCAAGGCTTAAGTGATGTGCATTACCGAGAGGGCCCAGAGATACCTCTCCGACAATCGGAGTGACAAATTCTAATCTCGAAATACGCCAACCCAACATGTACCTTTGGAGACACCTGTAGAGCTCCTTTATAATCACCCAGTTACGTTGTGACGTTTGGTAGCACACAAAGTGTTCCTCCGGCAAACGGGAGTTGCATAATCTCATAGTCATAGGAACATGTATAAGTCATGAAGAAAGCAATAGCAACATACTAAACGATCGGGTGCTAAGCTAATGGAATGGGTCATGTCAATCACATCATTCTCCTAATGATGTGATCCCATTAATCAAATAACAACTCTTTTGTTTATGGTTAGGAAACATAACCATCTTCGATTAACGTGCTAGTCAAGTAGAGGCATACTAGTGACACTTTATTTGTCTATGTATTCACACAAGTATTATGTTTCCGGTTAATACAATTCTAGCATGAATAATAAACATTTATCATGCTATAAGGAAATAAATAATAACTTTATTATTGCCTCTAGGGCATATTTCCTTCACCACAAGCTATTATGGGCTCTAGCATAGTTGATTAAGTCGTGTGAACTCTTACAGTGGTAGACTAGCAGATGTAGGGGTTGTAGGTGGTACGGTCTACCCATCGTAAGGTGCAAACGCTTCTGAAAGACTATGTCTCGGTCATCCGTTTCTCAAACACCATGTAGTGCGAGAAATCCAACAGAGGAGATCGAGTCTTGTGGGGAAAAGTACGCAAACCTCTGCAGAGTGTATAAACTAATCATGATTAGCCGTGTCCCCGGTTATGGACATTTTGAGTATCTAGTACTTGGATTATCATGTGAATCTCATCATGTTACTTTAAATTAAGTTGTTGGGTTTAATGATGTTACTTAATTAGGATTGAGAATGCTGTAAACCATTCTCAATGTTCAACAACCACCATGATAGTTAAATAAAATTTATTCCTTTGCAGTAGGGAAAAATTGGCTTTTCGCAAAAACCTTATAACCATAGAGCTTTTCCACCAGCCATATATGCATGTAGTGATAGCCATTGTTCATCATTTCTCTCTATGGTGTGAATTTGCCAGTACATTCAATGTACTGACCCTTTGTGGCTGCAACGTCTCATGTTGCAGGAATCTTACGACGAGTACGTGATACGTTAGGGTTACTATTTCTACACTCAAATTTGCCGTTGGTGTTGATGGGAATCCACAACCTTGTTACTTCCGCTATTTGGATTGAGGTAATAGTATTTACGCTACTTTTTACATGTGATTTACCTCTGTTATAAATCCTCGAGTACTGTGTGTTTCAGCATACCGATCCAAGGATGACACTTAAGCACAGAGACTTGACCGTCTGAGGTCGAGTCGCTACAAATAGGGGTTAATCATAAGTGGGATGCTTGTACAAGGAAGGGCAGTACCCAAGCACCGGTCCACCCACATATCAAATTATCAAAGTACCAAATGTGAATCATATGAACGTGATGAAAACTAGCTTGACGATAATTCCCATGTGTCCTTGGGAGCGCTGTCCTTTATATAAGAGTTTGTCCAGTCTTGTCCTTTGCTACAAAAAGGATTGGGCCATCTTGTTGCACCCTATTTACTTTTATTACGTGTTACCCATTACAAATTACCTTATCACAAAACTATCTATTACCGATAATTTCAGTGCTTGCAGAGAATACCTTACTGAAAACTGCTTATCATTTCCTTCTGCTCCTCGTTGGGTTGGACACTCTTACTTATCAAAAGGACTACGCTAGATCCCCTACACTTGTGGGTCATCAAGACTCTTTTCTGGCATCGTTGCCGGGGAGTGAAGCGCCTTTGGTAGGTGGAATTTGGTAAGGAAAAATTTATATAGTGTGCTGAAATTCTGTCACTTGTTACTATGGAACATAATCCTTTGAGGGGCTTGTTCGGGGTATCTTCACCCCGACTAGTAGAGCAAAGAGTTGCTCCTCAACCTACTGAACCTACTGAAAATGTTTACTTTGAAATTCCTTCGGGTAAGATAGAGAAACTGCTAGCTAATCCTTTTACAGGAGATGGAACATTACATCCCGATTTGCACCTAATCTATGTGGATGAAGTTTGTGGATTATTTAAGCTTGCAGGTATGCCCGAGGATGTTATCAAGAAGAAGGTCTTCCCTTTATCTTTGAAGGGAAAGGCATTGACATGGTTTAGGCTATGTGATGATATGGGATCATGGAACTACAACCAATTGAAATTGGAATTTCACCAGAAGTTTTATCCGATGCATCTTGTTCATCGTGATCGTGATTATATATATAATTTTTGGCCTCGCGAAGGAGAAAGCATCGCTCAAGCTTGGGGGAGGCTTAAGTCAATGTTATATTCATGCCCCAATCATGAGCTCTCAAGAGAAATTATTATTCAAAATTTTTATGCTTGGTTTTCTCTTGATAATCGCTCCATGCTCGATACTTCTTCTACTAGCTCATTTATGATGAAGACTATTGAATTCAAATGGGATTTATTGGAAAGAATTAAACACAACTCTGAAGATTGGGATCTCGACGAAGGTAAGGAGTCAGGTATAACACCTAAGTTTGATTGTGTTAAGTCTTTTATGGAGACCGATGCTTTTCGTGAATTTAGCACTAAATATGGACTTAACTCTGAGATAGTAGCTTATTTCTGTGAATCCTTTGCTACTCATGTTGATCTCCCTAAGGAGAAGTGGTTTAAATATAATCCTCCCATTGAAGTAAAAGTAGTTGCACCTATTAAAGTTGAAGAAAAGACTATCACTTATAATGATTCTGTTGTTCCTACTGCTTATATTGAGAAACCACCTTTCCCTGTTAGAATAAAGGATCATGCTAAAGCTTCATCTGTTGTTCGTAAGAGTAATACTAGAACACCTACTCCCTCTAAGAAAATTAAAGTTGAACCTAGTGTTGCTATGGTTAAAGATCTCTTGGCCACTAATATTGATGGGCGTGTTATTTACTTTTCTGATGAGCTGCTATAATTGCTAGACCCGATACTAAAAATATACATAGACCTGTTGTAGGCATCCCTGTTATTTCTATTAAAATAGGAGATCATTGCTATCATGGCTTATGTAATATGGGTGCTAGTGCAAGTGCAATACCTCATTCCTTATACAAAGAAATTATGCATGATATTGCACCTGCTCAGATAGAGGAAATTGATGTTACAATTAAGTTTGCCAATAGAGACACTATTTCATCAGTTGGGATTGTCATAGATGTTGAAGTCTTGTTTGCGGAAGTTAAATATCCTGCTGATTTTCTTGTCCTTGGTTCCCCACAAGATGACTTTTGTCCCATTATATTTGGTAGACCCTTCTTGAATACTGTTAATGCTAAGATAGATTGCAAAATGGATGTTGTTACTATTGGTTTGGGGGATATGTCCCATGAGTTTAATTTTGCTAAATTTCGCAGACAACCCCATGATAAAGAATTGCCTAGTAAAGATGAAATTATTGGTCTTGCTTCTATTGCCGTGCCTCCTAATGATCCTTTAGAACAATATTTGCTCGACCATGAAAATGATATGTGAATGAAATAAGGGAAATAGATGAAGTATTCTTTAAACAGGGACCTATTTTGAAACACAACTTGCCTGTTGAAATTCTAGGGGATCCTCCTCCACCCAAGGGTGACCCCGCGTTTGGGCTTAAACCTTTACCTGATACTCTTAAATATGCTTATCTTGATGAGAAAGAGATATATCCTGTTATTATTAGTGTTGACCTTTCAGAGCATGAAGAAAATAAACTATTGAAAACTCTGAAGAAGCATCGTGCTGCTATTGGATATACTCTTGATGATCTTAAGGGAATTAGTCCCACTCTATGCCAGCACAAAATAAAATTGGAGAAAGACGCGAAACCGTTTGTTGATCACCAACGACGGTTAAATCCTAAGATGAAAGAAGTGGTAAGAAAAGAAACATTAAAGCTTCTGGAGGCAGTTATAATTTATCCCGTTGCTGATAGTCAGTGGGTAAGTATTGTCCATTGTGTCCCTAAGAAGGGAGGTATTACTGTTGTTCCTAATGATAAAGATGAACTGATCCCACAAAGAATTGTTACAGGTTATAGAATGGTAATTGATTTCCGCAAATTAAATAAAGCTACTAAAAAGGATCATTACCCTTTACCTTCTATTGATCAAATGCTAGAAAGATTATCCAAACATACACATTTTTGCTTTCTAGATGGTTATTCTGGTTTCTCTCAAATACCTGTGTCAAAAGAGGATAAAGAAAAGACAACTTTTACTTGCCCTTTCGGTACCTTTGCTTATAGACGTATGCCTTTTGGTTTATGCAATGCACCTGCTACCTTTCAAACATGTATGACTGCTATATTCTCTGACTTTTGTGAAAAGATTGTTAAGGTTTTCATGGATGAATTTTCTGTATATGGAACTTCTTTTGATGATTGCTTAAGCAACCTTGATCGAGTTTTGCAGAGATGTGAAGAAACTAATCTTGTCTTGAATTTAGAGAAGTGCCACTTTATGGTTAATGAAGGTATTGTCTTGGGGCATAAAATTTATGAAAGAGGTATTGAAGTGGATAAAGCTAAGGTCGATGCTATTGAAAAGATGTCGTGTCCTAAGGACATTAAAGGTATAAGAAGTTTCCTTGGTCATGCTAGTTTTTATAGGAGATTCATTAAGGACTTCTCTAAAATTTCTAGGCCTCTAACTAATCTCTTGCAAAAAGATGTTCCTTTTTCTTTGATGATGATTGTGTAGAAGCATTTGAAATACTTAAGAAAGCTTTGATTTCTGCACCTATTGTTCAACCTCCTGATTGGAATTTACCATTTGAAATTATGTGTGATGCTAGTGATTATGCTGTAGGGGCTGTTCTAGGACAAAGGGTTGATAAGAAATTAAATGTTATCCAGTATGCTAGTAAGACTCTGGATAGTGCCTAGAGAAATTATGCTACTACTGAAAAAGAATTTTTAGCAGTTGTATTTGCTTGTGATAAGTTCAGATCTTATATAGTTGATTCTAAAGTAACTGTTTACACTGATCACGCTGCTATTAAATATCTTATGGAAAATAAAGATGCTAAACCTAGACTTATTAGATGGGTTCTCTTGCTATAAGAATTTGATTTGCATATTATTGATTGAAAGGGAGTTGAGAACCCCGTTGCAGACAACTTGTCTAGGTTAGAAAATGTTCTTGATGACCCACTACCTATTGATGATAGCTTTCCTGATGAACAATTAGCTGTCATAAATGCCTCTCGTACTGCTCCATGGTATGCTGATTATGCGAATTACATTGTTGCTAAATTTATACCACCTAGTTTCACATGCCAACAAAAGAAAAAGTTTTTCTATGATTTAAGACATTACTTTTGGGATGACCCACACCTTTATAAAGAAGGAGTAGATGGTGTTATTAGACGTTGTGTACCTGAGCATGAACAGGAACATATCCTATGCAAGTGTCACTCCGAGGCTTATGGAGGACACCATGCTGGAGATAGAACTGCACATAAGGTATTGCAATCCAGTTTTTATTGGCCTACTCTCTTCAAAGATGCCCGTAAGTTTGTCTTGTCTTGTGATGAATGTCAAAGAATTGGTAATATTAGTAGACGTCAAGAAATGCCTATGAATTATTCACTTGTTATTGAACCATTTGATGTCTGGGGCTTTGATTATATGGGACCGTTTCCTTCCTCTAATGGGTATACACATATTTTAGTTGCTGTTGATTATGTTACTAAGTGGGTAGAAGCTATTCCAACTAGTAGTGTTGATCATAACACCTCTATTAAGATGCTTAAATAAGTTATTTTTTCGAGGTTTGGAGTCCCTAGATACTTAATGGCTGATGGTGGTTCACATTTTATTCATGGTGCCTTTCATAATATGCTTGCTAAGTATGATGTTAATCATAGAATTGCATCTCCTTATCACCCACAGTATAGTGGTCAAGTAGAATTGAGAAATAGAGAGCTTAAATTAATTTTGCAAAAGACTATTAATAGATCTAGAAAGAATTGGTCCAAGAAACTTGATGATGCACTATGGGCTTATAGAACTGCATACAAGAATCCTATGGGTATGTCTCCATATAAAATGGTTTATGGAAAAGCATGTCACTTACCTCTTGAACTAGAACATAAGGCATATTGGGCCATTAAAGAGCTCAATTATGATTTCAAACTTGCCGGTGAGAAGGGGCTTTTTGACATTAGCTCACTTGATGAATGGAGAACCCAGGCTTATGAGAATGCCAAACTATTTAAAGATAAGGTTAAAAGATGGCATGACAAAAGGATACAAAAATGTGAGTTTAATGTAGGTTATTATGTATTGTTATACTTCTCTCTAAATGGGAAGGTCCTTATGTTATCGAGGAGGTTTATCATTCCGGTGCCATAAAAATCAAAAACTTCGAAGGCACACATCTGAGGGTGGTGAACGGTCAAAGAATCAAACATTATATCTTAGGAAATCCCATAAATGTTGAAACTAATGTTATTGAAACCGTAACCTCGGTGGAATACATAAAGGACACTTTCCAGAACCTTTCGGACTCCCAAAAGGAATAGGTATGAGATACGGTAAGTAAACCGATTCCAAAACAGTTCTAATAGCAATTTTTCTCCGTTTTGGAATATTTAAGAAAGTAGGAAAATAAGAAGCAGTCCAGGAAGGACACGAGGCGTCCACAAGGGTGGAGGGCGCGCCCCCTGCCTCGTGGGCACCTCGTGTGCTCTCCGGACTCCGTTTTCTTGCACGATACTTCTTTTGGTCAGTAAAAAATCATTATATAATCTCCCGAATGTTTTGATCACCGTACCACACAAATATCTCCTATTTTTGTTTCGAGCTATTTTCTGCCAGGGTTGTCGAGGCCAGGCATCATGTCGTCTCCCTCCTCCTCCAACAATGAGGGCAATGATGCCTGGCTAATGAAGACAGAGCTGAAGAGAGATGAGCCCAGAGAGATCAACAAGGATGATGGGATCAAGAAGGCCATGGGGGATTAAGTTCCAGCAGTAGTAGACGAAGACATCCTTCATCCTCATCATAATCTCTTTACCCAAATGGAGAGTGATGCTTTCAAGATGATTGAGTTAGCTCGCTTTCAAAACAAGTATCTCACAAGTGAAATTTTTTTGTTGAAGGAGCATATCATCGCACTCAAGGGCATTATCCGCAAATTGGAGGATCTCCTACGCTCGATGTGCGATTATCCATCATCACCAACACCTTCTTCACCAACAAAGAAGAACTGAGTATCGGGTATGTGCACTCCCCTTGGCAACTGCCAAGCTTGGGGGAGTGCCCCGATATCGTATCACCATCACACTTTTATATTTACCGTTTTTCTAAGTTCGACCCTTTTGATAATATCTTGATCTAGTAGAATAATATTTTAGTATGATCTAGTTTTGAGTTTTGCTTTATGATCCTTCTATGTAATCAAGTCCGTGAGCTATATATAATAAAGATTAGTGTTGAGTCAAGGGCTTGATTATCTTGCTATGATCTTGAGGGAATAAAAGAAAAGAGATAGAATAAAAAGAAATAAAGAGATCATATGGATCTTATGGGGAGTAATGACTTCACATATAAAGAGTATGATGAATAAAAATTGTTGAGCGTTGACAAGCATAGTTTTGGTCATCGTTGCAATTAATAGGAAGTAATAAAGAAATAGAGGTTTTCACATATAAATATACTATCTTGGACATCTTTTATGATTGTGAGCACTCATTAAAATATGACATGCTAAAAGGCTGAGGTTGGACAAGGAAGACAATGTAATGGGTTATGTTTTCTTACATCTGAAATAAATTATATTGTCATGGATCATCCAACATGTTGAGCTTGCGTTTCCCTCTCATGCTAGCCAAATTCTTTGCACCAAGTAGAGATACTACTTGTGCTTCCAAATATCCTCAAACCCAGTTTTGCCATGAGAGTCCACCATATCTACCTATGGATTGAGTAAGATCCTTTAAGTAAGTTGTCATTGTTGCAAGCAATAAAAATTGCTCTCTAAATATGTATGATTTATTAGTGTGGAGATAATAAGCTTTATACGATCTTGTGATGTGGAAGAAAAAACCGACGGACTGCATAATAAAGGTCCATATCACAAGTGGCTATATAAAGTGACGTTCTTTCGCATTAAGATTTTGTGCATCCAACCATAAAAGCACATGACAACCTCTGCTTCCCTCTGCGAAGGGCCTGTCTTTTATTCTTGTCTTATACTTCATGCAAGAGTCACAGTGATCTTCACCTTTCCTTTTTACATTTTATCCTTTGGCAAGCACAATGTGTTGGAAAGATCCTGATATATATGGCTAATTGGATGTGAGTTTCCATGAACTATTATTGTTGACATTACCCTTGAGGTAAAAGGTTGGGAGGCAAAACTATATAAGCCCCTATCTTTGTATGTGTCAGACTAAAACTTCATAACCATAAATATTGTGTGAGTGTTAGCAATTATGAAAGACTAAATGATGGTTGAGTATGTGGACTTGCTGAAAAGCTCTTATATTGACTCTTTCCTATGTCACGATAAATTGCAATTGCTTCAGTGACTGATATTATAGTTTGTTAGTTTTCAATGAAGTTTCTGATTCATACTTGAAATTGTGAATGAATTGTTACTTTAGCATAAGAAATCATATGGAACTAACCCGGACTGACGCTGTTGTCAGCAGAATTGCCATGGTGTTATTTTTGTGCAGAAATAAAAGTTCTCGGAATGACCTAAAAATCAACGGAGAATTATTTTGGAATATATAAAAAATACTGGAAGAAAGATCCACGTCAGGGGGACCACACCCTGTCCATGAGGGTGGGGGGAGCGCCCTACCACCTGGGCGTGCCCCCTGCCTTGTGGGCCCCTTGACGCTCCACCGACCTTAACCTTGACTCCATATATTCACTTTCGAGGAGAAAAAAAATCAGAGAGAAGGATTCATCGCGTTTTACGATACGGAGCCGCCGCCAAGCCCTAAACTCTTTAGGGAGGGCCGGTATGGAGTCCGTTCGGGGCTCCGGAGAGGGGAATCCATCGCCATCGTCATCATTAACCTTCCTCCATCACCAATTTCATGATGCTCACCGCCGTGCGTGAGTAATTCCATCGTAGGCTTGCTGGACGGTGATGGGTTGGATGGGATTTATCATGTAATTGAGTTAGTTTTGTTAGGGTTTGATCCCTAGTATCCACTATGTTCTGAGATTGATGTTGCTATGACTTTGCTATGCTTAATGCTTGTCACTAGGGCCCGAGTGCCATGATTTCAGATCTGAAGCTATTATGTTTTCATCAATATATGAGAGTTCTTGATCCTATCTTGCAAGTCTATAGTCACCTATTATGTGTTATGATCCATTAACCCTGAAGTGACAATAATCGGGATACTTACCGGTGATGACTATAGTTTGAGGAGTTCATGTATTCACTATGTGTTAATGCTTTGGTCCGGTACTCTATTAAAAGGAGGCCTTAATATCCCTTAGTTTCCAATAGGACCCTGCTGCCACGGGAGGGTAGGATAAAAGATGTCATGCAAGTTCTTTTTCATAAGCACGTATGACTATATTCAGAATACATGCCTACATTACATTGATGAACTGGAGGTAGTTCTGTGTCACCCTAGGTTATGACTGTTACATGACCGATCGCATCCGGCATAATTCTCCATCACCGATCCAATGCCTACGAGCTTTTCCTATATTGTTCTTCGCTTATTTACTTTTCCGCTGCTACTGTTACAATCACTATAAAACCCAAAAATATTACTTTTGCTACCGTTACCTTTTGCCACTGTTACCACTACTATCATATTACTTTGGTACTAAATACCTTGCTGCAGATATTAAGTTTCTAAGTGTGGTTGAATTGACAACTCAGCTGCTAATACTTGAGAATATTCTTTGGCTCCCCTTGTGTCGAATCAATAAATTTGGGTTGAATACTCTACCCTCAAAAACTGTTGCGATCCCCTATACTTGTGGGTTATCAAGAACATTTTCTGGCGCCGTTGCCGGGGAGCATAGCTCTATTCTTTGAGTCACTTGGGATTTATATCTGCTTATCATTATGAAGAACTTGAAAGATCAAAGAACCAAGATTTTTCCCTCAACTACGAGGGGAGGTAAGGAACTGCCATCTAGCTCTACACTTGATTCACCTTCTGTTATGAGTAAACTTGCGACACCTACACATGCTATTGATTCTGATAGGTCGCATGTTATTGATGATGCCACTTCTGCTTTGCATGATACTTATGATGAAACTACTTCTATGCTTGAGACTATTGTGCCACTTGGTGAATTTCTTGATGAACAACTTGCTAGGGCTAGGGAGAATGAATTTATTGAAACTGATAATATTGATGAAAGTGGTGATGAAGATTCTCCCCTAGATATGAATTGCCTGTTGTTCCTGAGGGTTATGTTATGGATGAAGAAACCGCTAGAGACTTTCTTGCTTGCAATGATAGAAGTGATCTTAAGAAACTATTAGCTAAGCTTAAAGAAAAATCTCTAAATGCTAGAATGAAATATGATCCTGCTTATGCTACTTCACCTATCTTTATTACTGATAAGGATTATGATTCCTCAGTTGATCCTGAGTTAATTACTTTGGTTGAATCTGATCCTTTCTATGGCTATGAATCTGAAACTGTTGTGGCACATCTTACTAAATTAAATGATATAGCTACCCTGTTCACTAATGATGAGAAAACTCTCTACTATTATATCCTTAAATTATTTCCGTTCTCATTAAAGGGTGATGCTAAGATATGGTTTAATTCTCTTGATCCTGGTTGTGTGCGTAGTCCCCAGGATATGATTTACTACTTTTCTGCTAAATATTTCCCCGCTCATAAGAAACAAGCTGCTTTAAGGGAAATATATAATTTTGTGCAAATTGAAGAAGAGAGTCTCCCACAAGCTTGGGGGAGGCATCTCCAATTTCTTAATGCTTTGCCTGATCATCCTCTCAAGAAAAATGAAATACTTGATATCTTTTATAATGGACTAACCGATGCTTCCAGAGATTACCTGGATAGTTGTGCTGGTTGTGTTTTCAGGGAAAGAACAGTTGATCAAGCTGAAATTATATTGAATAATATGTTGACTAATGAAAATAATTGGACACTTTCTGAACCAACTCCTAAGCCAACTCCGAAGAAAAGGGGTATTCTATTTCTCAGTCCTGAAGATATGCAAGAGGCAAAGAAATCCATGAAAGGAAAAGGTGTAAAAGCTGAAGATGTTAAGAATTTACCTCCCGTTGAAGAAATACATGGTCTTAATTCATCACCTATTGAAGAAACACGTGGTCTTGATAACCCAACACATGTAGTAAAGGTAAATTATCTCTATAGATATGATAAAGCTGAAATCCCTCATGCTAAGTTTGCTAGCCAATGTTTGGATGAATTTGATAACTTTATGGTTAAGCAAGAAGATTTTAATGCTTATGTTGGCAGACAATTGAAACATAATGCTTATATGATTGAACACTTGAGTGATTATATGGCTAGTGTTAAAGGTGAACTTAAACTTATTAGTAAACATGCTTCTATGGTTACCACTCAAGTAGAACAAGTACTTAAAGCTCAGAATGATTTGCTCAATGAATTAAACAATAAGAATGATAATGCTGTTAGAGTTATGACTAGAGGTGGTAAAATGACTCAGGAAACTTTGTATCCTGAGGGCCATCCTAAGAGAATTGAGCAAGATTCTTAGATAATTAATATAGATGCACCTAGTCCTTCTAAAATGCACCTAGTCCTTCTAAAAGGAAGAGAAAGAAAAATGATAGGACTTTGCATGCTTCTAGTGAACCTGTTGTAGACACACCTGAGAATCCCAATGATATTTCTATTTCTGATGCTGAAACACAATCTGGTAATGAACATGAACCTAGTGATAATGTTAATGATGATGTTCATGTTGATGCTCAACCTAGCAATAATAATGATGTAGATATTGAACCTGCTGTTGATCTTGATAACCCACAATCAAAGAATCAACGTTATGATAAGAGAGACTTTGTTGCTAGGAAGCACGGTAAAGAAAGAGAACCATGGGTTCAGAAACCTATGCCTTTTCCTCCTAAACCATCCAAGAAAAAGGATGATGAGTATTTTGAGCGCTTTGCTGAAATGATTAGACCTATCTTTTTGCGTATGCTTTTGACTGATATGCTTAAAATGAATCCTTATGCTAAATATATGAAGGAAATTGTTACTAATAAAAGAAAGATACCGGAAGCTAAAATTTCCACCATGCTTGCTAATTATACTTTTAAGGGTGGAATACCAAAGAAACTTGGAGATCCAGGAGTACCAACTATACCATGCTCCATTAAAATAAACTATGTTAAAACTGCTTTATGTGATCTTGGAGCCGGTGTTAGTGTTATGCATCTCTCTTTATATCGTAGACTTGATTTGAATAAGTTGACACCTACTGAAATATCTTTGCAAATGGCTGATAAATCAACTGCTATACCTGTTGGTATTTGTGAGGATGTGCCTGTTGTGGTTGCAAATGTTACTATTTTAACGGACTTTGTTATTCTTGATATTCCCGAGGACGATAGTATGTCTATTATTCTTGGAAGAACCTTTTTGAATACTGCAGGGGCTGTTATTGATTGCACCAAAGGCAATGTCACTTTTCATGTTAATGGTAATGAGCATACGATACACTTTCCGAGGAAACAACCTCAAGTCCACAGTATTAATTCTATTGGAAAAATTTCAAGAATCACTATTGGAGGTTTTGAATTTCCTCTTCCTACTGTCAAGAAGAAATATGATGTTCTTATTCTTGGGGACATGCATATCCCCGTTGAGGTAACCTAGTGTTATCCGAAATTTCTCCGGTTCCATGTTATTCGGAATGAGTTTGTTAACAAGACTTGATCAACCTTGTTAGTGGATTCCTTTTGATGAGCATGAGATGGATGAATTTAGAAAACACAACTCTCTGTACCCCCTTTCACTTTCTGTTATTTATATTAAATAAAGAAAAAATAGTATTTTTCTTTCAGTTTTCTGAATTATCCATGCAATAAAAAATACCCCGAAAATAAAAGTTCTCCAAATGCCCTGAAAATTAAATATGATTTTTTCTAGAATATTTGAGAATATCTGGCACTGAGAACACAAGAGGGGGAGCAAGCACTTGGCCATGAGGGTCCAGGGCGCGCCCACCCCCCTAGGCGTGCCCCTGCCTCGTGGGCCCATGGTGGATCCCCTCCACTTATTCCAGCTACCACACACTCCTTCTTCCTCCCAAAAAATCACCAACCAGCTCAAGCACGAGTTCTAGCTCATCTTGCTGCCATTTTCGATCTCCTAGCTCAAAGCTCCATTCACAAAACTGCTTTGGGGGATTGTTCTTCGGTATGTGAATCCTCCAATGGTCAATTAGTTTTTGTTCTAGTGCTTTATTCATTGCAATTTTTTTGCTGCTTAGGTGACCCTATTCTTGAGCTTGCATGTAAAATTTATATGGTCAAAAGTAGTTTTAATGCATGATATTGCCTCTAGGCACTTGTAGGAGTAGTTGCTATCAATTTTGTTGAGTTTGGTTCACTTTTATTTTGAGTTACTAAAAATTTCAGAAATTTTTCAAAGGAAGAAATATGTTTAGGAAAATGTACCAAGGTGGTTCTTCAAGGAAGCAAGGACCCAGACCCGCAATACGCGATGCGGACGAGGAACCACCAAGGGATGCTCAAGTGCGGCCTTGTGAATGGTCGTCAGAGGACTTCATGGTTCAAGCAGGAATCAAGGAGTAATTTGAAGCATATGTGCGTAATGCTGATCTTGAGAGCTTCGAGGCAGATAAGTGTCGTCAATACCTCTATTTAACTGATTCATCTGAGAGAAGGTTTAAATTTTCATCATCACGCAATTCTCAAACTGTCCTATTCGATCTTTATGATAAATCTTATACCATGGACTTAGAAGATTTTAACACTGCTTGTAAACTCCCACAGTGGGGTAATGTTAGTGAACCTCGCAAATCTGAATCTAGAGATTTTCTTTCTAGTATTACAGTGGGGGAATCTAGAGGTGTAACACAAGCCACCATAGGGAGCATTCATTTTCCTGCTATACATTATTTTGCTCTCTTCATAGGTAGATGCATAAATGGTAAAGATGAGGCTTTTCACATGTGTGTACCTGATCTTAGCGTTCTCAGGACCGTTGTTTTAGGAGATAAACAATACAACTTGGGAGCTATTGTTGCATGTATGTTGCATAATAATCGTATTCATGGAGATTTCTTTGGTGGAATTTATGAAACCTGTATAGCTAACTTTCTTGAGATACCCATATGTGGAGATGATATTGAGTTGCATCCTTCTTATCTAGATTATGATGCTATGGTTCGTCATCAGTTTGTTGAGAGGAACGATTAGTTCCTCCAGTACCGACTAATCTTTGACAGACGACGAACCTATCATGTTGCTCTCCCTGCTCCTACTTTCTTTGACTTTTAGGCAAAGGGGAGATATGTTATAACCAGGGAAGAGGCGGTTGAGTACGAGAGGAGGGCAGAGACAGCTCGCCTCCAAGCTGCAGCTCATCAGGCAATTGCCGCTGCATCTCAGTACGACCCCAGCTACAACTTTGGATATCCGCCAGGCCAGCCGTGGCCATAGACCAACTTAGGCCAAAAGCCTAAGCTTGGGGGAGTATGTATCTCTCACCGACATTACATTCATGCTCACACACTCATGCTAGTTGTCGGTGCTCATACTTTTTCATTGTAATATCCATGCTAGTTTATTTTCCTTTTTATGCTTTCTTCTTGTGTGTTGAAAAACCTTAAGAAAAACAAAAAAATTAGTTGTAGCTTTTAGTTAGTTTACTTTCCATGCCTGTAGTAGTAGTAATTAAAGAGAAAACCCAAAAATATTTCTTATTCTTCTTTTGCTTGTTGGGAGCTTTCCCATGTAAATAGTTTTATTTCTTTTCTTGTTCCTTGGGGGTCGAGAGGAGAAGACCATAATGAAAATGTTGAGTGGCTCTTATATGCATTATTGTTGATCTAACAAAGAGCCCATATTACCATGTCTTCTCTCTTGAATTAAATGCTTGCAGATTCCAGCTTAGTCCAATGCACGTGCACTATTATTATTATCCACACTATTCGGTCGTGCAAGTGAAAGGCAATAATGATGATTATATGATGAACTTATTGAGATGAGAAAAGCTGGTATGAATCGACCTCTCTTGTTTTTGTAAATATGATTAGTTCATCGTTCCTGATTCAGCCTATTATGAAAGAAACATATTTGCAATGACAATTAGAGATTGTAGTTGCTTATGCCATGCTTAATTAGCTAGGAGCTTATAATGGTTTACCTTGCGTGCCAACATGCTATTAAAATGGTTGTGATGTGGTGTGATAGGGTGGTATCCTCTTTTGAACGATTCGAGTGGCTTGACTTGCACATGTTGACGCATGTAGTTGAAACAAAATCAACATAGCCTCTACGATATTTATGTTCATGGTGCATTATATCCTACTCATGCTTGCATTCGGTGTCGATTAATTTTAATGCATGTTCATGACTGTTGTCGCTCTCTAGTTGGTCGCTTCCCAATCTTTTTCTAGCCTTCACTTGTACTAAGCGGGAATACTGCTTGTGCATCCAATTCCATAAACCCCAAAGTTGTTCCATATGAGTCCACCACATGTACCTATATACAGTATCTACCTGCCGTTCCAAGTAAATTTGTATGTGCCAAAACTATAAACCTTCAAATAAACATTCTGTTTTGTATGCTCGAATAGCTCATGTATCAGCTAGGGCTGTCTGTATCTTCCATGCTAGGCGGGTTATTCTCAAGAGGAGTGGACTCCGCTCCTCACTCACAAGAAAATGGTTGGTCACCGGGATGCCCAGTCCCATGCTTTATGCAAATCAAATGAAAATAATTGCAAACAAAACTCCCCCGAGACTCTTGTTAGTTGGAGGCACTCGTTGTTTCGAGCAAGCCATGGATTTATGCTTGTTGGTGGAGGGGGAGTATAAACTTTACCATTCTGTGTGGGAACCGCCTATAATGTGTGTAGCATGGAAGATATCGAGATCTCTCGGTTGTTATGTTGACAATGAAAGTATACCGCTCAAAATATTATTCATATCTATTTCAAAACCGAGCTCTGGCACCTCTACAAATCCCTGTTTCCCTCTGCGAAGGGCCTATCTATTTACTTTTATGTTGAGTCATCATCCTCTTATTAAAAAGCACTAGTTGGAGAGCACCGCTGTCATTTGCATCCATTACTGTTACTTTACATTGAGTATGACTTGACTGGATCTCTTTTACCATGAATTACAATGTCTAGTCAGTCCTTGATCTTTAAAGGTGCTCTGCATTTATGTTTTGTGGTCTCAGAAAGGGCTAGCGAGATACCATCTTGTCCTATCATATCATGATTATTTTGAGAAAGTGTTGTCATCTGAGATTTATTATTATTGCTTGCTAGTTGATTATGTCATTGATATGAGTAAACATGAGACCTAAGTGTTACTGTGAATATGGTTAGTTCATAATCTTTGCTGAAAACGTGAATGCTGGCTTTACATATTTACAACAACAAGAGCAAACAGAGTTTGTAAAAGTTTTTCTTCATCACTTTCAGTTTATCAACTGAATTGCTTGAGGACAAGCAAAGGTTTAAGCTTGGGGGAGTTGATACGTCTCCGTCGTATCTACTTTTCCAAACACGTTTGCCCTTGTTTTGGACTCTAACTTGCATGATTTGAATGGAACTAACCCAGACTGACGCTGTTGTCAGCAGAATTTTCATGGTGTTATTTTTGTGTAGAAATAAAAGTTCTCGGAATGACCTGAAAATCAATGGAGAATTATTTTGGAATATATAAAAAATACTGGAAGAAAGATCCACGTCAGGGAGCCCACACCCTGTCCACGAGGGTGGGGGCGCACCCCCTGCCTCGTGGGCCCCCTGACGCTCCACCAACCTCAACCTTGACTCCACATATTCACTTTCGGGGAGAAAAAAATCAAAGAGAAGGATTCATCGCGTTTTACGATACGGAGCCACCGCCAAGCCCTAAACTCTCTGGGGAGGGCTGATCTGGAGTCCGTTCGGGGCTCCGGAGAGGGGAATCCGTTGCCATCGTCATCAACAACCTTCCTCCATCACCAATTTCATGATGCTCACCGCCGTGCATGAGTAATTCCATCATAGGCTTGCTGGACGATGATGGGTTGGATGAAATTTATCGTGTAATCGAGTTAGTTTTGTTAGGGTTTGATCCCTAGTATCCACTATGTTCTGAGATTGATGTTGCTATGACTTTGCTAAGCTTAATGCTTGTCACTAGGGCCCGAGTGCCATGATTTCGGATCTGAACCTATTATGTTTTCATCAATATATGAGAGTTCTTGATCCTATCTTGCAAGTATATTGTCACCTATTATGTGTTATGATTCGTTAACCCCGAAGTGACAATAATCGGGATACTTACCGGTGATGACCGTAGTTTGAGGAGTTCATGTATTCACTATGTGTTAATGCTTTGGTCCGGTACTCTATTAAAAGGAGGCCTTAATATCCCTTAGTTTCCAATAGGACCCCGCTACCATGGGAGGGTAGGACAAAAGATGTCATGCAAGTTCTTTTCCATAAGCACGTATGACTATATTCGGAATATATGCCTCCATTACATTGATGAACTGGAGCTAGTTCTGTGTCACCCTAGGTTATGACTGTTACATGATCGATCACATCCGGCATAATTCTCCATCACCGATCCAATGCCTATGAGCTTTTCCTATATTGTTCTTCGCTAATTTACTTTTCCGTTGCTACTATTAGAATCACTATAAAACCCAAAAATATTACTTTTGCTACCGTTACCTTTTGCCACTGTTACCACTACTATCACATTACTTTGCTACTAAATACCTTGCTGTAGATATTAAGTTTCCAGGTGTGGTTGAATTGACAACTCAGCTGCTAATACTTGAGAATATTCTTTGGCTCCCCTTGTGTTGAATCAATAAATTTGGGTTGAATACTCTACCCTCGAAAATTGTTGCGATCCCCTATACTTATGGGTTATCAAGGGGGGCCACCCACAATCCACGAGGGTGGGGGCGCGCCCTATCCCCCTAGGTGCGCCCCCTACCTCGTGGGCCCCCTGGCAGCCCTCTGATGCCCATCTTTGGAGTCTTTCATCAAGGAAAAAATCATAAGGTAGCTCACGGAACGAAACTCCGCCGCCACGAGGCGGAACCTTGGCCGAACCAATCTAAGGCTCCGATGGAGTTGTTCTACCGGGGAAACTTCCCTCCAGGAGGGGGAAATCATCACCAACGTCATCACCATCGATCCTCTCATCGGGAGGGGGTCAATCTCCATCAACATCTTCACCAGCACCATCTCATCTCAAACCCTAGTTCATCTCTTGTATCCAATCTTTGTCCCAAAGCCTCAGATTGGTACTTGTGGGTTGCTAGTAGCGTTGATTACTCCTTGTAGTTGATGCTAGTTGGTTTATTCGGTGGAAGATCATATGTTCAGATCCTTTGTGCATATTAATACCCCTCTGATTATGAACATGAATATGATTTGTGAGTACTTACATTTGTTCCTGGGGACATGGGAGAAGTCTTGCTATAAGTAGTCATGTGAATTTGGTATTTGTTAGATATTTTGATGAGATGTATGTTGTCTTTCCTCTAGTGGTGTCATGTGAACGTCGACTACATGACACTTCACCGTTGTTTGGGCCTAGAGGAAGGCATTGGGGAGGAATAAGTAGATGATGGGTTGCTAGAGTGACAGAAGTTTAAACCCTAGTTTATGAGTTGCTTCGTAAGGGGCTAATTTGGATCCATATGTTTCATGCTATGGTTAGGTTTACCTTAATACTTCTTTTGTAGTTGCGGATGCTTTCAATAGGGGTTAATCATAAGTGGGATGCTTGTCCAAGGAAGGGCAGTACCCAAGCACCGGTCCACCCACATATCAAATTATCAAAGTACGAAACGCGAATCATATGAACATGATGAAAACTAGCTTGACGATAATTCCCATGTGTCCTTGGGAGCGCTGTCCTTTACATAAGAGTTTGTCCAGGCTTGTCGTTTGCTACAAAAAGGATTGGGCCATCTTGCTGCACCTTATTTACTTTTATTACTTGTTACCTGTTACAAATTACCTTATCACAAAACTATCTGTTACCGATAATCTCAGTGCTTGCAGAGAATACCTTACTGAAAACTGCTTATCATTTCCTTCTGCTCCTCGTTGGGTTCGACACTCTTACTTATCGAAAGGACTAGATAGATCCCCTACACTTGTGGGTCATCAATGTGACAAAGATTGTTCTCAGAATTGTGAGATGGGAAGAGAGTCTGAAGTGCATCAATGATACTATCCTTGTTTTAATTCCAAAGGTGAAAAATCCGACTCTTCTCTCTCAGTTAAGACCAATTAGTTTATGCAATGTGCTCTATAAAATAGCCTCAAAGGTTGTAGCAAATAGGCTGAAGCTGGTACTACCAGACATAATCTTGGAGGAGCAGTCGGCCTTTGTGCCAGGTAGACTGATAACTGACAACATAATTTGTGCCTATGAGTGTCTCCATTTTATGAAACGAAATAGGTCGAAGAGCAATAGCTATTGTGCTTTAAAGCTGGATATGATGAAAGCTTATGACCGTTTGGACTGGCCATATCTGAAGGCAATTATGGGGAAGCTAGGGTTTGCACAATCATGGATTGATACAGTTATGACTATGGTTTCCTTAGTTAGTTTTCAGTTATTTTTAATGGTGAAAAACTAGAGAAGTTCACACCATCGAGAGGGATTCGGCAGGGAGATCCAACCTCCCCTTACCTTTTCTTGATAGAAACAAAGGGCCTTTCGTGCCTCCTAAAATCTAGTACTCATTCATCTTTGTCAGGTATCAAGGTGGCCATGACAGCTCTGGCTGTTAACGACCTTCTATTTGTAGATGACAGCCTGTTGCTTTTCAAGTCAAGTGTGGAGGGTGCAGAGCAAGTATCGTACCTACTGAACATTTATTGCAGTGCTTCGGGTCAAATAATTAATAATGAGAAACCATCAATTTTCTTCAGCAGAGGGTGTCCACAGGACATGAGAGAATGAGTAAAGTATAGAATACATGTTTAGAATGAGTCTCTCAGTGAGTGGTATTTGGGCATGCCAACTGATGTGGGTCACTCAAAGAATGGCACTTTTAAATACTTACGTGACAGAGTTTGGGAAAAGCTGAAGGGCTGGATGGAGAAACTTTTGTCAGTGGTGGGTGAGGGAGTCCTGGACTAAGGGGTCCTCAGGCGTTCGACCTGTTAACTATGGGCCGGACTGATAGGCTATGAAGATACGAAGACCGAAGACTGCACCCGTGTCTGGATGTGACTCTCCTTGGCATGGAAGGCAAGCTTGGCGACCAAATATGTAGATTCCTTTCTATGTAACCAACCATGTGTAACCCTAGATCCTCCCGGTGTCTATATAAACCGGAGGACTTAGTCCGGAGGGAAGATAGATTCATTACCATAGCCATACAAGCTAGACCTCTAGGGTTTAGCCATTACGATCTCGTGGTAGATCAACTCTTGTAATACTCGTATTCATCAAGATCAATCAAGCATGACGTAGGGTATTACCTCCATAGAGAGGGCCCGAACCTGGGTAAACATCGTGTTTCATGTCTCCTGTTACCATCGACCTTAGACGCACAGTTCGGGACCGCCTACCCGAGATCCGTCAGTTTTGACACCGACATTGGTGCTTTCATTGAGAGTTCCACTGTGACGTCGACGACAGGGTCGATGTCTCGCCTTGTTCTCAAGGATAATATCACTGCCGGAGGAGCACTGGCTCCAGGCCAAACCCTCCAGCTGGGCAGCTTTACCATGGCCGCCTGTTCGGTCATTAAACCAACAATGACCTCTCGGGTCATCGAAAACCCCCTTCGTATTGACTCCAAACACACCAGCAGATGGATCCATCGGAGCTTTCGTCCTTAAATGAGCTCCTAGATCGCATCGCCGCCCTGGGGGTCGCTACATACTACGAACGAATTGGGCTTAAACCCGATCAGAGAGAAATCAAATCTCCACCGATCACCCACCAGATAGCGGTAGTCGAGGAGCGAGACGACATCTCTGCCCCCATACTAAGGACGAACTATGTCCGGATCTCCGGTTTTGAAGAGCCGTACACCCACCTGTGAGGAGACGCATCCTGCCCTCTGAACATAGAATCGGACGACGGGCCTAAGAAATCAGTGGATATCTCGAAGCCTGATCTGTTAAGTTCGGAAATCCTTCAGACTCCGGATCCAAAATTGGGTCAGGGTTCAGATTTAAATCCACCCACCCACTCGAATACAAGCGCTCTCATGAGCATACAACAGCAGTCTCAGGAAACGATCCACCACTTCTGGACCAGATTCCTTGTCAAAAAACAAGATCAGAGAATACCGCAACGAGGAAGCGATCTTAGTATTCCGCAACAATTGCAGGGACGAGGGAATCCTCAACGCCATCAACCGCCGTCGCATACTACACTTCGCTGACTTGGCAACTATCGTACAGAAGTACAATGCAATGGAAAGCGCCTGGAAAACTCAAGCAGCCCGTTGGGAACCATCGGTCCCCACTCAACCCCTCATTCAGGCGAAAAGGGCCCACCCTTGCAACACGCCCAGTTCAATAGTAAAGAAATATAAGTCCAGTATGGGGCACAGAACCATTCTGGAAGGATGGCTCGATGGGCCATGCAAAATACACACAACACCGGATAACATACCAACACATAGCCTTAGAGCATGTTGGATACTCCGGCAAGTGGCCAAGAGCGGCGAGGATATCCTCACCAAGAATAACCCGGAACAACACCCCCAGAAGACGACGACCCCAAAGTACTGACGGTCTTCGAGACATTCCCCTCAAACAATAGGCACAAAAGAGCACTACACGGACTCGCCGAAGTCTGTCAAATAGCAGCAATAAACCCTTGGGATGACACGGCTATAACTTTTAATGCCGGTGACGAACCAACATACAGGACAGTCCGAGCACCAGCCGCCTTGGTCCTCAGTCCAATCATGGACGGCTTTCGGCTCACCAAGGTTCTCATGGACGGCGGCAGCGGACTAAACCTCATCTACGAAGATACACTCCGCAAAATGGAAATAGACAGGAGCCGCATTGAGCAAAGCAGCACGACCTTCCGAGGAATTATTCCTAGGCGAGAGGCGCGTTGTGCGGGAAAAATAACACTCGGCGTGGTATTCGGCACGTCGGAGAACTATCGGTCCGAAGAAATAACCTTCCAAGTGGCCCCTTTCAATAGCGGATATCACGCCCTCTTGGGACAGGAGGCCTTTACGTGCTTCCAAGCTATACCTCATTACGGGTACATGAAGCTTAAGATGCCCGGGTCCAACGGCATAATCACTCTCACCAGTGATCCGGACATAGCACTCCGCGCCGAAAATAAAACCGCATCCCTGTTCCTTGAGGCATTATCTGAAGCCCTCGCGGCCGAAGAATTATCCGCACTGCGCTCCACAGTGGACAGAGACGATGTAATCTTAGACAAACGCCCCAAATCCACCTCCTTCAAGCCAGCGGAATAAATAGTCAAATTCCAGGTCCATCCAACGGACCCCAAGAAGACAACATCTATTGGGGCACAGCTAGACCCAACGGTCGATGCTGCGCTACGGGATTTTCTTCGCAAAAATTGGGATATATTTGCCTGGCATCCTTCTATCATGCCAGGAATCCCACGCGAGCTGGCCGAACACAGCCTCAACATATTAAAGGGATACAAACCAGTCAAACAAACACTGTGGTGCTTTTCCGAACCCAAATGTCAAGCCATGGGAGAGGAGCTAGCCAAGCTAATAGAGGCCGGATTCATTAGAGAAATAAAACATTCGGACTGGCTGGAAAACCTGGTGATGGTACCAAAGAAGGATAAATCCTAGCGCGCCTGTGCGTCGATTTTAAAGACCTCAATAAGGCATGCCCTAAGGATCCCTTCCCCTCCCCCGCATTGATAAAATCATTGATGCTACCGCAGGACACGACTCACTATGTTTCCTCGATGCATATTTCGGATACCATCAAATCAAAATGAAGGAATCTGATCAAGCTGCAACATCATTCATCACCCCATATGGGCCATTCTGCTTCAACACCATGCCCTTCGCGCTCAAGAACACCGACGCCACTTACCAACGCATGATCCAAACATGCCTGGAGAAACAGATCGGAAAGACAGTTGAAGCCTATGTGGATGACTTCGTAATCAAAACAAGGCACGTCGAAACACTAATAGACGACCTACGTCTAACATTTGACAACCTCCGCGCATATGACATTAAGCTCAATCCAGAAAAGTGTGTTTTCGGCGTCCCGGCGAGAAAGCTGCTGGGCTTCATCGTTTCCAATAAAGGAATTGAAGCAAATCCAGCCAAAATCCAAGCTCTATCACAATTGGCTATGCCAACAGACCTTAAACAACTCCAAAAACTCATGGGTTGCGTGGCAGCTCTAAGCCGCTTTATCTCCAGATTGGGAGAAAAGGCACTGCCACTCTATCGCCTTCCACGACGAACCGATCACTTCGAGTGGATGGACGTGGCAACAGCCGGACTGGAAGAAATAAAAACCCTTCTAGCAAGCAACCCAATCCTAGCCGCACAAAACGTCAGTGAACCCATGTTGCTATACATATCGGCAACACATCAAGTGGTGAGCGTCGTGCTCATTGTTGAACGAGAATAGGACGGACATAAATTCCCGCTTCAGAAGCCAGTATACTACGTATCCACTCTCCTTACACCATGCAAATCGCGGTACCCCCATTATCAAAAGATAGCATACGCAGTCTTCATGGCATCCTGAAAGCTACGACACTACTTCCAGGAGTGTTCGATCATGGTGGCTTCCTAAGTACCACTCAATGATATAATAAACAACCGCGATGCCACGGGCTGGATTGCCAAATGGGCGATTGAGCTCCTTCCATTTGATATTACATACAAACCACGTCGAGCTATTAAATCCCAAGTACCGGCTGACTTCGTCGCCGAATGGACAGAGGCCGAACTCCCTAAAGAGTATGGCACATATTCCAACTGGGTTATGTACTTCGCTGGCTCCAAAATGTTGGCAGGGCTAGGAGCGGGCGTCGTTTTGACGCCCCCACAGGAGATGTCGTTCAGTACATACTCCAAATACTATACACAGACTCCAATAATGCATCCGAATACGAGGCCTTATTGCATGGTCTCCGGATGACTGTCTCCATGGGCATACAGCGCCTGGAAGTGTGCGGGGACTCAAACCTTGCAATATCTCAAATAAATGGAGACTTCGATGCCAAAGATCCGAAGATGGCGGCTTATTGTAATGTCGTCCTAAAAATGTCGGCTCGGTTCAAGGGACTCGAGTTTCATCACGTGGCCCGAGAAAGTAATCAAGCGGTGGACGTTCTTGCTCGTATCGGCACCAAGTGCGACCCAGTCCCACCTAACATCTTTCTGGAAAGGCTTTTCAAGCCATCCATGGTGTGGCAGGGGGAAAGCGGCAACACTAGTCCGGATCCGAACACAACCGATATCATCGGAGGCTCAGCCACCGAAATAACACTGTCGGCCCATCTCATTATGGCAGTCATTGCCCCATGGACCGAACCCTTCTTGGCCTACCTTAATAAGAAGGAACTTCCTAAGGATCAGAATGAGGCCCGCCGCATTTTCCGGCGTTCGAAGGCCTACAAGGTTCATGACGGAGAACTCTATAAGAAAAGCACTACCGGAGTCCTTCAAAGATGCATCTCCGAGGAGGAGGGGCAGCAGCTCCTGGCTGAGATTCATGTCGGTCTCGGCGGGCACCACGCTGCAGCTCGGGCCCTTGTTAGCAAGGCCTTCCGTACAGGGTTTTATTGGCCGACGGCCCGAACAGATGCACAGGACCTTGTCCAACGTTGTGTCGGATGCCAACTCGCCAATCAAAGCCATATGCCCCCACTGCCCTACAAACAATCCCCACCACTTGGCCTTTTGCGGTCTGGGGACTGGACATGGTCGGACCCCTTAAAGGAGGAAACCATAAGAAAAAAAATATCTGCTGGTCATGGTGGATAAATTCACTAAGTGGATAGAGGCCAAACCAGTTAAAACGGCCGAGTCCAGACCGGTGATAGAATTCATACCCGGCGTCGTACACCGTTATGGTGTCCCACATAGAATCATCACTGAGAACGGCTCTAATTTCATAGCCGACAAAGTGAAAACCTGGTGCGCTAATCTGGGCATCAAGCTCGATTATGCCTCTGTCTATCATCCGCAGACAAACGGTCAAGTCGAACGGGCCAACGGTCTTATAATGAGCAGCATCAAACCCAGGATGGTGCGGTCTTTGAAGGAATCATATGCACACTGGGTCGAGGAGCTTGACTCCGGACTCTGGAGGCTGCAGACCACGCCCAACCGAACTATCGGATACACACCCTTTTTCATGGTGTACGGCGCAGAGGTTGTGCTACCCTGCGACATTATACATGACTCACCTTGGGTGCGCATGTACGAAGAGAGAGAGAGAGAGAGGCCGAGCTCGATCAGTAGGACAACCTAGACACCCTGGAGGAGGAGCGTGACGTCGCAAAAGCCCGTTCCGCACTTTATCAACAACAGGCCCGCAAATATCAAAGCAGAGAATTATGGGCCAAGACTTATAACGTTGGCGAACTCGTTCTACGCTTGCCATAGAAGAAAAAGGAGAAACTAAAGCCCAAATGGGAGGGTCCCTTCATCATTGACAAAGTTCTCACCGGAGGAGCGTACCGCCTGCGTGATGAGTCAGACAATCGCCTCGAGCCAAACCCCTGGAACGCGGCCAGACTCCGAAGATTCTATGCCTAAGCGCCGAACTCTTTGTTCGTCTCCTTCTCCCTGCTGTTTCCATAATACTTTTTTTCTTCCTTTCTCCCTCTTTTAGTTTTTCTCTTTAGCCTTAAAGCTTTCGTGCGGTTAGACGGCGCACCCCGGACGCACACATATGCCTTCAAATATGTACGTCCATTATTCCTGGGGGCTTCTTGTACAGAAGCTTGCTATTATTCTTCGGGCATCAAGCTCATCTCATACACATTTTCCCATATGTACCTTTGCTTCGCCATTATATGCATTGATATGACTTCAGTTTTGGCCAAGATGGGTTGTCTGGCTCCTGTGCTTATGCCCTACATTCCCGTTAGTTCGGCTAGGGCATAAAGTGAGCACCTCTGCGATTGTTACTGCCGGGTCATCCGGATGTGTACCTCAGACTGGGTGAAGCCGAAAGCTAGTGTTCTTAAGGGAATATCCGGTCGGTGAATTAAAGAAGTTTTTGCATTCGCTGAAGGAAATATGCCCTAGAGGCAATAATAAAGTTGTTATTTATATTTCCTTATATCATGATAAATGTTTATTATTCGTGCTAGAATTGTATTAACCAGAAACATAATACATGTGTGAATACATAGACAAACAAAGTGTCACTAGTATGCCTCTACTTAAATAGCTCGTTAATTAAAGATGGTTATGCTTCCTAACCATAGACATGAGTTGTCATTTGATAAACGGACCACATCATTAGGAGAGTGATGTGATTGACTTGACCCATTCCGTTAGCTTAGCACATGATCATTTTAGTTTACTGCTATTGCTTTCTTCATGACTTATACATGTTCCTATGACTATGAGATTATGCAACTCCCGATTACTGGAGGAACACTTTGTGTGCTACCAAACGTCACAACGTAATTGGGTGATTATAAAGGTGCTCTATAGGTGTCTTCGATGGTACTTGTTGAGTTGGCATAAATCGAGATTAGGATTTGTCACTCCGATTATCGGAGAGGTACCTTGGGGCCCTCTTGGTAATGCACATCACTATAAGCCTTGCAAGCAATGCAGCTAATGAGTTAGTTGCGAGATAGTGCATTACGAAATGAGTAAAGAGACTTGTCGGTAACGAGATTGAACTAGGTATTGAGATACCGACGATCGAATCTCGGGCAAGTAACATACCGATGACAAATGGAACAACGTATGTTGTTATGTGGTTTGACCGATAAAGATCTTCGTAGAATATGTAGGAGCCAATATGAACATCCAGGTTCTGCTATTGGTTATTGACCGGAGACGTGTCTCGGTCATGTCTACATAGTTCTCGAACCCGTAGGGTCCGCACGCTTAATGTTCGGTATTATGAGTTTATGTGATTTGATGTACCGAAGGTAGTTTGGAGTCCCGGATGAGGTCGGGGACATTATGAGGAGTCTCGAAATGGTCAAGACATAAAGATCGATATATTGGACGACTATATTCGGACATCGGAAAGGTTTCGAGTGATTCAGGTATTTTTCGGAGTACCGGGGAGTTACGGGAATACAGGGAAGAAGTATTGGGCCTCATGGGCCAAGTGGTGGAAGAGAGGAGGTAGGGCGCGTGGCCCACCTAGCCCAAACCGAATTGGACTAGGGGGCCGGCCCTCCTTTCCTCCTTTCCTCCCTCTCCTTCCTTCTCCCCTTCCCCCTTCCTTTCCTCCTCCTAGTAGGAGTAGGAAAGGGGAGTCCTACTCCTACTAGGAGGAGGACTCCTCCTCCTGGCACGCCCTAGGAGGGCCGGCCGTCCTCCCCCCTTGCTCCTTTATATTCGAGGGCAGGGGGTCACCCTAGAACACACAAGTTGATCATTGATCCCTTAGCCGTGTGCGGTGCCCCCCTCCACCATAATCCACCTCGATCATATCGTAGTGGTGCTTAGGTGAAGCCCTGCATCGATAGCAACATCATCACCGTCATCACGCCGTCGTGCTGATGGAACTCTCTCGTGAAGCTCTGCTGGATCAGAGTTTGTGGGACATCATCGAGCTGAACGTGTGCTGAACTCGTAGGTGCCGTGCGTACGGTACTTGGATCGGTAAGATCGTGAAGACGTTCGACTACATCAACCGCTTTCTCATAACGCTTCCGCTTACGGTCTATGAGGGTATGTGGACGATATTCTTCCCTCTCGTTGCTATGCATCACCATGATCTTGCATGTGCGTAGGAATTTTTTGAAATTACTACGTTCCCCAACAGTGGCATTCGAGCCATGTTTATGCATAGATGTTATATGCACGAGTAGAACACAAGTGAGTTGTGGGCGATACAAGTCATACTGCTTACCAGCATGTCATACTTTGGTTCGACGGTATTGTTGGATGAAGCGGCCCGGACCGACATTACGTGTACGCTTACACGAGACTGGTTCTACCGACGTGCTTCGCACATAGGTGGCTGGCGGGTGTTAGTTTCTCCAACTTTAGTTGAACCGAGTGTGACTACGCTCGGTCCTTGTTGAGGGTTAAAACAGCACTAACTTGACGAAATATCATTGTGGTTTTGATGCGTAGGTAAGAACGGTTCTTGCTCAGCCCGTAGCAGCCACGTAAAACTTGCAACAACAAAGTAGAGAATGTCTAACTTGTTTTTGTAGGGCATGTTGTGATGTGATATGGTCAAGACATGATGAGATATAAATTGTTGTCTGAGATAATCATGTTTTGTTAAAGTTATCGGCAACTGGCTGAAGCCTTATGGTTGTCTCTTTATTGCATAAGATGCAAGCGTCATACAATTGCTTTACTTTATCGCTATACGATAGCAATAGTTGCAAGAGCAATAGTTGGCGAGACGACCATGTGACGACACGTTGATAGAGATCAAGATGATGGAGATCATGGTGTCATGCCGGTAACAATAGAGATCATGACGGTACTTTGGAGATGGAGATCAAAGGCACAAGATGATGATGACCATATCATGTCACATATTTTTGATTGCATCTGATGTTTATCCTTTATGCATCTTATTCTACTTTGATTGATGGTAGCATTATAAGATGATCTCTCACTAAAAATTTCAAGATACAAGTGTTCTCCCTGAGTATGCACCGTTGCAAACGTTTGTCGTGCCGAGACACCACGTGATGATCGGGTGTGATAAGCTCAATGTTCTTATACAACAGGTGCAAGCCAGTTTTGCACACGCAGAATACTCGGGTTAAACTTGACGAGCCTAGCATATACAAATATGGCATCGGAACACTGAGACCAAAAGGTCGAGCGTGAATCATATAGTAGATATGATCAACATAGTGATGTTCACCATTGAAAACTACTCCATTTCATGTGATGATCGGTTATGGTTTAGTTGATTTGGAGCACGTGATCACTTAGATGATTAGAGGGATGTCTATCTAAGTGGGAGTTCTTAAGTAATATGATTAATTGAACTTTAATTTATCATGAACTTAGTCTTGGTAGTATTAGCATATCTATGTTGTAGATCAATAGCTTGCGTTTAGCTCCCCTATTTTATTTCTGATATGTTCCTAGAGAAAACTAAGTTGAAAGATGTTAGTAGCAATGATGCGGATTGGATCCGTGATCTGAGGATTATCCTCATTGCTGCACAGAAGTATTATGTCCTTGATGCACCGCTAGGTGACGGACCTATTGTACGAGCAGATTCAGACGTTATGAACGTTTGACAAAGCTCGGTATGATGACTACTTGATAGTTTAGTGCACCATGCTTTACGGCTTAAAACTGGGACGTCAAAAACGTTTTGAACGCCACGGAGCATATAAGTTGTTCCAAGAGCTGAAATTGGTATTTCAGACTCATGCCCAAGTTGAGAGGTATGAGACCTCTGACAAGAACTTTGCCTACAAGATGGAGGAGAATAGCTCAGCTAGTGAGCATGTGCTCGGAATGTCTGAGTACTACAATCACTTGAATCAAGTGGGAGTTAATCTTCTAGATAAGATAGTGATTGACAGAGTTCTCTAGTCACTATCACCAAGTTACTAGAACTTCGTGATAAACTATAATATGCAAGGGACAACGGAAACGATTCCCAAGCTCTTTGTGATGCTGAAATCGACGGAGGTAGAAATCAAGAAAAGCATCAAGTGTTGATGGTTGACAAGACCACTAGTTTCAAGAAAAGGGCAAAGGGAAGAAGGGGAACTTTAAGAACAACGGCAAGCAAGTTGCTGCTCAAGTGAAGAAGCCCAAATCTAGACCTAAGCCTAAGACTAAGTGCTTCTACTTCAAAGGGACTGATCACTGGAAGCAGAACTACCCCAAGTATTTGGCGGATAAGAAGGATGGCAAAGTGAACAAAGGTATATTTGATATACATGTTATTGATGTGTACTTTACTAGTGTTTATAGCAACCCCTTAGTATTTGATACTAGTTCAGTTGCTGAGATTAGTAACTCGAAACGGGAGTTGCAGAATGAACAGAGACTAGTTAAGGGTGAAGTGACGATGTGTGTTGGAAGTGGTTCCAAGATTGATATGATCATCATCGCACACTCCCTATACTTTCGGGATTAGTGTTGAACCTAAATAAATGTTATTTGGTGTTTGCGTTAAGCATGAATATGATTTGATCATGTTTATTGCAATAAGGTTATTCATTTAAAGTCAGAGAATAATTATTGTTCTATTTACATGAATAAAACCTTCAATGGTCTTACACCCAAGGTGAATGGTTTATTGAATCTCGATCATAGTGATACACATATTCATAATATGAAGCCAAAAGATGCAAAGTTAATAATGATAGTGCTACTTATTTGTGGCACTGCCGCTTAGGTCATATTGGTCTAAAGCGCATGAAGAAAATCCATGATGATGGGCTTTTGGAATCACTAGATTATGAATCAGTTGATGCTTGCGAACCATGCCTCATGGGCAAGATGACTAAGACTCCGTTCTCTGGAACAATATAGCGAGCAACAGACTTGTTGGAAATAATACATACTGATGTATGCAGTCCGATGAGTGTTGAGGCTCGCAGCAGGTATCGTTATTTTCTGACCTTCACAGATGATTTGAGTAAGATATGGGTATATCTTCTTGATGAAACATAATTCTGAAAACATTTGAAAAGTTCAAATAATTTCAGAGTGAAGTGGAAAATCATCGTAACAAGAAAATAAAGTTTCTATGATCTGATCGTGAAGGAGAATATTTGAGTTACGAGTTTGGTCTTCATTTGAAACAATGCGGAATAGTTTCGCAACTCACGCCACCTGGAACACCACAGCGTAATGGTGTGTCCGAACATTGTAACCGTACTTTATTAGATATGGTGCAATCTATGATGTCTCTTACCGATTTACCACTATCGTTTTGGGGTTATGCATTAGAGACAGTTGCATTCACGTTAAATAGGTCACCATCTAAATCCGTTGAGACGGCGCCATATGAATTGTGGTTTGGCAAGAAACCAAAGTTGTCATTTCTTAAAGTGGGGTTGCGATGCTTATGTGAAAAGTTTCATCCTGATAAGTGTTGACACATGAACACGTCCAGTGTACCCTCGACGCCGGGGGTGATGCACCGTAGCTCACGTCGAAGGAGACCCGACCGACAGCGCGATACACAGGACAGTCGGTGGGCGCTTTTGCAGACCCGAAACCCCGCGCACCAGGGAGGGACCCCGTCAGGGATTGCGGCGGCTATGGGCTGCCCTAGATCGATTTGCTCGCCCCTAGAGCCTCGTGGATTGCTGCCCTCCAATGCGAAGAATGAACGAAGAACGAGAAAGAAAGATACAAGGGTAAGGGATAACAGTAGATGAACACAAAAGTGTAATTGATAGATTGGTTCGATTGGTGTTGTTCAATCGGCCGTCACCCCCAACATATATAAGAGGCGGCTGGACTTCCCGTACAAGCAAAGGATTCATCTAGGCTTTCCTTACAAGAAAATTACATCAATTCATGACGTAGAGTCCTAGTTTTGGTCCCACTTGGATTCAGCCCGAATCTGATCCAATCTTCTGTCTTGCTCCTTGCGCGGGCCGTGGAATCTGCATATGACTTCCGATGGAGACGGTTCAAATATCAATTTTGTACGCTTCGATGAGGCCAACAATCCATATGTTGATCACTTTTCCAAATAAGGCCATCTTGAATACTCCACGGGGCCATCTTTAATTTTGAGTCGGACTCGGTCATGTAGCTGACTGGACCATCCGACTCTTGTAGCGTCTCTGCAGGTCGTATACTACGTCGGATGATGATGACTCCAAAAGCAAAGTTGACCGTTTCGACGTTACGAATAACTTTCATGTTGAACACTTCTTCATCCGAGTCCATCTAGATAATCATTTGAGCCCATCTTCAGCTTTTGGTCGGATTGGCCTTGACAGTTTCCACCCAGCAAGCTCTTTCCCGGCAAGCTTTCAGCCCCGGCAAGGTCTTCGCCCGGCAAGCTTTTTCCCCCGGCAAGCTTTCCTCCCCGGCAAGGTTTCACATCGGCAATATTTCCACGCCGGCAAGCTTTCCACACCGGCAAGCCCTCACATCGGCAAGGTTTTACCCCGGTAAGGTTTCATTCAGTCGGCAAAGGCCGAATACTTTCTCACTCAGGGCCGGCCCGCGAAGTGTTGCCTCTAACTTTTGCATATGAACTCGGATTGAGATGATTTATATATCAAAATCGATTGCCTCGGCGAGACGAAGACAATTCCTTAAGAGTGCTCCTTCATCCGAGGTCATCTTGAAGACGTGATTGGCCAAAAACCATTCGGAACATTGAATTATGCCACTCGGAGTATAGTTTTGGTCCATAAGATAAGGTCGAATGAATATTACCGAAACATCAAAGTTGTTCCACTCAGTGACATGAATCATTTCATGCTGAAAACCCATTCACTCGAGACCATCTTCATTGCAATCTGTATCTTTCCAAAATCAGATGTCAACAATAAGCTCAAACCCAAATTAGAGAAATGTGTCTTCATAGGATACTCAAAGGAGACATTTGGGTACAACTTCTATCACAAATCCTAAGGCAAGACATTCATTGCTAAGAATGGATCCTTTCTAGAGAAGGAGTTTCTCTCGAAAGAAGTGAGTGGGAGGAAAGTAGAACTTGATGAGGTAATTGTAGCCTCTCCCGAATTGGAAAGTAGTTCATCACAGAAATCAGTTCCAGTGATTCCTACACCAATTAGTGAGGAAGCTAATGATGATGATCATGAAACTTCAGATCAAGTTACTACCGAACCTCGTAGGTCAACCAAAGTACGGTCCGCACCAGAGTGGTACGGTAATCCTGTTCTGGAAGTCATCTTACTAGACCATGACGAACCTACGAACTATGAGGAAGCAATGATGAGCCCAGATTCCACGAAATGGCTTGAGGCCATGAAATCTGAGATGGGATCCATGTATGAGAACAAAGTATGGACTTTGATTGACTTGACTGATGATCGGTGAGTCATTAAGAATAAATGGATCTTCAAGAGGAAGACAGACGCTGATAGTAGTGTTACTATCTACAAAGCTTGAATTGTCGCAAAATGTTTTCGACAAGTTCAAGGTGTTGACTATGATGAGATTTTCTCACTCGTATTGATGCTTAAAAGTCTGTCCGGATCATGTTAGCTATTGCCGCATTTTATGAAATCTGGCAAATGGATGTCAAAATTGTATTCCTTAATGGATTTATTAAAGAAGAGTTGTATATGATGCAACCAGAAGGTTTTGTCAATCCTAGAGGTGCTAACAAAGTGAGCAAGCTCCAGCGATCTATCGTGGACTGGTGCAAGCATCTCGGAGTTGGAATATATGCTTTGATAAAGTGATCAAAGCATATGGTTTTATACAGACTTGCTGTGAAGCCTGTATTTACAAGAAAGTGAGTGAGAGCACTACATCATTTCTGATAAGTATATGTGAATGACATATTGTTGATCGAAAATAATGTAGAACTTTTTGGAAAGCATAAAGGAGTGTTTGAAAAGAGTTTTTTCAAAGAAAGACCTCGATGAAGCTGCTTACACATTGAGCATCAAGATCTATAGAGATAGATCAAGACGCTTGATAAGTTTTTTCAATGAGTACATACCTTGACAAGATTTTGAAGTAGTTCAAAATAGAACAGTCAAAGAAGGAGTTCTTGCCTGTGTTGCAAGGTGTGAAGTTGACTAAATACTCAAAACCCGACCACGACAGAAAATAGAAAGAGAATGGAAAGTCATTCCCTATGCCTCAGTCATAGGTTCTATAAAGTATGTCATGCTATGTACCAGACCTATTGTATACCCTGCCCTGAGTTTGGCAAAGGAGTACAATAGTGATCTAGGAGTAGATCACTGGACAGCGGTCAAAATTATCCTTAGAGGACCAAGGAAATATTTCTCGGTAATGGAGGTGATAAAAGAGTTCGTCGTAAAGAGTTACGTCGATGTAAGCTTTTTACATCAATCTAGATGACTCTAAGTCTCGATCTGGATACATGTTGAAAGTGGGAGCAACTATCTAGAGTAGCTCCGTGCAGAGCATTATAGACATAGAAATTTGCGAAATACATACAGATTTGAATGTTGCAGACTCGTAAACTAAACTTTTCTCACAAGCAAAACATGATCACTCTTTGGGTGTTAATCACATAGCGATGTGAACTAGATTGTTGACTCTAGTAAACCCTTTGGGTATTAGTCACATGGAGATGTGAACTAATCACATAAAGATGTGAACTAGATTATTGACTCTAGTGCAAGTGGGAGACTAAAGGAAATATGCCTAGAGGCAATAATAAAGTTGTTATTTATATTTCCTTATATCATGATAAATGTTTATTATTCGTGCTAGAATTGTATTAACCAGAAACATAATACATGTGTGAATACATAGACAAACAGAGTGTCACTAGTATGCCTCTACTTAACTAGCTCATTAATCAAAGATGGTTATATTTCCTAACCATAGACATGAGTTGTCATTTGATAAATGGGATCACATCATTAGAAGAATGATGTGATTAACTTGACCCATTCCGTTAGCTTAGCACTTGATCGTTTTAGTTTACTTCTATTGCTTTCTTCATGACTTATAAATGTTCCTATGACTATGAGATTATGCAACTCCTGATTACCGGAGGAACACTTTGTGTGCTATCAAACGTCACAACATAACTGGGTGATTATAAAGGTGCTCTATAGTTCGGACATGCGCTCTAACGCATGCACACCCAGGGAAAGGAACCCTTCATGGAACTATTCTCTCTGGAAGATGTTTCTTACGTAATGTAATATAACATAACTAGCCGGATACAACTTGTCTGTTCAAGCAACTAGGACCCCTACGCCTGGTTTCCACGCATACCCCAGTCTATTCGGCCGCACTGGTATTCGGAAACACTCCGCGCCTTCGGGCCCAGAGGGCAAAGCGAAAAGGTCTGCCATGACAATCGTTTTACAATTCAGCTAGACTGAAAAATACACAGTCATTCGACTCAAAAATTTCCTCCTCTATACCCTCTAGCAGGTTATCTAACTTACAATCCTGCTGGGAATATTTGGCAGCTACTGCTACTTGGTCATACACCAAATTAATGGGAACTTC
This sequence comes from Triticum dicoccoides, assembly GCF_002162155.2. NCBI lineage: Eukaryota > Viridiplantae > Streptophyta > Magnoliopsida > Poales > Poaceae > Triticum > Triticum dicoccoides. The sequence goes on along the minus strand of NC_041382.1, from coordinate 606,769,070 downwards.
CTTCCCGTCTGACCCTAGAGGTCCGACCCGAGCCATATGATTCGGGTCAAGCTTGGTGTACCGTGTCTTCACCATGGCCTAGGCTTCTCGAGCCCCTTCCCGGCAGGCCAATATTTTCCACAATCGAAAGCGTCGCTGCGCCCCCTTGAATAGCTCTAGGAGCTCCTCCATCTTTCCTGGAGGGGAGGCACCTGGCCACAAGGCTTTGGCAACGCTTCGCATCGCCTGCCGAGCTTGCTCATGAATACGCGACAACTCTTGTAGCATATCGCCTAAGAATCCGGACATCTCATCTTCGGGACGGCCGGTCAGCATACCTACAGATATAACTCTGTCAGTTTCTGATATCTTCGAACTATTATAAGGTAAATTCGGCCACATACTGAACATGCCGCCGCGCAGCCTTTTATTCTCCTTCACGGAGTCGGCTAGTTGGGCCCGTTCATCTTTCAGATCCTCGCCCAATCGGGTATTCAAATCCTAGAGCTTTTTCTTCTCTAGTACGACCTTTGTGAGCACACCCTCGCCCGCGGCTAGCAGCTTCTTGGCTTCTCGTTCTCCGTCTTGGGAAGCTTTCAGTTGTTCTTGCAGTTGACCTAGTGATCCTGACAGGAGGTGAGCAATCGTGTTTAACATTATTGGTATACCATTCTGTTTTCTTGATGGAGGGGAACATTACCAGGAGATGCCTTCTCGGATTTCTCCAGTTCGGCATGGGCAGCAGTTAGCTGCGTCTGGCACTTTTCTTGCTCTTGGGCTAACAGGTCGTTCTTCTCCGTAAGAACCTGGTTATACAACGATACTTAAATCAGTTGTACCAACTGCTTCATGTCTCGGGGGCTACTGGCATATGGTTATCATAGTCAGACAAAGTAAACTTACCCGCACATCTTTTAAATGCTGCCTTGTGGCTCTGTCCAGCCCATCTCGAGCAGCTCGGATGTATGCATCAGCCAAGCTGAAAGCGTTAAATGCCTCTTCTAAAAAGCTGGGGTCTTGTAAAACGGCCCTGCGGTGCTGATGATTCATGGCGCTCTCCACTTCCGAGTTAGTGACAGATACATCCTCCAAATCCTTGGCTGGAGGATAGACCGGCGTTACCCCGCATCAGCCCCCATATTTACGACATGATCTGGATCCTGGCTGTGGGAAGTATGACCAGCCAGACTCTCGGGTATAGTCCGGCCCACTTTTTTCCTGATACAAGGTAAACATAAAGGTCACAGTTGGATGCGACTGCCAAGGTGCATATTTGCAAATCCATACCTCTTTGATGAAGGCTCGGCCGTATCTTTGTTTGCCTTCCTCTTCGAAGGATTACCCGACGTAGGGGCCACTCTCTTCGAAGATGCCCCTGGGGCAGCATGACGCGCCGAGCACCTCCCCTTTTGAGCACAGGACAATGTGGTGGGTGAGGCAGTATGAGGAAACTTTTTTGGATGAAATATCTCCAGATTACTTATGCGTGAAGCGGGGAGAAGACCGGGATAATCAGCGATGATAGCCACTTCTGTGCCGTCATAGCTTGTTTGGTAAAACATCCCATTCGTGAGCACCATGAATATATCCGGATCCTCTTCGAATCTGGGGCCAAGGTCCCGATTGTGGCCCTCGAGCTACGGGGCAGGGTTGTAAAGCCCCTCGGAAATCTTTTGCCAGTGCAGTTGTAAATGGATGGGTTAATGTTCATTGAACATAGCTCAGGGAGTAGAATGAGTAGAGCAGAGGAGTTGGGAACTTACCCAGCTAGGAGGACTATACATGGAATATCCTTCCCTGTGCTTGATGCGCAGGAACTCCTCTTCCTCCCCTTTGAACAGTTCGGCCAATATTTTGGCCAGGGCGGCAGGGGTGTCTGGACCCTTCCTGCCGCAGCGGGAAGCGTCATCTTCCCCATTGTAGTGCCACATGGGAAGTCCTCTGTATTGGAGTGGCTAGACCCCCCGCACTATGGAGGTCGCCATTACTTCGACCATCGTATATCCGGACTGGGCGAGCATCCTTATCTTGCTCAAAAGTTGGCGAACCTCTGCACTATCTTCCTCCTCGAGGCTCCGAGGGCGCCGGCTGTGATGTTCCTTCAAGGGAACACTTGTGAACTCATGAAGGCCCCTCCGGGCCGGGTCTGGGAGTACGACGTCTTCGATGTAGAACCACTCGGAAGTCCACTCTTCAGACGCCTTCTTTGGTGTGCCGGATAGGTATCTGGTCTCGGCAATACGCCATATTTCGGCTCCGTCCACTTCAAATATCGATCCCTCATGATTACGCGAGACAAGGCAGAATAGCTTTCTCCATAGTTCAAAATGGGCCTCACAACCCAGGAATAGTTCACATAAAGCGACATAACCCGCAATGTGCAGGATGGAGGCTGGAGTAAAGTTATGCAGCTGGAGGCCATAATATTCCAGAAGCCCTCGGATGAATGGATGAATTGGAAATCCTACGCCCCTTAGCAGATAGGAGACGAAACACACTCGTTCCCCCCGGATGGATTGGGTAAATCCTCTGCCTGGGTTTTGCCATCAAAGGAGGCTAACCCTCTCGAACAGGGACCAGAACCGTAGGTGGGAGAAACCCCTGCGTTTGTAGCTCCACCAGCTCACGGTGGGATACAGAGCACTTCTCCCATTCGCCTTTTTCTGGGCCGAAGGGACGGGAGGAAGGGCTGGGGACGCTAGACATGTTGGAGTCTTCTTTCCTAGTGACCTTTGAGGATTTTCTCCGCAAGATGATTGAATGGATCTGGTATCCAATCTCGTTAAATAAACGTTGTCCCTCGTGTGTTCGGGGTGTTATGTGCAAAAATACCCCGACCTCTCGTATTCACTCGACACGTGGAAGCTGAAATTGTTGATACACAGAAGCCGAGGGGTACCACATCAAATGGAAGGTCGAATACACTACTTGGAGGTCATTGGTGGAGGAACCCGCCTTGCAATGCCGAAGACAATCTATGCACCGAAAACCTCGCCATTGAAGACTAGTTCGGGGGCTACGGAGGGAGTCCTGGACTAAGGGGTCCTCAGGAGTCCGGCCTGTTAACTATGGGCCGGACTGATGGTCTATGAAGATACGAAGACCGAAGACTGCACCCGTGTCTGGATGTGACTCTCCTTGGCGTGGAAGGCAAGCTTGGCTTCCAAATATGTAAATTCCTTTATTTGTAACTGACCTTGTGTAACCCTAGATCCTCCTGGTGTCTATATAAACCCGAGGACTTAGTCCGGAGGGAAGATAGATTCATTACTATAGCCATACAAGCTAGACCTCTAGGGTTTAGCCATTACGATCTCGTGGTAGATCAACTCTTGTAATACTCATATTCATCAAGATCAATCAAGAATGACATAGGGTATTACCTCCATAGAGAGGGCTTGAACCTGGGTAAACATCGTGTCCCCTGTCTCCTGTTACCATCTACCTTAGACGCATAGTTTGGGACCCCCTACCCGAGATCCGCCGGTTTTGACACCGACAGTGGGGAAGGAGGTTCTGATAAAATCTGTAGCTCAGGCGATCCTGGTTTACTCTATGTCTTGTTTTCAACTGCCAAGAGGGCTCTGTGAAAGTGTTACTTTGATTATTCGTCAGTTCTGGTGGGGGAGCAAGGGAGGTAGACGTAAGCCAGCATGGGTCGCATGGGATATCATGACCACACCGAAGTACATGGGGGGCTCAGTTTCCGTGATTTCGAGATCTTTAATCTAGCACTCCTGTCAAGACAAGCTTGGCGGTTACTAAATGAGACAGATTCATTGAGTGCAAGGATTCTAAAATCGGTATACTACCTTGATGTGTCACTACTGGATGCAGAGTTAGGGTCACACCCTTCCCAAATATGGAGAACAATCCTGGATGGTAGAGATGTGCTGGCACATGGTATAATTAGGAGGATAGGAGATGGTGAATCTACGAATATTTTGGCAAGCAACTGGTTACCGAGGGAAAGTTTTAAATGACCCATTACGTCCCTGATCCCAACACCACCACAACTTGTATCTTGTTTGGGAACACAGTAATTTCAAAAAAAATCCTACACACACGCAAGATCCATCTAGGTGATGCATAGCAACAAGAGGGAAGAGTGGTGTCCACGTACCCTCATAGACCGAAAGCGGAAGCATTATGACAACGTGGTTGATGTAGTCGTACGTCTTCACGATCCGACCAATCCTAGCACCGAAGGTACGGCACCTCCGCAATCTGCACACGTTCAGCTCGGTGATGTCCCACAAACTCTAGATCCACTTGAGTGTCAAGGGAGAGTTTCGTCAGCACGACGGCGTGATGACGGTGATGATGAAGTTATCGACGCAGGGCTTTTCCTAAGCTCTACAACGATATGACCAAGGTGGAAATCTGTGGAGGGGGGCACCGTACACGGCTAAACAATCAACTCGTGTGTCTACACTACAAAAAAAGACACTTCCGTGATGATTGATACGTCTCCAACGTATCTATAATTTTTGATTGTTCCATGCTATTATATTATCTGTTTTGCATGTTAATGGGCTTTATTTTACACTTTTATATTATTTTTGGGACTAACCTATTAACCCAAGGCCCAGTGCAAATTGCTATTTTTTTGCCTATTTCAGTGTTTCGCAGAAAAGGAATATCAAACGGAGTCCAAACGGAATGAAACATTCGGGAGCATGATTTTTGGAACAAACATGATCCAGAGGACTTGGAGTGGATGTCAAGAAACGAACGAGGTGTCCACGAGGCAAGGGGCGCGCCCTCCCCCTCGTGGGCCCCTCGTGGCTCAACCAACCTACTTCTTCCTCCTATATATGTTCACATACCCCGAAAACATCCAGGAGCACCACGAAACCCTATTTCCACCACCGCAACCTTCTGTACCCAAGAGATCCCATCTTGGGGCCTTTTCCGAAGCTCCGCCGGAGGGGGCGTCAATCACGGAGGGCCTCTACATCAACTCCATGGCCCCTCCGATGATGTGTGAGTAGTTTACTTCATACCTTTGGGTCCATAGTTATTAGCTAGATGGCAATACAAAGTTCTCCTCGATCTTCTTGGAGATCTATTTGATGTAACTCTTTTTGTGGTGTGTTTGTCGAGATCCGATAAATTGTGGGTTTATGATCAAGTCTATCTATGAACAATATTTGATTCTTCTCTGAAATCTTTTATGTGTGATTGGTTATCTTTGCAAGTATCTTTGAATTATCAGTTTGGTTTGGCCTACAAGATTGATCTTTCTTGCAATGGGAGAAGTGCTTAGCTTTGGGTTCAATCTTGCGGTGCTCGATCCCAGTGAAAGAAAGGGAAACGACACGTATTGTATTGTTGCCATCGAGGATAAAAAGATGGGGTTTATATCATATTGCTTGAGTTTATCCATCTACATCATGTCATCTTACCTAATGCGTTACTCTGTTCTTATGAATTTAATACTCTAGATGCATGCTGGATAGCGGTCGATGTGTGGAGTAATAGTAGTAGATGCAGGCAGGAGTCGGTCTACTTGTCACGGACGTGATGCCTATATACATGATCATGCCTAGATATTCTCATAATTATTCGCTTTTCTATCAATTGCTCGATAGTAATTTGTTCACCCACTGTAATACTTATGCTATCTTGAGAGAAGCCACTAGTGAAACCTATGGCCCCGGGGTCTATTTTCCATCATATAAGTTTCCAATCTATTTTATTTTGCAATCTTTACTTTCAATCTATATCATAAAAATACCAAAACTATTTATCTTATCAGTATTATCTCTATCAGATCTCACTCTCGTAAGTGACCATGAAGGGATTGACAAACCCTTTATCACATTGGTTGCGAGGTTCTTATTTGTTTGTGTAGGTACGAGGGACTTGCGTGTGGCCTCCTACTGGATTGATACCTTGGTTCTCAAAACACTGAGGGGAATACTTACGCAACGTTGGTGCATCACCCTTTCCTCTTCAAGGGAAAACCAACGCAGTGCTCAAGAGGTAGCAATGATACGTGTTTGTCACAGTAGGTCGCGTTTTCTGTCATGCATGTACATCCATGACAAATTTATGATAGAATCAAGATAGTCATACATGTGCTGTCGTAGAAGTGTTCCATGACATTACCAAAATTATCATCACGGAAGTGTCCACTTCCATGACGATAAATCACGCGTCATGGAAGTGCTTTCATCAAGGGTGACCAACACGTGGCATCCACCATAACGGAACGTCGTTAAGCTATCGGGTCTGGTTTTGGATCCGATAACCCGCTAATAGCCTGGACCAATGAGGATTTTCCACGTGTAAAATTCTCATTGGCCGGAGGAAACATGGGTTGGCTCACCGTTCGGATAGATGTCATCCATTCATTCGACAGGAGGCGCCTATGATACGTCGACACATGGCCCGGTCCAACAGAGGCCCATTCCGGTGAAAAGGCTAGCCCGTTTGACTTGGTCAAAAGGTAACGGGCCGGCCCACGGAAAGCCTGTTAACGGCATGTTCGTATATAGCCCATTTACGGCCCGCTAACTCACGGCCCGTTACGGCCTATCCAAATTAAGCCTAGTAGCTTCATCTGGGCCTCCCAATATGACTCCAGCCCATTGTAACTTCTGGCCCATGTATGGCCCATGATGTCTTTTGGCCCATACGAGACCATTTGTAACTCTTGGCCCATTAACGGCCCATGGTGAATATGGCCCGCAATGAACAGTGTACCCCTTTATACCCATTAATGGCCCATTATTCCATTGGGCCGTTTCCAACCCGTGTTATCTTTCGGCCTTCTCAGGGCCCATTTATCCTTGGGCTCATTTCTAGAATTCGGTTAGATACGGTCTGTTACTGGCCTGTTCCGTTTGTGGGCCAAATACAATCCGTGGTTACATTCGGACCGTTTGTGGCCCGTTAACCCGTTGGGCTGTTTTCATAGTGTTATCAAATATGGCCTATTAACGGCCCGTTATGGTCCATGAATAGTATGGCCCATGTCTGGCGAAATGATTATACGCCCCGTAGAAGGCCCATGGATCCTACGGCCCGTAGAAAACCAATGGATCCTACGACCCGTAGAAGTTCCATGGATCATACGGCCCATAGAAAGTCCATGGGTCCTACGGCCCGTAAAAGGCCCATGGATCCTACGGCCCGCAGGAGGCCCATGGTTACAACAGTCCATGTGTTGCCATGATTATTGTGGCCTAGTTACTGAAACTAGGTTATTGTGGCCACTAAAAAACATAGAAAAAGAACTGCAGGGACTACAAGCAAACAACTAAACAAGGCAATAAGGAAATAAATAAGCAAGCAACTAACGCTAGCCTATTACAGCTATTACACATATTACATCCACTAGGCATCAAAGTTCGCCACCAGTGCAAATATAGGGAACAAAGCAGCATATTACATACACTGGCCGTCAAAATTGGCCACCAGTGCAAATAAATGCAGCAGCAAAACAAGTCCATAATTGAAACAACTTCAGAAGAGCTCAAGAAACGTTATCCTGGGTATCCACCATGCTGGCAATAAGCTTAGCAAGCTTATTAGCTTTGTCATGTTTGGCGCTAAAATCCTCCAATGCTTGCTGTTGCACCAGAAAGTATGCATCTGAATGCTCTAGGGACTTCCACAGTCCTTCCGCTTCTTGTCGCAGCACAGCTGATCGATGTCTTTCAGCTTGTAGTTGAGACTCAAGAAACCGAACTGATTCAGACAGTGAGTTTGAATAGCTTGTGCAAGTGGTAGTGGCCAGTAACTCGAACAGTAAACCAACACAGGACTTTGGGGTTGCCTCACTGTCTTCAAGATAGTTTTCCTTAGCTGTTTTATCAGCTTTGTTGGAGACCAACAAGGATTTCTCACGATTGTAAACCTTATGTGCATTACTTCCTTTATCATTGCTTAATAAGGCACTCTCCGCCAATATTCTGTCAACATTCTAAAAGAAGAAACAAGCAGACACATAACAGGTTTAGCATGTACTAGTATATGAAACTCATTTCGGTGAACCAGTTCATTAGTAAGGTGGACAAGATTAAACTACCAAGTCGTCTATTGCCAAGTAGTACATTATAAAAGCATCAAACAAACATATATCTATATCCTATGGTCACCGCATTGTCTTGCCAAATCAAAATAGAGACACGGTTCAAATCATATCAGTTCAAGAGAAAGTAGCACCAAAATAATACAAAGCATGGGAAACTAAACGGCACAACAAGATTTCAGATGGGTACCACGGGTCTACATGTACAACAACACTATTGACCCTGTTATGATGCTAGTAATGTGCATGATATGAGAAGTCAACTGTATACACAATTGGAATTGAAATCAATAGAGCTATTTATAAGAGCAAACTTGTTAAAGAAACATGCATAAACATACCTGTTGTGCCATTGGAGTTTCCATTGGATAGTTCAATTTAAAAATAAGTTTGTATGAGTAAATACAGTGATACAAGAGCAAAGCAGTATGCACGATAGCAATGGAATCTTAAATGAGAATAGTTGTCGGTGTTAAAACCGGCGGATCTCGGGTAGGGGGTCCCGAACTGTGCGTCTAGGATTGATGGTAACAGGAGGCAGGGGACACGATGTTTACCTAGGTTCGGGCCCTCTTGATGGAGGTAATACCCTACGTCCTGCTTGATTTATTCTTGATGATATGAGTATTACAAGAGTTGATCTACCACGAGATCGGAGAGGCTAAACCCTAGAAGCTAGCCTATGGTATGATTGTATGTTGTCCTACGGACTAAAACCCTCCGGTTTATATAGACACCAGAGGGGGCTAGGGTTACACAAGGTCGGTTACAAAGGAGGAGATATACATATCCGTATTTCCTAGCTTGCCTTCCGCGCCAAGTAGAGTCCCATCCGGACACAAGACAAAGTCTTCACTCTTGTATCTTCATAGTCTAACAGTCCGGCTGTCCGGAGACCCCCTAATCCAGGACTCCCTCAACAGTTGTTCTTCAGGTTTAAGCACTTGTTCTACATGAACAGAGTACAATAAGACGCAAGCATATAGTACTTAAAATAAAATGAGCTCATAGACCTTACCACTTCTTGGTTCGGGACCAGTAAAGAACAAGGCGTTCCCAGTCATCGTCCAATAAATGTGTCTCAGGAGAACGTAAGGGAATTTGATGAGTTTCTTTTCCAGTGAAGTACGTTTTCTTCAGGTAATTCCGATACTGCCACCAAGCATTCTTGAAGATAGCAGAGGTATTAGCACATGTTACCTCATCCTGAGTTTCTGAATCGGTCCTTCTCTATAGAGAAAAATGGGAAAATTTGCTGTATTATAACCATCATGGGGGTAGATGTATGGGACAAAGCAAAGTAATTGCCATGAATAACATTACTTACATATAACTCCTGGACAAACACCTGCAATTGGCATTTTCCTTCATCTTCAGTATAATATTTCCATGATGGGAAGATACGCACATAGGATTTAACAACATCAAATGTGATAGATGCTAAACTATGAATGGCTGGTTGTGCTTCCTCCACAGGAATAGGTGTACTAACTGGTGGAGTTGGGGTTCGCCGTGATAGTACTGGCGCTTTGGGCACTAGAGTTGCCTTACTAACTGCTCTTGTTTGGGAGCTCTGTGGTGGAGATGGTGTTGTGTCAACACGAACTAGGTTACTATCTACTAGGGTTGGGGTTAGATTGGGTGAAGCTGGTTCTCTGTGCATCGCAGTAGGGGTAAAATCTGCGAGAGTCTGGGTTATGTGTGGTAGGGCTGGTTCTCGTGCATGTACAACCGGGGTGCTATCTGTTTTATTTGAAGACCGTGTTTTTACTCCGCTAGATATTGCCATCACCCGCTCCAATTCAAATGGCTTATAAACAGGAAACATAATTGAATGTACAGACATTGTATCAGAGACAGATGCAATAGATAGTGTGGAAAAAAGAGGGCATTAAATAATTGGCATGTATATTGTTTAACTAAAACAGATAGCATGACATAATTTCACATATATGATGTCTATCTAAACTGGATAGCATAGCATAGCATAATTTAAAGATATGATGACTAACTAAACAGGATCGCATGACGTAATTCACATACATGTTATCTAAGTAACCAGGATCGCATGATTTAATTCACATATGTGATTTATATGCTAAGCGGAGGGCATTCACATATATGATGTCTGAACTAAGAACATGGTATTGAATATTGTGTATATGATGTCTAAACTATGCAATGCAAGACACCATATGCATGATATGAGCAGTAGAACTGTGCCAAGTTAGAGCATATACCTTGGTGGGGGAATAGGATTGGTCATCTATCTCTGAGAAGCTATCAGGACCCAGCAAGAGATCTGCTTCGACAGGTAGCACTATCTGCTCTAAAGGCCTTGTTTTCACTCCAGATTTTTCCATCACCCACTCAAATGGCTGATTCACATGAAGAGTAGTTTAATGTACAAACATTGTCGACAAGTGGAAATTTAATGAAGAAAAGGATGGGCTAGATATCATTCAAATATATGATGCCTGGTTAAACAGGATGGCATTGCACATTTCACATATATTATGGCTGGCTAAAAGACATGAGACTGCATAATTCCCACATATGATATTGAAACTAAATAGGTGGCATTACAGAACATGTCTAAACTAAGCAGATGACATATATGATGTCGAAAGTAGGCACTACAAGGCAACATATGCATGATATGACAAAAATCATCATGCCAAGTTAGAGCAAACACCTTGGGGGGTAAATAGGAGTGGTCAACTGCGTCTGAATCCGCCTCAGAACAGATATCTTCCTCTGGATTACAATCTGGAGAGGGGTGTGGAGGGTTTGCCATTGAACCCACCATGGAGCGTTGTATGCATGACATTGTATTGCCACGCAAAACTCTTCTCTTTTTCTCTACATGTTCAGCATGACTGTGTACAATATCTAACATGCATACAAAAACATATAGTGAGATTATGTAAGGAGAGCATGCAGAAGTCTAGAGTAATGGTAACAACTAGTGGATGGATCCAAAAATAATGATAAACAAGGTAGGGGTTCAAATCCTGTCATCCCTACCTATTACTTCTCCTATGGGCAGTAATGAGGGATCAATTGAGATCGATTCAAATTGGACAAAATTCAGAGTTTCATTTTTCTATATGCATGTGGTATAAAAATCATCCTTTTCTTTACTGCTTTATCTCCCGGAAAGCGCTCTTAGTTCAGTTCGGTAGAACGTGTGTCTCCAAAACCCAATGTCGTAGGTTCAAATCCTACAGTGTGTGATTCTGTTCTTGTTATGTCGAAGTAGGTTGATGATTGCTTTAATTTAATAAAAACAGATGATGATTGCTTTACTATTTGTTTCCCACCCAAGATGAACAACATAGGCATACCCTAGGTGACCAGATATTAGACAGAGATACTATTCATTGCTGTCTCGATATGTGCCCCACAACTAATTTAGAACTCAAGTTTGAACATCAATTTGGACCTGACTTGGAGTCTAAGAGGTGAACAGGACAATAAAGTAGCAAGTAATATTAAGCAATGCATAACATAAGCAGAAACAAAAGAGTGTGACCTCTCTTGTGGACCTGTGTACTCCTCAGGTTCATCATCTGAGTCGATGATGGTGATGCCATTGCAGTGGGTGCCGGCGGCAGTGAAGGAGATCTGAGGCGGCGAAAGACGGTCAAGAGTCATGATGTCTGGTTTGGTGGATGCTTCTGACGATGGAGCAGCTCAGGTGAGGTGGACGACATCGTGGTAGGAGCAGGACAAACCACACAAAGTTTTCTTCGACACCTACCTGTAACTGAAGTAATTATGTAAGGGCTCATTTGGCTTGCATGATTCTAACAACACAGGGATAGGCGGAAAAACACCGGAATAGGATAGGAATGCACATGGGAAACAGAGCATTTGTGAACACATGATTTCTGTCAACTTAGGTGTTTGGTTCACAGGAAAAGGAGGAGCAGAGGAATGCAAAGAAACATGGCCAAAATAAAGTGAAACCATATGAAAGCGTGTACAGTTAGAATGTTATTCTGCCACTAATGCACTTGGTCTTGTTTTCATGCATGGGATTTTGAAAATTAGGTCCAAGTGGATGTTTTGCTCCATTCCTTTCAACAAAATGCATGAATAATTGAATAGTAGAGTGCCATGGGAAAATTTGCTATTGCTATGTTTTTCCGTTGAACCACAATAGCCCTAATGGATCGACATGAATGTAGAGTAATAAGTGTTGCGACAAGTGTACCACCTCTTTGTCGTAGCCATGTCAACCTCAGCATCGTTGGATTGGTCACTGAAGAAGTTGAGGCAGAGGTGGCTGTCAGAGGTGTGGAGGAAGATCTGAGAAATCTGTAAACGATGTCCAGGGCACTGCTCTATTGTGATGAAGCGTACGTAGCGTTGTCATTCTGGTCGCGAATGTGTACGTATATACGATCGGTCTGTCTGCGGGCTGCAGCGGTGAACCGTGGCCGTGCAAGGAAGGGCACGTGTTAGAGTAGAGGCACGCATGTGTCGTAGTAGAGGCGCACACGTAGCATGTACACATACGTACAACGGCCAGGGTGCAAGAGAGTAAATATGGCCACGTACATACATACGGGCGGGGTCTCGAATGCCTACTCGCGCATACGTACGGCCAGGACTCGTGTACATGGCTGGGTCGGAACGGAGAAACTGCGTCGTCGTCGTGTTCATGGGGAGGCAACAGAATGCGTCGTGTTCATCGGGAGGCAACGGAACGCGTGTTGTTCATCGGGAGCCAACCGGCTTGGACGGAACAGGCAATGGAAACGAGGCCTGGCATACCGCAGAATGGAGGAAACGGCCTTGTGTTCGACCGGCCACAGTGGAAACAGGATCCTGTTCATTGGGAGGGGCCTGGCGTACCGCAAAACGGAGGAAACAGACCTCCTACGGTGGAAACGGGGTCTTGTTGATCGGGAGGGGTGTGGCGTACCGCAAAACGGAGGAAACGGACTTGTGTTGGAGCACTCTGGTCGAAACGGGGGTCCAGTTCATCGGGAGGGGTGTGGCGTACTGCAAAATAAGACTCCGCGGGATACTGTTCATCTCCACCGTCGACCTCCTCCAGCCTCCACGGGCTCCTGTTCATCCACCGTCGACCTCCTCCAGCCTCCACCCACGACTGTTCATCCACGGGCTCCAGTTCTTCCAGCCTCCACCACGCGCTCCTGCACCGGCTATTGTTCAACCAGCCCTCCACACGGGGGTCCTGTTCAACCACCCCTCCACGGGCTACTGTTCATCCGGCCCTCCATCGGCTACTGTTCAACCAGCCCTCCACCGGCTACTGTTCATCTAGCCCTCCACGGGGTCCTGTTCATCCAGCCCTCGACGGGGTCATGTTCATCCACCGGCTCGATCGATCGGGGTACTGTTCATCCAGCGGTAACGGCCTCTACTACCACGGGTTCCTATTCATCCAACCCCTCATCGGGAACTATTCATCCAAACCCCCTCAACAACGCTCACTGTTCATCCATGGAAGGAGGCAGCAGTGTTCGATCGGCTTCAGTTAGCAGCAGTAGCGAAGGAATCACTCGGGTTCAGTTAACAGCTAGGGATCGATCGATCGCTCGGGTTCAGTACCGCGTAGCCTACAGTGCAATCGCTTGGGTTCAGTTAGAGCCCAATGCCTCGCTCGGATTCAGTTAGAGCATAATGCCTCGCACACACACGCGTACGTACAAGAGAAATGCGCATCGCTCGGCCCCCGACCACCCATCGTAACCGGGAACTCCCCTGATATTTTCCTCGCCCTCGCTTCTACCACAGTTTTCTCCGTCATGGACGGCCCAAAGAATGTCATGCAGCTGCGTCTCCGGCCCGCCGAGGACGAAAAACCCATTTTCTGTCATGATTTTTTGTAATAGAAGTAGGATCCCACCACATCTATGATGATACCGGGTTTTGTCACAATTATCGTCATAGAAGTGTCATAAGTATGATAGAAAAAAGTTCGCTCGGCCCAAAATGTCACGGATGTGTCTTTTTTTGTAGTGCTATGGGGTGCCCCCATCCCCCGTATATAAAGGAATTGAGGAGGGGGAGGGTCGGCCCTCTATGGCGCTCCCAAGGGGGGAGTCCTACTCCCGGTGGGAGTAGGATTCTCTATTTCCCTTGTTAGAGTAGGAGAGAAGGAAGGGGAGAGAGAGGGAAGAAAGGGGGGGGGCGACCCCCCACCTAATTCAGATTGGTCTAGGGGGCGCGCCCTCCACCTTGGCCTTCCTCTCCTCTTTTCCATGAAGGCCCAACAAGGCCCATATACTCCCTGGGGGGTTCCAGTAACCCCCAGGTACTACGATAAATGCCCGAACTCATCCAGAACCATTCTGATGTCCAAACATAGCCTTCCAATATATCGATCTTTATGTCTGGACCATTCCGAGTGTGACACCCACAATGCGGCTATATCTCCCATGTGTCGAGGCACGACTTAGAGGCATAGACGCATGGTAGGCATGTCACAAGAGGGGTAATCTTTACACATCCCATGTACTGAATAAGAAAGGGATAAAGAGTCGGCTTACAATCGCCACTTCATAAAATACATAAATATATCATACATCATCCATAATACAATCAAGGTCCGAATACGGAACCAAATAAAGAAAGACAACCCCAAATGGTAGATCCTCGATCATCCCAACTGGGCTCCTCTACTAATCATTCGGAAAAGAAACATAGTAACGGCCCGAATCCTCGTCGAACTCCCACTTGAGTTCAGTAGCATCCCCTGCACTAGCATCGTCGGCACCTGCATCTGTTTGGAAGTATTTGTGAGTCACGGGGACTCAGCAATCTCACAACCTCGCGATCAAAACTATTTAAGCTTATGGGTAGGAAAAGGTAGTGAGGTGGAGCTGCAGCAAGCACTAGCATATATGGTGGCTAACTTATGCAAAAGAGAGCAAGAAGAGAAGCAATGCACGATCGAGAAACCAAAAGTGACCAAGAAGTGATCCTAAAGCTACTTACGTTCAAGCATAACACGATACCGTGTTCTCTTCCCAGACTCCGCCGAAAAGAGACCATCACGGCTACACACGCGGTTGATTCATTTTAATTAAGTTAAGTGTCAAGTTCTCTACAACCGGACATTAACAAATTCCCATCTTCCCATAACCTCAGGCACGGCTTTCGAAAGTTCAAAACCCTGCAGGGGTGTCCCAACTTAGCCCATCACAAGCTCTCACGGTCAACGAAGGATATTCCTTCTCCCGGGAAGACCCTTCAGTCTCGGAATCCTGGTTACAAGACATTTCGACAATGGTAAAACAAGACCAGCAAAGCCGCCCGATGTGCCGACAAGTCCCGATAGGAGTCACACGTATCCCGTTCTCAGGGCACACCGGATGAGACATCCTACGAGTAAAACCAACCCTCAAGTTCCCCAAGGTGGCCCCATAGTCTACTCGGTTCGGACCAACACTCAGAGGAGCACTGGACCGGGGGGTTACAATAAAGATGACCCTTGAGTCTATAGAGCCCAAGGGAAAAGTATATGGTGGTAGGTAAGCAAATGGTAAAACCAAGGTTGGCCATTGCTGGAGGAGTTTTATTTAAAGTGAACTGTCAAGGGGTTCCCATAACACCCAAGCGTGTAAGGAATGCAAAATTAAGGAACATAACACCGGTATGACGGAAACTAGGGCGGCAAGAGTGGAACAAAACACCAGGCATAAGGCCTAGCATTCCACCCTTTACCAAGTATATAGATGCATTAAAGTGAAGCAAGATATAACAATGATATCCTAACAATATCCATGTTCCAACATGGAACAAACTCCATCTTCACCTGCAACTAGCAACGCTATAAGAGGGGCCGAGCAAAGCGGTAACATAGCCAAACAACGGTTTGCTAGGAAAGGTGGGTTAGAGGCTTGACAGGGCAATATGGGCATGATATAGCAAGTGGTAGGTAGCGCGGCATAGCAATAGAGCGAGCAACTAGCAAGCAAAGATAGAAGTGATTTCAAGGGTATGGTCATCTTGCCTGCAAAGTTCTCAGCGTTGACGAAAGCTTGATCCTCGTTAGCGTACTCAACAGGTTCCTCAATGATGTACTCGTCTCCCGGCTCTACCCAAAGCAATAACATAAGCAAAGGGTCAATAATCAATCACGGTGCAATGCACAAGCAACATGATGCAAGACATGGCATGATATGCAAGACATGATATGCAATGCATACGCGTGCTCCGAAGGTAAAGAATGATCAAGGCATCAACTTGGCAAACCAAGTGTGCCGCTAGAAAGATGAGATGATTTTGGTCGAAATCGATATAAAGATCACCGGAATCGGATGCACGGTTTGCAAATGGCAAGCAAAACAAGAATGACACAATTCTGCGATTAACAGCACGATGCCATCTAGAATGCAACAAGAAACTAAGCTACTGCACTCCAACATAGCAAAAAAGCGTATGGCAGTGATCTACTCAAGATGCTTGACAAAACATGAACACTGAGCTACGGCTAAATCACACCAGAACAGGTTCAAACAAGCATGGCAAAAGTGCAAAAGATATCAACTTCACAGACTTAGTAAAAATACTAACATGCCAGAAATAACATCAGGAAGCCATGTCTAGAACAAGCAAACAACATGCTATAGGAATATATCATAGCAAACAAAGGCATGGCATGATTCTACTAAATGCATAGAACAAAAGTCCCTTACTGATAATGAGCCAAAAAGGCACGGAAGATATGATGGCACCAATGTAAACATAGCAAGTTTTATAAAAAGTTTCAGACTTAGCAGAAAACTCAGCATGGCATAAACAAAATTATGAAGGCATCTTTGCAAGCTCAAATCACTCATCACAAAGCCTTTCATGACAAAACAAGCATACCTACATCAAGATGACATGTTCATGAAGCTAACCATGGCAAGAACAAGTTCATAGCATGCATGGATCACTAACAACAACCATGGCAAAATTGATTAACATGTAAACAATCTGCCAGGAACATTTTATAGCAAAAGTAGAGCAAGATTAAGACATGCTAGGGCACTCCATAATTGCAAACAGGGCCATGGATGGATAGATCATAACCATATGTCTAAAACATCCTTACTTAAGCAACTCAAAACAAGCATGGATCTCACTGTAGCATCAAGTTTACATGGAAGCAAGTCCCTGAAATCAGCAATATCACGAAGGCTACTTTGCATGCTTGTGCTACTCACCACATTTATCACAAAAATACATGGCAAGCACCCCCGTAAAGATGACATGGCATAGTTCAGAACACATGTAGAGTTCATGCCCATATGAAGCACACATCAAATGTGACAAAAATGACAAATCATCACAATCTGCTAAGTAACAGGTGCAAACATTTCATAGCACTCCTGCATCAGTGATTTTGGCATCAAGATGGAATCAAACAAGCATGACACAATGGAATGAAATGAAGAGCATCTCCCAATGAACATTTTGATATATCATGCGCATGAAACGGAGCTACGGTCACAGAGTTATGATGCAATGAACAGGGGCATAAAACATGAGGGCAAATGACTTAGAGGAAAAACGACCTCCCGGATGGATCTAGGGTTGACTTGCACACGAACCGAGGATCGTCGGAGTTCGACGCCGTGGTGGCCGGAGCTCGTCGGGACCTCGACGGAGAGCGCGGGGAGGCAGATCCGGCGAAGGGTCGTCCGGATCCGGCAAAGGGGGCGGCGCTTGGCGGTGGCGCGGGGGTCAACGCGGAAGCTGAGGTGGTGAGGGGGCGGCCGGACGGCGTGGGAGGTGGCTGATGGCGGCCGGACGCGAAGAGGATAGCGGCGGCGCATGGCGCTCACGGGTGCTACTACCCGCGGGCGGCGGCGGTGGCGGAATGAGCCCCGCGGGCCAGACGCGGCCCTCGTGGGCCGGTGGGGGGCGCGGAGTGGCGGCGCTGACGTGGCAGGCAGGGGTTGGTCCGGGCGGCGGCGGCGCGGGTGTTCGGCCTGGACGGACACGTTTGGCGGCGGAGTGGGAAAATTTTAGGGTTTCGTCTGCGCGAGAAAATGGAGGGGATCACATATTTATAGGTAGGAGGAGGTAGGAGTGTCCAAATGGAGTGTAGTTTTCGACCACGCGATCGTGATCCGACGACGGAGGACGTGGGAGTGGTTTGGAAGGGTTATTGGGCTGTTTTGGAGGGGTGTTGGGCTGCAACACACACGAGGCCTTTGCGGTTCCCCGGTTAACCGTTGGAGCATCAAATGGACTCCAAATGACACGAAATTTGACAGGCGGTCTACCGGTGCTGTACCAAGGCCACTTGGCAAGTCTCGGTCCATTCCGAGAACATTTAACACCCGCTCACGAAAAGAGACAAAAGGGGTATGCCGGTGCAAGTAGGAGTGTCGGATTGCAAAATGGACAACGGGGAAAATGCTCGGATGCATGAGACGAACACGTATGCAAAACGAAGACACGACAAAACCACGATGGGAAATCTCATAACTTAAAGCCGAAAATGGCAAAGTCAGAGTTACAAATATGGCAAGTTACATCCGGGGTGTTACAACACTCCACCACTACGAAAAGATCGCGTCCCGAGATCTAGGACTAAAAGAACTCGAGATATTCGGAACGGAGGTGTTCCTCGCGTTCCCAGGTGGCTTCTCGGTCGGAATGGTGTGACCACTTCACTTTCAAGAATTTGATAGACTTGTTGCGAGTCTTGCGCTCAGTTTCTTCAAGAATAGCAACGGGATGCTCATCATAAGACAGGTCTTCTTGGAGATCAATTTCTTTGAAGTTGATGGTGTGCTCAGGAGTCTTGAAGCACTTGCGAAGCTGTGACACATGAAACACGTCGTCCACGTTTGCGAAGTTGGACGGAAGCTCAAGTTGATAGGCGAGATCGCCTCTTTTGCCAATGATCTTGAAAGGACCCACGTATCTAGGGGCAAGCTTCCCTTTGATACCGAAGCGACGAGTGCCTTTCATTGGAGAGACGCGGAGGTAGACATGGTGTCCGATCTTGAAAGCCAAGTCACGGTACTTGCTATCATAGTAACTCTTCTGGCGCGATTGCGTGGCTTTGAGATTTTCACGGACAACTTTGCACATTTGTTCAGCTTCTGTGATTAAGTCATTGCCAAGAAGTTGGCGTTCACCAGTCTCTGACCAATTAAGAGGGGTACGACACTTTCTGCCATAGAGTATCTCGAATGGGGCCTTGCCCGAACTCGCTTGGAAACTGTTGTTGTAGGAGAACTCAACATATGGAAGACAATCTTCCCACTTCATACCGAAGGAAATGACACAAGCCCTGAGCATATCTTCAAGGATTTGATTGACTCGCTCGACTTCTCCACTAGTTTGAGGATGGAAGGTTGTGCTGAAGCAAATGTTGGTGCCCATGGCCTTCTGAAAGGAGTCCCAGAACTTAAAAGTGAAGATGCTTCCATGATCTGAAGATATCAACTATGGAATGTCGTGCAAGGAGACAATCATGGAGGTGTGTAGCTCTGCCAGCTGTGCTGCTATGATAGATTCTTTGATTGGAAGGAAATGAGCCACTTTAGTAAGCTTGTCGATGACGACGAAGATAGCATCATTTCCACGCTTGGACTTGGGAAATCCAGTTACAAAGTCCATCTCAATATGGTCAAACTTCCATTCTGGAATGTCAAGAGGTTGGAGGAGACCAACTGGCCGTTGGTGTTCTGCTTTCACCCTTCTGCAGACATCACATTCATTCACGAACTGAGCAATTTCTCGCTTCATTCGAGTCCACCAATACGACTGCTTGAGGTCATGGTACATCTTTGTACTTCCAGGATGAATGGATAGAAGGGAATTGTGCGCCTCGTTCATAATGACTTTCCTTAGATTGCCTTTAGGAACCACAATTCGATCCTCGAAGAATAGAGTGTCTTTGTCATAAATGTGATAGCACTTGTACTTGGGTTGGCTCTTGGCAATCCCATTTTTCACCTTCTTCACCATGGCATCAAGAAGTTGTGCCTCACGAATTAGATCTTCCAATGTAGGAAAGACTTGGAGGTTGGCAAGAAAGCCTTGAGGAACAACTTGGAGGTTCAGTTTGCGGAAAGCTTCACAAAGGTCCGGTTGGAAGGGCTTGAGAATTAGGCTGTTGCAGTAAGCCTTCCTGGTCAAAGCATCTACAATGACATTGGCCTTGCCTAGAGTATATTCAATACTCAGATTGTACTCTTGAATCATTTCGACCCAATGAGTCTGCCTGAGGTTGAGGTTGGGCTGAGTGAAGATGTACTTGAGGCTCTTATGATCTGTGAAGATGTCCACTTTCCTTCCCAACAAGAGATGTCTCCACATTAATAATGCATGGACAACTGCCGCCAACTCGAGGTTATGAGTGGGGTAGTTCTTTTCGTTGGGCTTCAATTGGCGCGAGGTATAGGCCACAACTTTCTTCTCTTGCATTAACACATCACCGAGACCTTGCAGGGAGGCATCACAGAAAACCTTGAATGGTTTGGATTCATCAGGAGGAGTCAAAACAGGCATTGTGACTAACTTCTCTTTGAGGGTGTTGAAAGCAACGTCACACTCAGGCGTCCAGACATACTTGGCATGCTTCTAGAGGAGGTTGGAAAGAGGCTTTGCAATATTATAGAAATTCTCAATGAATCTTCGACAATAGCTTGCAAGCCCAAGAAAACTGCGGAGCGACTTGACATTCTGAGGCGGTTCCCAATTCACAATTGCAGACACCTTCTCAGGATTAACAGTGATGCCCTTGGCGGAGATGATATGCCCAAGGTAAAGAACTTCGTCAAGCCAGAACTCACATTTGGAAAACTTCGCATAGAATTGATGCTCTCTGAGTTTGTCGAGTACCAATCTCAAATGCTTGGCATGATCCTCCTTATTCTTGGAAAATACCAAAATATCATTGAGATACACCAGGACGAAATCATTTGTGTAAGGGTTGAAGATGAAGTTCATCATGCGAGAGAACGTTGGAGGAGCATTGACAAGGCCGAAAGACATGACAGTATATTCATAAGAACCATAGCTTGTTCGGAATGTTGTCTTGGGGATATCTTGTTCACGAATGTGAATCTGATGATAACCCATACGGAGGTCAAGCTTGGAGAATACTTGAGCACCCTTAAGTTGCTCGAAAAGCTCATTGATGTTGGGAAGTAGGTACTTGTTCTTTATTGTTTTCTTGTTCAATGGACGGTAGTCGACACAGAGTCGTTCCGTTCCATCCTTCTTCTTGACAAAAAGAACACCACAACCCCATGGAGATGAACTCGGTCTAATCAGACCCATGCGCTCTTGTTCATCGAGTTGTTTCTTCAACTCCTTCAACTCTTCTGGTCCAAGCTTGTAAGGACGTTTGCAAATAGGTTCCGTGCCAGGCTCAAGACCGATAACGAATTCAACTAGCCGGAGAGGAGGCATTCCTGGAAGCTCTTCTGGAAAGATGTCTTGATATTCACAAACGACTGGAATCTGACAGATGGCATTCAACTTGCCCTTCTCATTGAGAGAAAACAGTCGAATGGTATCATCACGAGCGGCATAGATGATCACATCCTCAGAAGAGTGTGTCAATTAAATCAGCCTGGTAGCACAATCAAGCTGAGCCTTGTGCTTAGAAAGCCAGTCCATCCCGACAATTAGGTCAATATCAGAGTCACCAAGAACAATTGGAGAGGACAGAAATTTATAGTCTCCAAACTAGACAGAGACTGGAGGAAATATGCCCTAGAGGCAATAATAAAGTTATTATTTTATTTCCTTATATCATGATAAATGTTTATTATTCATGCTAGAATTGTATTATCCGGAAACATAATACTTGTGTGAATACATAGACAAACTAAATGTCACTAGTGTGCCTCTACTTGACTAGCTCGTTAATCAAAGATGGTTATGTTTCCTAACCATAGACATGTGTTGTCATTTGATTAACGGGATCACATCATTAGGAGCATGATGTGATTGACATGACCCATTCCATTAGCTTAGCACCCGATTGTTTAGTATGTTGCTATTGCTTTCTTCATGACTTATACATGTTCCTATGACTATGAGATTATGCAACTCCCGTTTTCCGGAGGAACACTTTGTGTGCTACCAAACGTCACAACGTAACTTGGTGATTATAAAGGATCTCTATAGGTGTCTCCAAAGGTACATGTTGGGTTGGCGTATTTCAAGATTAGGATTTGTCACTCTGATTATCAGAGAGGTATCTCTGGGCACTCTCGGTAATGCACATCACATAAGCCTTGCAAGCATTGCAACTAATGAGTTAGTTGCGAGATGATGTATTACGAAACGAGTAAAGAGACTTGCCGGTAACGAGATTGAACTAAGTATTGAGATACCGACGATCGAATCTCGGGCAAGTAACATACCGATGACAAAGGGAACAAAGTATGTTGTTATGCGGTCTGACCGATAAAGATCTTCATAGAATATGTGGGAGCCAATATGAGCATCCAGGTTCCGCTATTGGTTATTGACCGGAGACATGTCTCAGTCATGTCTACATTGTTCTCGAACCCGTAGGGTCTGCACGCTTAACGTTACGATGACAGTTTCATTATGAGTTTATATATTTTGATGAACCGAAGTTTGTTCGGAGTCCCGGATGTGATCACGGACATGACGAGGAGTCTCGAAATGGTCGAGACATAAAGATTGATATATTGGAAGCCTATGTTTGGACATCGGAAGTGTTCCGGGTGAAATCGGCATTTTACCGGAGTACCGGGAGATTACCGGAACCCCCCGGTAACCTAATGGGCCTTAATGGGCCTAGTGGAGGAAGAGGAGAGGAGGCCTAGGGGTTGCCGCACGCCCCTCCCCCCCCCCCCAAGTCCGAATTGGACAAGGAGGGGGGCGGCGCCCCCCTTTCCTTTCTTCCCTCTCCTCCTTCCCCCCCCCAAGTCCTAATCCAACTAGGGAAAGGTGGGGAGTCCTACTCCCGGTAGGAGTAGGACTCCTCCGGCGCGCCTCATCCTAGGGCCGACCGCACCCCCCCTTTGCTCCTTTATATACGGGGGCAGGGGGCACCTCTATACACACAAGTTGATCCTCGTGATCGTTTTCTTAGCCGTGTGCGGTGCCCCCTTCCACCATACTCCTCGATAATATTGTAGCGGTGCTTAGGCGAAGCCCTGTGACGGTAGAACATCAAGATTGTCACCACGCCGACGTGTTGACGGAACTCTTCCCCAACACTTTGCTGGATCGGAGTCCGGGGATCGTCATCGAGCTGAACGTGTGCTAAAACTCGGAAGTGTTGTAGTTTCGGTGCTTGATCGGTCAGGCTGTGAAGACGTACGACTACATCAACCGCGTTGTCATAACGCTTCCGCTGTCGGTCTACGAGGGTACGTAGACAACACTCTCCCCTCTTGTTGCTATGCATCACCATGATCTTGCGTGTGCGTAGGAATTTTTTTGAAATTACTACGTTCCCCAATAGTGGCATCTGAGCCTAGGTTTTATGTGTTGATGTTATATGCATGAGTAGAACACAAGTGAGTTGTGGGCGATATAAGTCATACTGCTTACCAGCATGTCATACTTTGGTTTGGCCGTATTGTTGGATGAAGCGGCCCGGACCGACATTACGCGTATGCTTACGCGAGACTGGTTCTACCGACGTGCTTTGCACATAGGTGGCTGGCGGGTGTCAGTTTCTCCAACTTTAGTTGAACCAAGTGTGGCTACGCCCGGTCCTTGCAAAGGTTAAAACAGCACCAACTTGACAAACTATCGTTGTGGTTTTGATGCGTAGGTAAGATTGGTTCTTGCTTAAGCCCATAGCAGCCACGTAAAACTTGCAACAAACAAAGTAGAGGACGTCTAACTTGTTTTTGCAGGGCATGTTGTGATGTGATATGGTCAAGACATGATGCTAAATTTTATTGTATGAGATGATCATGTTTTGTAACCGAGTTATCGGCAACTGGCAGGAGCCATATGGTTGTCGCTTTATTGTATGCAATGCAATTGCACTGTAATGCTTTACTTTATCACTAAGCGGTAGCGATAGTGGTGGAAGCATAAGATTGGTGAGACGACAACAATGCTACGATGGTGATCAAGGTGTCGCACCGGTGACGATGGTGATCATGACAGTGCTTCAAAGATGGAGATCGCAAGCACAAGATGATGATGGCCATATCATATCACTTATATTGATTGCATGTGATGTTTATCTTTTATGCATCTTATCTTGCTTTGATTGACGGTAGCATTTTAAGATGATCTCTCACTAATTATCAAGAAGTGTTCTCCCTGAGTATGCACCGTTGCGAAAGTTCTTCGTGCTGAGACACCACGTGATGATCGGGTGTGATAGGCTCTACGTTCAAATACAACGGGTGCAAAACAGTTGCACACGCGGAATACTTAGGTTATACTTGACGAGCCAAGCATATACAGATATGGCCTTGGAACACGGAGACCGAAAGGTCAAGCGTGAATCATATAGTAGATATGATCAACATAGTGATGTTCACCAATGAAACTACTCCATCTCACGTGATGATCGGACATGGTTTAGTTGATTTGGATCACGTGATCACTTAGAGGATTAGAGGGATGTCTATCCAAGTGGGAGTTCTTTAGTAATATGATTAATTGAACTTAAATTTATCATGAACTTAGTACCTGATAGTATCTTGCTTGTTTATGTTTGATTGTAGATAGATGGTCCGTGTTGTTGTTCCGTTGAATTTTAATGCGTTCCTTGAGAAAGCAAAGTTGAAAGATGATGGTAGCAATTACACGGACTAGGTCCATAACTTGAGGATTATCCTCATTGCTGCACAGAAGAATTACGTCCTGGAAGCACCGCTAGGTGCCAGGCCTGCTGCTGGAGCAACACCAGATGTTATGAACGTCTGGTAGAGCAAAGCTGATGACTACTCGATAGTTCAGTGTGCCATGCTTTACGGCTTAGAATCGGGACTTCAACGATGTTTTGAACGTCATGGAGCATATGAGATGTTCCAGGAGTTGAAGTTAATATTTCAAGCAAATGCCCGGATTAAGAGATATGAAGTCTCCAATAAGTTCTATAGCTGCAAGATGGAGGAGAACAGTTCTGTCAGTGAGCATATACTCAAAATGTCTGGGTATAATAATCACTTGATTCAATTGGGAGTTAATCTTCCAGATGATTGCGTCATTGACAGAATTCTCCAATCACTTTCACCTAGCTACAAGAGCTTCATGATGAACTATAATATGCAAGGGATGAATAAGACAATTCCCGAGCTCTTCGCAATGCTGAAAGCTGCAGAGGTAGAAATCAAAAAGGAGCATCAAGTGTTGATGGTCAACAAGACCACTAGTTTCAAGAAAAAGGGCAAAGGGAAGAAGAAGGGGAACTTCAAAAAGAACAGCAAGCAAGTTGCTGCTCAGGAGAAGAAACCCAAATCTGGACCTAAGCCTGAAACTGAGTGCTTCTACTGCAAGCAGACTGGTCACTGGAAGCGGAACTGCCCCAAGTATTTGGCGGATAAGAAGGATGGCAAGGTGAACAAAGGTATATGTGATATACATGTTATTGATGTGTACCTTACTAATGCTCGCAGTAGCACCTGGGTATTTGATACTGGTTCTGTTGCTAATATTTGCAACTCGAAACAGGGACTACGAATTAAGTGAAGATTGGCTAAGGACGAGGTGACGATGCCCGTGGGAAATGGTCCCAAAGTCGATGTGACCGCGGTCGGCACGCTACCTCTACATCTACCTTTGGGATTAGTATTAGACCTAAATAATTGTTATTTGGTGCCAGTGTTGAGCATGAACATTATATCTGGATCTTGTTTAATGCGAGACGGTTATTCATTTAAATCAGAGAATAATGGTTGTTCTATTTATATGAGTAATATCTTTTATGGTCATGCACCCTTGAAGATTGGTCTATTCTTATTAAATCTCGATAGTAGTGACACACATATTCATAATGTTGAAACCAAAAGATGCAGAGTTGATAATGATAGTGCAACTTATTTGTGGCACTGCTGTTTAGGTCATATCGGTATAAAGCGCATGAAGAAACTCCATACTGATGGACTTTTGGAACCACTTGATTATGAATCACTTGGTACTTGCGAACCGTGCCTTATGGGCAAGATGACCAAAACACCGTTCTCCGGTACTATGGAGAGAGCAACAGATTTGTTGGAAATCATACATACAGATGTATGTGGTCCGATGAATGTTGAGGCTAGTGGCGGATATTGTTATTTTCTCACCTTCACAGATGACTTAAGCAGATATGGGTATATCTACTTAATGAAACATAAGTCTGAAACATTTGAAAAGTTCAAAGAATTTCAGAGTGAAGTTGAAAATCATCGTAACAAGAAAATAAAATTCCTACGATCTGATCATGGAGGAGAATATTTGAGTTACGAGTTTGGTGTACATTTGAAACAATGCGGAATAGTTTCACAACTCACGCCACCCGGAACACCACAGCGTAATGGTGTGTCTGAACGTCATAATCGTACTTTACTAGATATGGTGTGATCTATGATGTCTCTTACTAATTTACCGCTATCGTTTTGGGGTTATGCTTTAGAGACAGACGCATTCACGTTAAATAGGGCACCATCAAAATCCGTTGAGACGACGCCTTATGAACTGTGGTTTGGCAAGAAACCAAAGTTGTCGTTTCTGAAAGTTTGGGGCTGTGATGCTTATGTGAAAAAGCTTCAACCTGATAAGCTCGAACCCAAATCGAAGAAATGTGTCTTCATAGGATATCCAAAGGAAACTATTGGATACACCTTCTATCACAGATCCGAAGGCAAGACTTTTATTGCTAAATTCGGAAACTTTCTAGAGAAGGAATTTATCTCGAAAGAAGTGAGTGGGAGGAAAGTAGAACTTGATGAGGTAATTGTACTTGCTCCCTTATTGGAAAGAAGTATATCACAGAAACCGGTTTCTGTGACACCTACACCAATTAGTGAGGAAGCTACTGATGATGATCATGAAACTTCAGAAAAAGATACTACTGAACCTCGTAGATCAACCAGAGTAAGATCCGCACCAAAGTGGTACGGTAATCCTGTTCTGGAAGTCATGCTACTAGATCATGATGAACCTACGAACTATGGAGAAGCGATGGTGAGCCCAGATTCCGCAAAATGGCTTGAAGCCATGAAATCTGAGATGGGATCCATGTATGAGAACAAAGTGTGGACTTTGGTTGACTTGCCCAATGATCGGAAAGCAATTGAGAATAAATGGATCTTCAAGAAGAAGATTGACGCTGACGTTAATGTTACTGTCTACAAAGCTCGACTTGTCGCAAAAGGTTTTCGACAAGTTCAAGGGATTGACTACGATGAGACCTTCTCACCCGTAGCGATGCTTAAGTCTGTCCGAATCATGTTAGCAATTGCCGCATTTTATGATTATGAAATTTGGCAGATGGATGTCAAAACTGCATTCCTGAATGGATTTCTGGAAGAAGAGTTGTATATGATGCAGCCAGAAGGTTTTGTCGATCCAAAGGGAGCTAACAAAGTGTGCAAGCTCCAGCGATCCATTTATGGACTGGTGCAAGCCTCTCGGAGTTGGAATAAACACTTTGATAGTGTGATCAAAGCATTTGGTTTTGTACAGACTTTTGGAGAAGCCTGTATTTACAAGAAAGTGAGTGGGAGCTCTGTAGCATTTCTGATATTATATGTAGATGACATATTACTAATCGGAAATGATATAGAATTTCTGGATAGCATAAAGGGATACTTGAATAAGATTTTTCAATGAAAGACCTCGGTGAAGCTGCTTACATATTGGGCATTAAGATCTATAGAGATAGATCAAGACGCTTAATTGGACTTTCACAAAGCACATACCTTGACAAAGTTTTGAAGAAGTTCAAAATGGATCAAGCAAAGAAAGGATTCTTGCCTGTGTTACAAGGTGTGAAATTGAGTAAGACTCAATGCCCGACCACTGCAGAAGATAGAGAGAAAATGAAAGATGTTCCCTATGCTTCAGCCATAGGCTCTATCATGTATGCAATGCTGTGTACCAGACCTGATGTGTGTTTTGCTATAAGTCTAGTAGGGAGGTACCAAAGTAATCCAGGAGTGGATCACTGGACAGCCGTCAAGAACATCCTGAAATACCTGAAAAGGACTAAGGATATGTTTCTCGTATATGGAGGTGACAAAGAGCTCATCGTAAATGGTTACATTGATGCAAGCTTTGACACTGATCCGGACGATTCTAAATCGCAAACCGGATACGTGTTTACATTAAACGGTGGAGCTGTCAGTTGGTGCAGTTCTAAACAAAGCGTTGTGGCGGGATCTACATGTGAAGCGGAGTACATAGCTGCTTCAGAAGCAGCAAACGAAGGAGTCTGGATGAAAGAGTTCATATCCGATCTAGGTGTCATACCTAGTGCATCGGGTCCAATGAAAATCTTTTGTGACAATACTGGTGCAATTGCCTTGGCAAAGGAATCCAGATTTCACAAGAGAACCAAGCACATCAAGAGACGCTTCAATTCCATCCGGGATCTAGTCTAGGTGGGAGACATAGAGATTTGCAAGATACATACGGATCTGAATGTAGCAGACCCGTTGACTAAGCCTCTTCCACGAGCAAAACATAATCAGCACCAAAGCTCCATGGGTGTTAGAATCATTACTGTGTAATCTAGATTATTGGCTCTAGTGCAAGTGGGAGACTGAAGGAAATATGCCCTAGAGGCAATAATAAAGTTATTATTTTATTTCCTTATATCATGATAAATGTTTATTATTCATGCTAGAATTGTATTATCCGGAAACATAATACTTGTGTGAATACATAGACAAACTAAACGTCACTAGTGTGCCTCTACTTGACTAGCTCGTTAATCAAAGATGGTTATGTTTCCTAACCATAGACATGTGTTGTCATTTGATTAACGGGATCACATCATTAGGAGAATGATGTGATTGACATGACCCATTCCATTAGCTTAGCACCCGATCGTTTAGTATGTTGCTATTGCTTTCTTCATGACTTATACATGTTCCTATGACTATGAGATTATGCAACTCCCGTTTGCCGGAGGAACACTTTGTGTGCTACCAAACGTCACAACGTAACTGGGTGATTATAAAGGAGCTCTACAGGTGTCTCCAAAGGTACATGTTGGGTTGGCGTATTTCGAGATTAGGATTTGTCACTCCGTTTGTCGGAGAGGTATCTCTGGGCCTGTTGGAGAACGTTGCAGAAAACAAAAATTTTCCTACGGTTTCACCAAGATCCATTTATGAGTTCATCTAGCAACGAGTGATTAGATGCATCTACATACCTTGTAGATCGCGAGCGGAAGGGTTCAAGGAACGGGGATGATGTAGTCGAACACGACGTGATTCAAATCACTGATGATCTTAGCACCGAACGGACGGTGCCTCCGTGTTCAACACACGTATGGAACAGCCACGTCTCCTCCTTCTTGATCCAGCAAGGGGGGGAGGATAGGTTGAGGGAGATGGAACCAGCAGCAGCACGACGGCGTGGTGTTGATGGAGCTGCAGTACTCCGGCAGGGCTACGCCAAGCACTATGGAGGAGGAGGTGTTGAAGAGGGAGAAGGAGGCAACCAAAGGCCAAGGTGTTCAGGTATGAAGTCCCGCCTCTCCCCCACTATATATAGGAGGGCCAAGGGGGTTGGTGCGCAGCCTAGGAGATCCAATCTCCTATGGCCGGCGGCCAAGGGGAGGTTTCCCTCCCCCCCAAGGCACCTAGGAGGTGCCTTCCCCTCCTAGGACTCTTCCCCCCTCAAACCCTAGGCGCATGGGCCTATGTGGGGCTGGTTCCCTTGGCCCATGTAGGCCAAGGCGCACCCCCTACAGCCCATGTGGCCCCCCGGGACAGGTGGACCCACCCGGTGGACCCCCGGGACCCTTCCGGTGGTCCCGGTACAATACCGATAACCCCGAAACTTGTCCCGATGCCCGAAACAGGACTTCCCATATATAAATCTTTACCTCCGGACCATTCCGGAACTCCTCGTGATGTCCGGGATCTCATCCGGGACTCCGAACAACATTCGGGTTACTGCATATACATATCCCTACAACCCTAGCGTCACTGAAACTTAAGTGTGTAGACCCTACGGGTTCGGGAGACATGTAGACATGACCGAGATCGCTCTCCGGTCAATAACCAACAGCGGGATCTGGATACCCATGTTGGCTCCCACATGCTCCACGATGATCTCATCGAATGAACCACGATGTCAAGGATTTAATCAACCCCGTATACAATTCCCTTTGTCAATCGGTATGTTACTTGCCCGAGACTCGATCGTCGGTATCCCAATACCTTGTTCAATCTCGTTACCGGCAAGTCACTTTACTCGTACCGTAATGCATGATCCCGTGACCAGACACTTGGTCACTTTGAGCTCATAATGATGATGCATTACCGAGTGGGCCCAGTGATACCTCTCCGTTATCCGGAGTGACAAATCCCAGTCTCGATCCGCATAAAACAATAGATACTTTCGGAGATACCTGTAGTGCACCTTTATAGTCACCCAGTTACGTTGTGACGTTTGATACACCCAAAGCACTCCTACGGTATCCAGGATTTACACGCTCTCATGGTCGAAGGAAGAGATACTTGACATTGGCAAAGCTCTAGCAAATGAACTACACGATCTTCGTGCTATGCTTAGGATTGGGTCTTGTCCATCACATCATTATCCTAATGATGTGATCCCGTTATCAATGACATACAATGTCCATAGCCAGGAAACCATGACTATCTATTGATCAACGAGCTAGTCAACTAGAGGCTTACTAGGGACGTGTTGGTGTCTGTTATTCACACATGTATTACGATTTCCGGATAATACAATTATAGCATGAATAAATACAATTATCATGAACAAAGAAATATAATAATAATGCTTTTATTATTGCCTCTAGGGCGTATTTCCAACAATCTCCCACTTGCACTAGAGTCAATAATCTAGTTACATTGTGATGAATCGAACACCCATGTAATTCTGGTGTTGATCATGTTCTGCCCTAGGGAGAGGTTTAGTCAACGGATCTGCTATATTCAGGTCCGTATGTACTTTACAAATCTCTATGTCTCCATCTTGAACATTTTCACGAATGGAGTTGAAGCGACGCTTGATGTGCCTAGTCTTCTTGTGAAACCTGGGCTCCTTGGCAAGTACAATAGCTCCAGTGTTGTCACAAAAGAGTTTGATTGGCCCCGACGCATTGGGTATGACTCCTAGGTCGGCGATGAACTCCTTCACCCATATTGCTTCATGTGCTGCCTCCGAGGCTGCCATGTACTTCGCTTCACATGTAGATCCCGCCACGACACTCTGTTTGCAGCTGCACCAGCTCACTGCTCCACCATTCAACATATACACGTATCCGGTTTGTGACTTAGAGTCATCCAGATCTGTGTCGAAGCTAGCGTCGACGTAACCTTTTACGACGAGCTCTTCGTCACCTCCATAAACAAGAAACATTTCCTTAGTCCTTTTCAGGTACTTCAGGATATTCTTGACCGCTGTCCAGTGTTCCTTGCCGGGATTACTTTGGTACCTTCCTACCAAACTTACGGCAAGGTTTACATCAGGTCTGGTACACAGCATGGCATACATAATAGAACCTATGGCTGATGCATAGGGGATGACGCTCATCTCTTCTATATCTTCTGCCGTGGTCGGACATTGAGCTGAGCTCAATTTTACACCTTGCAAAACAGGCAAGAATCCTTTCTTGGACTGATCCATTTTGAACTTCTTCAAAATCTTATCAAGATATGTGCTTTGTGAAAGACCTATGAGGCGTCTCGATCTATCCCTATAGATCTTGATGCCTAATATATAAGCAGCTTCTCCAAGGTCCTTCATTGAAAAACTCTTATTCAAGTAGGCCTTAATGCTGTCCAAAAGTTCTATATCATTTCCCATCAAAAGTATGTCATCTACATATAGTATGAGAAATGCTATAGAGCTCCCACTCACTTTCTTGTAAACACAGGCTTCTCCATAAGTCTGTGTAAATCCAAACGCTTTGATCATCTCATCAAAACGAATGTTCCAACTCCGAGATGCTTGCACCAGCCCATAAATCGAGCGTTGGAGCCTGCACACCTTGTCAGCATTTTTAGGATCGACAAAACCTTCCGGCTGCATCATATACAATTCTTCCTTAAGCAAACCATTAAGGAATGCCGTTTTGACGTCCATTTGCCAAATGTCATAATCATAAAATGCGGCAATTGCTAACATGATTCGGACGGACTTCATCGTAGTCAACCCCTTGAACTTGTCGATAACCCTTAGCGACAAGCCGAGCTTTATAGATGGTCACATTACCATCCGCGTCTGTCTTCTTCTTAAAGATCCATTTATTTTCTATGGCTCGCCGTTCAATGGGCAAGTCAGTCAAAGTCCATACTTCATTTTCATACATGGATCCTATCTCGGATTTCATGGCTTCTAGCCATTTGTCGGAATCCGGGCCCACCATCGCTTCTTCATAGTTCGAAGGTTCACTGTTGTCCAACAACATGATTTCCAAGACAGGGTTGCCGTACCACTCTGGTGCGGAACGTGTCCTTGTGGACCTTCGAATTTCAGTAGGAGCTTGATCAGAAGTATCTTGATCATTAATAACTTCCTCTCTAGTCGGTGCAGGTGCCTCAGGAACATTTTCTTGAGTTGCGCCATTTACCGGTTCAAGAGGCAATACTTCATCAAGTTCTACTTTCCTCCCACTTACTTCTTTCGAGAGAAACTCTTTCTCCAGAAAGGACCCATTCTTGGCAACAAAGATCTTGCCTTCGGATCTGAGGTAGAAGATATACCCAACAGTTTCTTTAGGGTATCCTATGAAGACGCATTTTTCTGATTTGGGTTCGAGCTTTTCAGGTTGAAGTTTCCTGACATAAGCATCGCATCCCCAAACTTTTAGAAACGACAGCTTAGGTTTCTTCCCAAACCACAATTCATACGGTGTCGTCTCAACGGATTTCGACGGTGCCCTATTTAAAGTGAATGCGGCAGTCTCTAAAGCATAGCCCCAAAAAGATAGTGGTAAATCGGCAAGAGACATCATAGATCGTACCATATCTAATAGAGTGCGATTACGACGTTCGGACACACCATTACGCTGAGGTGTTCCAGGCGGCGTGAGTTATGAAACTATTTCACATTTTCTTAAGTGTGTACCAAACTCGTGACTCAAGTATTCTCCTCCACGATCTGATCGTAGAAACTTGATTTTCCTGTCACGTTGATTTTCAACCTCACTCTGAAATTCCTTGAACTTTTCAAAGGTTTCAGACTTGTGTTTCATTAAGTAGACATACCCATATCTACTCAAGTCATCAGTGAGGGTGAGAACATAACGATAGCCACCGCGAGCTTCAACACTCATTGGACCGCACACATCAGTATGTATGATTTCCAATAAGTTGGTTGCTCGCTCCATTGTTCCTGAGAACGGAGTCTTGGTCATTTTTCCCATGAGGCATGGTTCGCACGTGTCAAATGATTCATAATCAAGAGACTCTAAAAGTCCATCTGCATGGAGCTTCTTCATGTGTTTGACACCTATGTGACCAAGGCGGCAGTGCCACAAGTATGTGGGACTATCACTATCAATCTTACATCTTTTGGTACTTACACTATGAATATGTGTAGCATTATGCTCGAGATTCATTAAGAATAAACCATTGACTATCGGAGCATGACCATAAAACATATCTCTCATATAAATAGAACAACCATTATTCTCAGATTTAAATGAGTAGCCATCTCGTATTAAACGAGATCCTGATACAATGTTCATGCTCAAACTTGGCACTAAATAACAATTATTGAGGTTTATAACTAATCCCGTAGGTAAATGTAGAGGTAGCGTGCCGACGGCGATCACATCGACCTTGGAACCATTCCCGACGCGCATCGTCACCTCGTCCTTTGCCAGTTTTCGTTTATTCCGCAGCTCCTGCGGTGAGTTACAAATATGAGCAACGGCACCGGTATCAAATACCCAGGAGTCACTACGATTACTGGTAAGGTACACATCAATTACATGTATATCAAATATACCTTTGGTGTTGCCGGCCTTCTTGTCCGCTAAGTATTTGGGGCAATTCCGCTTCCAGTGACCACTTCCCTTGCAATAAAAGCACTCAGTCTCGGGCTTGGGTCCATTCTTTGGCTTCTTCCCGGCAGCTTGCTTGCTGGGCGCGGCAACCACCTTGTCGTCCTTCTTGAAGTTCTTTTTACCCTTGCCCTTCTTGAACTTAGTGGTTTTATTGACCATCAACACTTGATGTTCCTTCTTGACTTCTACCTCTGCTGATTTCAGCATAGCAAATACTTCAGGAATGGTCTTTTCCATCCCCTGCATATTGAAGTTCATCACAAAGCTCTTGTAGCTTGGTGGAAGCGACTGGAGGATTCTGTCAATGACCGCATCATCCAGGAGATTAACTCCCAGCTGAGTCAAGCGGTTATGTAACCCAGACATAGTGAGTATGTGCTCACTGACAGAACTATTTTCCTCCATCTTACAGCTGAAGAATTTGTCGGAGACTTCATATCTCTCAACCTGGGCATGAGCTTGGAAAACCATTTTCAGCTCTTCGAACATCTCATATGCTCCATGTCTCTCAAAACGCTTTTGGAGCCCCGGCTCTAAGCTGTAAAGCATGCCGCACTGAACGAGGGAGTAGTCATCGGAACGTGCCTGCCAAGCGTTCATAACGTCTTGTTCTGCAGGGAGAACAGGTGCGTCACCCAGCGGTGCTTGTAGGACATAATCTTTCTTGGCAGCTATGAGGATGATCCTCAGGTTCCGGACCCAGTCCGTATAGTTGCTGCCATCGTCTCTCAGCTTGGTTTTCTCTAGGAACGCGTTGAAGTTGAGGACTACGTTGGCCATTTGATCTACAAGACATATTGTAAAATATTTAGACTAAGTTCATGATAATTAAGTTCATCTAATCAAATTATAATGAACTCCCACTTAGATTTGACATCCCTTTTGGTCATCTAAGTGTTACACGATCCGAGTCGACTAGGCCGTGTCCGATCATCACGTGAGACGGACTAGTCATCGTCGGTGAACATTCTCATGTTGATCGTATCTTCCATACGACTCATGTTCGACCTTTCGGTCTCCGTGTTCGAGGCCATGTCTGTACATGCTAGGCTCGTCAAGTTAACCCTAAGTGTTTTTGCTGTGTAAAACTGTCTTACACCCGTTGTATGTGAACGTAAGAATCTATCACACCCGATCATCACGTGGTGCTTCGAAACGACGAACTGTCGCAACGGTGCACAGTTAGGGGAGAACACTTCTTGAAATTTTGTAAGGGATCATCTTATTTACTACCGTCGTTCTAAGTAAACAAGATGCATAAAACATCACATGCAATTATATAAAGTAGTGACATGATATGGCCAATATCATATAGCTCCTTTGATCTTCATCTTCGGGGCTCCATGATCATCTTGTCACCGGCATGACACCATGATCTCCATCATCATGATCTCCATCATCGTGTCTTCATGAAGTTGTCACACCAATGACTACTTCTACTTCTATGACTAACGCGTTTAGTAATAAAGTAAAGTAGTTTACATGGCGTTCTTCAATGACACGCAGGTCATACAAAAAATAAAGACAACTCCTGTGGCTCCTGCCGGTTGTCATACTCATCGACATGCAAGTCGTGATTCCTATTACAATAGCATGAACATCTCATACATGACATATAGATCATTCATCATTCATCACAACTTTGGCCATATCATATCACAAAGCACTTGCTTCAAAAACAAGTTAGACGTTCTCTAATTGTTGTTGCAAGTTTTACGTGGCTGAATTAGGGTTCTAGCAAGAACGTTTTCTTACCTACGCAAAGACCACAACGTGATATGCCAATTGCTATTTACCCTTTATAAGGACCCTTTTCATCGAATCCGATCCGACTAAAGTAGGAGAGACGGACACCCGCTGGCCACCTTATGCAACTAGTGCATGTCAGTCGGTGGAACCTGTCTCACGTAAGAGTACGTGTAAGGTCGGTCCGGGCCGCTTCATCCCACGATGCCGCCGAATCAAGATAAGACTAGTAACGGCAAGCATATTGAACAAAATCAACGCCCACAACTACTTTGTGTTCTACTCGTGCAAGAGAACTACGCATAGACCTAGCTCATGATGCCACTGTTGGAGAACGTTGCAGAAAACAAAAAATTTCCTACGGTTTCACCAAGATCCATCTATGAGTTCATCTAGCAACGAGTGATTAGATGCATCTACATACCTTGTAGATCGCGAGCGGAAGCGTTCACGGAACGGGGATGATGTAGTCGAACATGACGTGATTCAAATCACTGATGATCTTAGCACCGAACGGACGGTGCCTCCGCGTTCAACACACGTACGGAACAGCCACGTCTCCTCCTTCTTGATCCAGCAAGGGGGAGGAGAGGTTGAGGGATATGGCACCAGCAGCAGCACGACGGCGTGGTGTTGATGGAGCTGCAGTACTCCGGCAGGGCTACGCCAAGCACTATGGAGGAGGAGGAGGTGTTGAAGAGGGAGAAGGAGGCAACCAAAGGCCAAGGTGTTCAGGTATGAAGTCCCTCCTCTCCCCCACTATATATAGGAGGACCAAGGGGGGTTGGTGTGCAGCCTAGGAGATCCAATCTCCTATGGCCGGCGGCCAGGGGGAGGTTTCCCTCCCCCCCAAGGCACCTAGGAGGTGCCTTCCCCTCCTAGGACTCTTCCCCCCTCAAACCCTAGGCGCATGGGCCTATGTGGGGCTGGTTCCCTTGGCCCATGTAGGCCAAGGCGCACCCCCTACAGCCCATGTGGCCCCCCGGGACAGGTGGACCCACCCGGTGGACCCCCGGGACCCTTCCGGTGGTCCCGGTACAATACCGATAACCCCGAAACTTGTCCCGATGCCCGAAACAGGACTTCCCATATATAAATCTTTACCTCCGGACCATTCCAGAACTCCTCGTGACGTCCGGGATCTCATCCGGGACTCCGAACAACATTCAGGTTACTGCATATACATATCCCTACAACCCTAGCGTCACTGAAACTTAAGTGTGTAGACCCTACGGGTTCGGGAGACATGTAGACATGACCGAGATCGCTCTCTGGTCAATAACCAACAGCGGGATCTGGATACCCATGTTGGCTCCCACATGCTCCACGATGATCTCATCGGATGAACCACGATGTCGAGGATTTAATCAACCCCGTATACAATTCCCTTTGTCAATCGGTATGTTACTTGCCCGAGACTCGATCGTCGGTATCCCAATACCTTGTTCAATCTCGTTACCGGCAAGTCACTTTACTCGTACCGTAATGCATGATCCCGTGACCAGACACTTGGTCACTTTGAGCTCATAATGATGATGCATTACCGAGTGGGCCCAGTGATACCTCTCCGTTATCCGGAGTGACAAATCCCAGTCTCGATCCGCATAAAACAATAGATACTTTCGGAGATACCTGTAGTGCACCTTTATAGTCACCCAGTTACGTTGTGATGTTTGATACACCCAAAGCACTCCAACGGTATCCAGGAGTTACACGCTCTCATGGTCGAAGGAAGAGATACTTGACATTGGCAAAGCTCTAGCAAATGAACTACACGATCTTCGTGCTATGCTTAGGATTGGGTCTTGTCCATCACATCATTATCCTAATGATGTGATCCCGTTATCAATGACATCCAATGTCCATAGCCAGGAAACCATGACTATCTATTGATCAACGAGCTAGTCAACTAGAGGCTTACTAGGGACATGTTGGTGTCTGTTATTCACACATGTATTACGATTTCCGGATAATACAATTATAGCATGAATAAAGACAATTATCATGAACAAAGAAATATAATAATAATGCTTTTATTATTGCCTCTAGGGCATATTTCCAACAGGGCCCTCTCGGTAATGCACATCACATAAGCCTTGCAAGCATTGCAACTAATGAGTTAGTTGCGACATGATGTATTACGAAACGAGTAAAGAGACTTGCCGATAACGAGATTGAACTAGGTATTGAGATACCGACGGTCAAATCTCGGGCAAGTAACATACCGATGACAAAGGGAACGAAGTATGTTGTTATGCTGTCTGACCGATAAAGATCTTCGTAGAATATGTGGGAGCCAATATCAGCATCCAGGTTCCGCTATTGGTTATTGACCAGAGACATGTCTCGGTCATGTCTACATTGTTCTCGAACCCGTAGGGTCCGCACGCTTAACATTACGATGACAGTTTCATTATGAGTTTATATATTTTGATGAACCGAAGTTTGTTCGGAGTCCCGGATGTGATCACGGACATGACGAGGAGTCTCTAAATGGTCGAGACATAAATAATGATATATTGGAAGCCTATGTTTGGACATCAGAAGTGTTCCGGGTGAAATCGGCATTTTACCGGAGTACCGGGAGGTTACCGGAACCCTCCGGTAACCTAATGGGCCTAGCGGAGGAAGAGGAGAGGAGGCGTGGGGGCTG